>NC_088415.1:86177250-86499632 GCF_034236695.1 Oncorhynchus nerka
CAGAGGGTAGTGAGGTCTGCACAACGCATCACCGGGGCAAACTACCTGCCCTCCAGGACACCTACACCACCCGATGTTACAGGAAGGCCATAAAGATCATCAAAGACATCAACCACCCGAACCACTGCCTGTTCACCCCGCTATCATCCAGAAGGCGAGGTCAGTACAGGTGCATCAAAGCTGGGACCGAGAGACTGAAAAACAGCTTCTATCTCAAGGCCATCAGACTGTTAAACAGCCACCACTAACATTGAGTGGCTGCTGCCAACACACTGTCATTGACACTGACCCAACTCCAGCCACTTTAATAATGGGAATTGATGGGAAATGATGTAAATATATCACTAGCCACTTTAAACAATGCTACCTTATATAATGTTACTTACCCTACATTATTCATCTCATATGCATACGTATACTGTACTCTAGATCATCGACTGCATCCTTATGTCACTAGCCACTTTAACTATGCCACTTTGTTTACTTTGTCTACATACTCATCTCATATGTATATACTGTACTCGATACCATCTACTGTATGCTGCTCTGTACCATCACTCATTCATATATCCTTATGTACATATTCCTTATCCCCTTACACTGTGTATAAGACAGTAGTTTTGGAATTGTTAGTTAGATTACTTGTTGGTTATCACTGCATTGTCGGAACTAGAAGCACAAGCATTTCGCTACACTCGCATTAACATCTGCTAACCATGTGTATGTGACAAATAAAATTTGATTTGATTTGATTTAGACAGTTACTCTACTATTCAACACAGAGCTGGGGAAGGTTTAGACAGTTACTCTACTATTCAACACAGAGCTGGGGAAGGTTTAGACAGTTACTCTACTATTCAACACAGAGCTGGGGAAGGTTTAGACAGTTACTCTACTATTCAACACAGAGCTGGGGAAGGTTTAGACAGTTACTCTACTATTCAACACAGAGCTGGGGAAGGTTTAGACAGTTACTCTACTATTCAACACACAGAGCTGTGTCTAGTGGTGTCTAGTAGTGTCTAGTGGTGTCTAGTGGTGTCTAGGAATGTATTGTAGTGTCTAGTAGTGTGTTGTAGTGTCTAGTAGTGAGTTGTAGTGTCTAGGAATGTATTGTAGTGTCTAGTAGTGTCTAGTAGTGTGTTGTAGTGTCTAGGAATGTATTGTAGTGTCTAGTAGTGTGTTGTAGTATCTAGTAGTGTGTATTAGTGTCTAGTAGTGTCTGTGTAGTGTCTAGTAGTGTGTTGTAGTATCTAGTAGTGTGTATTAGTGTCTAGTAGTGTCTGTGTGTTGCAGTGTCTAGTGGTGTCTAGTAGTGCGTTGTAGTGTCTAGTAGTGTGTTGTAGTGTCTAGTAGTGTCTAGTGGGGTCTAGGAATGTATTGTAGTGTCTAGTAGTGTCTAGTAGTGTCTGGTAGTGTCTAGTAGCGTGTTGTAGTGTCTAGTAGCGTGTTGTAGTGTCTAGTAGTGTCTAGTAGTGTCTAGGAATGTATTGTAGTGTCTAGTAGTGTGTTGTAGTGTCTAGTAGTGTCTAGGAATGTATTGTAGTGTCTAGTAGTGTGTTGTAGTGTCTAGTAGTGTCTAGGAATGTATTGTAGTGTCTAGTAGTGTGTTGTAGTGTCTAGTAGTGTGTATTAGTGTCTAGTAGTGTCTGTGTGTTGCAGTGTCTAGTGGTGTCTCGTAGTGTCTAGTAGTGTGTTGTAGTGTCTCGTAGTGTCTAGTAGTGGGTTTTTCAGTGTCTAGAAGTGTCACGTTCTGACCTTAGTTCTGTTATTATATTTTGTTTTAGTATGGTCAGGGTGTGAGTTGGGTGGGTTGTCTATGTTCGTTTTTCTATCATTTGGGATTTCTGTGTTCGGCCTAGTATGGTTCTCAATCAGAGGCAGCTGTCAATCGTTGTCCCTGATTGAGAATCATACTTAGGTAGCCTGGTTTCACTTTTGAGTTGTGGGTGTTTATTTTCCTTGTCGGTGTTTGTGCCACACAGGACTGTTTTGTTTGTGTCGTTGATTCACGTTTATTGTTTTGTATTTCAGTGTTCATTTTGATTAAACATTATGGACACTTACAACACTGGGCATTGATCCTCCCATCCTTCTCGCTACTCCTCCTCAGAAGAGGAGGACGAGATCCATTACAAGCAGTGTGCTTTAGTGTCTAGTGGTGTCTAGCAGTGTGTTGTAGTGTCTAGTAGTGTGTTGTAGTGTCTAGTGGTGTCTAGCAGTGTGTTGTAGTGTCTAGCAGTGTGTTGTAGTGTCTAATAGTGCATTGTAGTGTCTAGTAGTGTGTTGTAGTGTCTAGTAGCGTGGTGTGGTGTCTAGTAGTGTGGTGTAGTGTTTGGTAGTGTGTTGTAGTGTCTGGCAGTGTGTTGTAGTGTCTGGCAGTGTGTTGTAGTGTCTAGCAGTGTGTTGTAGTGTCTAGCAGTGTGTTGTCGTGTCTAGTAGTGTGTTGTAGTGTCTAGTGGTGTCTGGTAGTGTGGTGTAGTGTCTAGTAGTGTTTGGTAGTGTGTTGTAGTGTCTAGCAGTGTGTTGTAGTGTCTAGCAGTGTGTTGTAGTGTCTAGTAGTGTGTTGTCGTGTCTAGTAGTGTGTTGTCGTGTCTAGCAGTGTGTTGTAGTGTGTTGTAGTGTGTTGTCGTGTCTAGCAGTGTGTTGTAGTGTCTAGCAGTGTGTTGTCGTGTCTAGCAGTGTGTTGTAGTGTCTAGGAGTGTGTTGTAGTGTTTGGTAGTGTGTTGTAGTGTCTAGCAGTGTGTTGTAGTGTCTAGCAGTGTGTTGTAGTGTCTAGTAGTGTGTTGTCGTGTCTAGTAGTGTGTTGTCGTGTCTAGCAGTGTGTTGTAGTGTGTTGTAGTGTGTTGTCGTGTCTAGCAGTGTGTTGTAGTGTCTAGCAGTGTGTTGTCGTGTCTAGCAGTGTGTTGTAGTGTCTAGGAGTGTGTTGTAGTGTCTAGCAGGGTGTTGTAGTGTCTAGCAGGGTGTTGTAGTGTCTAGCAGGGTGTTGTAGTGTCTAGCAGGGTGTTGTAGTGTCTTGTAGTGTCTAGCAGGGTGTTGTAGTGTCTAGCAGGGTGTTGTAGTGTCTAGCAGGGTGTTGTAGTGTCTAGCAGGGTGTTGTAGTGTCTAGCAGGGTGTTGTAGTGTCTAGCAGGGTGTTGTAGTGTCTAGCAGGGTGTTGTAGTGTCTTGTAGTGTCTAGCAGGGTGTTGTAGTGTCTAGCAGGGTGTTGTAGTGTCTAGCAGGGTGTTGTAGTGTCTAGCAGGGTGTTGTAGTGTCTAGCAGGGTGTTGTAGTGTCTAGCAGGGTGTTGTAGTGTCTAGCAGGGTGTTGTAGTGTCTAGCAGGGTGTTGTAGTGTCTAGCAGGGTGTTGCAGTGTCTAGCAGGGTGTTGCAGTGTCTAGCAGTGTGTTGTAGTGTGTTGTTGTAGTGTCTAGCAGTGTGTTGTAGTGTCTAGCAGGGTGTTGTAGTGTCTAGCAGGGTGTTGCAGTGTCTAGCAGTGTGTTGTAGTGTCTAGCAGTGTGTTGTTGTAGTGTCTAGCAGTGTGTTGTAGTGTGTTGTCGTGTCTAGTAGTGTGTTGTCGTGTCTAGCAGTGTGTTGTAGTGTCTAGCAGTGTGTTGTAGTGTCTAGCAGTGTGTTGTAGTGTCTAGCAGTATGTTGTAGTGTCTAGCAGTATGTTGTAGTGTCTAGCAGTATGTTGTAGTGTCTAGCAGTATGTTGTAGTGTCTAGCAGTATGTTGTAGTGTCTAGCAGTATGTTGTAGTGTCTAGCAGTATGTTGTAGTGTCTAGCAGTATGTAGCAGTGTCTAGTAGTGTGTTGTATCAAGTAGTGTGTAGTGTCTAGTAATGTGTGTTGTAGTGTCTAGTAGCGTGTGGTAGTGTGTAGTAGTAGCAGTGTGTGTGTGTGGTAGTGCATTTGGTAGTGTGTGTGTGTATGGTAGTGCATTTGGTAATATGTGTGTGTGGTAGTGTGTGTGTGGTAGTGCATTTGGTAGTGTGTGTGTTGTAGTGTGAGTATGGTAGTTCATTTGGTAGTGTGAGTATGGTAGTTCATTTGGTAGTGTGTGTGTGGTAGTGCATTTGGTAGTGTGTGTGTGGTAGTGCATTTGGTAGTGTGTGTGTGTGTGTATGGTAGTGTGTGTGTGGTAGTGCATTTGGTAGTGTGTGTGTGTATGGTAGTGTGTGTATGTGTCAGGGCCGGCCTGCCCAGTAGGCAGGATAAGACAGCCACCTGGGGCGGTAGATTGACAAAGTCTGAATTTTCTAGTAGTGTCTGGTAGTAGGGACTCCCTTCCTGTCCCGGCAGTCCCTTCCTGTCCCGGCAGTCCCTTCCTGTCCCGGCAGTCCCTTCCTGTCCCGGCAGTCCCTTCCTGTTCCGGCAGTCCCTTCCTGTTCCGGTCCGTTTTATGTTTGGTGTCTAGTGAATAAAAACCTTATCAAGACGAGAGTGTAATTTCCGTGGCCTCGTAACATGAAACACAGACATCTTGCGGACATTGTTGTTGGATATTGAGGCGAAACTCCTCCAATCCTTGAAATATTTTTCGGTTTGAATCACAATTGTTGTAAAATAGTTGGCAGAAATGGATTGATTGTTTACTTTATGGGGCTTTGTTGTGACAACCTCTGATTTGAAGGCCTTTATAAAAGGCTTTATAAATCCATTTGATTGATTTGACTGAATGACCCAATAGGTGATTCCAATTGAACAGCAATGGAACACAGTACAGTCATTATTCAGCTAATTGAACAGACTACGACAAAATATCCACAGAGGTTCCATGTTGATCTGTCCTTATTGTACTGGTTTAGGGAAGAAAATGGCCCAAGTAGACCAGACAAACAGAGGCCGAGACAGAAGCCCGAGACAGACACAGACACATAGACAGACTGGTGGTTGATGATTTATTGATCAGAACACCGGCATGAAGAGACACAGTGATTTTGATCTTTTCTGCTACTGCTGTTCATTTTAACATTTGTTCGCTGGAGTTCCGTACACCATCACATCACTAAGAAGAAAAAACAGAACCAGACGGAATGAAATTGGAAGGGACCCACCTTCATTTGTCTAATAGAAACCATTGCTTTCATTGCAAAACGTTTTGCTACGGTCTTCGTCTAATGAATACACCCCAGTCTACACCAAGATTGAATAGGATGCTCACAATGATAACACAACACAGGCCTACTCAGGAAGTCCCTATCTGTCATATCAAATCACAACACAGGCCGACTCAGGAAGTCACTATCTGTCATAACAAATCACAACACAGGCCTACTCAGGAAGTCACTATCCGTCATAACAAATCACAACACAGGCCTACTCAGGAAGTCACTATCTGTCATAACAAATCACAACACAGGCCTACTCAGGAAGTCACTATCTGTCATAACAAATCACAACATAGGTCTACTCAGGAAGTCACTATCTGTCATAACAAATCACAACACAGGCCTACTCAGGAAGTCACTATCTGTCATAACAAATCACAACATAGGCCTACTCAGGAAGTCACTATCTGTCATAACAAATCACAACATAGGCCTACTCAGGAAGTCACTATCTGTCATAACAAATCACAACATAGGCCTACTCAGGAAGTCACTATCCGTCATAACAAATCACAACACAGGCCGACTCAGGAAGTCACTATCTGTCATATCAAATCACAACACAGGCCTACTCAGGAAGTCACTATCTGTCATAACAAATCACAACACAGGCCTACTCAGGAAGTCACTATCTGTCATAACAAATCACAACATAGGCCTACTCAGGAAGTCACTATCCGTCATAACAAATCACAACACAGGCCGACTCAGGAAGTCACTATCTGTCATATCAAATCACAACACAGGCCTACTCAGGAAGTCACTATCTGTCATAACAAATCACAACACAGGCCGACTCAGGAAGTCACTATCTGTCATATCAAATCACAACATAGGCCGACTCAGGAAGTCACTATCCGTCATATCAAATCACAACACAGGCCTACTCAGGAAGTCACTACGGATAAGAGCGTCTGCTAAATGACTTAAATGTAAAATGTAAATATCAAATCACAACACAGGCCTACTCAGGAAGTCACTATCTGTCATATCAAATCACAACATAGGCCGACTCAGGAAGTCACTATCTGTCATAACAAATCACAACATTAGCTGAACAGGGGTTTCAGCACTTGTTTACTGATGTCTCTCTGGTAAACAAGGCCAAGCCATGCTAGGGCCAGTTCTTCCAGACCACGTGGCCTGACTAAGCAGAACTCTGAACCTAGCTATGAGGTCATGGTCAAGTCCTGGTCATGTCGTCAATAAATATTCCCGGCCCTAGGTATGTACCATCAGTAGCCTATAACCCTTATGAATCTAGCAGCCGAACCTGATGTACGACCTCTGACCCCTGTAGAGAATGGCCTACACTACAGAGATCAGGAATGCTTCCCAAATGGAACACTAGTCCCTATATAGTGCACTACTTTTGACCAGTGTGCTGCACTAACTAGGGAGCCATCTTGGCGGCAGGCCAGATCAGATTGTGGTTGTAGCTCCCTGGACTGATGTGATTAGAGGATATGTGAGTGGGCAGAAAGCACACAACTCCCTCAGAGCCACGCTGACATTCAGAACTACCTTTTGATTTATCCAGCTCCTTTCAGGTTTCACTGCGCATTTTCTATTCATGCTCAAC
The DNA here is from genome assembly GCF_034236695.1 of Oncorhynchus nerka. Taxonomy (NCBI): domain Eukaryota; kingdom Metazoa; phylum Chordata; class Actinopteri; order Salmoniformes; family Salmonidae; genus Oncorhynchus; species Oncorhynchus nerka. Next base: position 86,183,923 of record NC_088415.1, read on the forward strand.
TTAGGTTACCTCCTCCACAGACTCAGAAAAAACAAATGCAAAGCGCGCACACACACACACTACAGTTCGGGTAGTTTCACCCCCCCCCCTTAGCCCAGATCACCCACTCCATGTGGCTTCCCTTAACTTCTGCTTCTATACTGCTATCTTACTGTATTTACTGTTCATTCTACTGTCTAACTCATCCTCTATAAGATACAAAGTAAGAGTATGAAAGAGGAGAGGAGAGACAGAAAGAGAAGAGGAGACAGAAAAGTGTCAACAGCTTCAACCCACCACCACCACCCTCTTCAACCCACTACCAGTACCCTCTTCAACCCACCACCACCACCCTCTTCAACCCACTACCAGTACCCTCTTCAACCCACATCCACCCTCTTCAACCCACTACCAGTACCCTCTTCAACCCACTACCAGTACCCTCTTCAACCCACCACCACCACCCTCTTCAACCCACTACCACCACCCTCTTCAACCCACCACCACCACCCTCTTCAACCCACCACCACCACCCTCTTCAAACCACCATCACCACCCTCTTCAACCCACCACCACCACCCTCTTCAACCCACTATCAACACCCTCTTCAACCCACTATCAACACCCTCTTCAACCCACTATCACCACCCTCTTCAACCCACCACCACCACCGCCCTCTTCAACCCACCACCACCGCCCTCTTCAACCCACCACCACCGCCCTCTTCAACCCACCACCACCGCCCTCTTCAATCCACCACCACCACCCTCTTCAATCCACCACCACCACCCTCTTCAATCCACCACCACCACCCTCTTCAACCCACCACCACCACCCTCTTCAACCCACCACCACCACCCTCTTCAACCCACTACCAGTACCCTCTTCAACCCACCACCCTCTTCAACCCACTACCAGTACCCTCTTCAACCCACATCCACCCTCTTCAACCCACTACCAGTACCCTCTTCAACCCACTACCAGTACCCTCTTCAACCCACCACCACCACCCTCTTCAACCCACATCCACCCTCTTCAACCCACCACCACCACCCTCTTCAACCCACCACCACCACCCTCTTCAACCCACCACCACCACCCTCTTCAAACCACCATCACCACCCTCTTCAACCCACTATCAACACCCTCTTCAACCCACTATCAACACCCTCTTCAACCCACTATCAACACCCTCTTCAACCCACCACCACCACCACCCTCTTCAACCCACTACCACCACCGTCTTCAACCCACTACCACAACCCTCTTCAACCCACTACCACCACCCTCTTCAACCCACTACCACCACCCTCTTCAACCCACCACCACCACCCTCTTCAAACCACCACCACCACCCTCTTCAAACCAACACCACCACCCTCTTCAACCCACCACCACCACCCTCTTCAACCCACTACCAGTACCCTCTTCAACCCACCACCCTCTTCAACCCACTACCAGTACCCTCTTCAACCCACCACCACCACCCTCTTCAACCCACATCCACCCTCTTCAACCCACCACCACCACCCTCTTCAACCCACCACCACCACCCTCTTCAACCCACATCCACCCTCTTCAACCCACCACCACCACCCTCTTCAACCCACCACCACCACCCTCTTCAACCCACCACCACCACCCTCTTCAAACCACCATCACCACCCTCTTCAACCCACTATCAACACCCTCTTCAACCCACTATCAACACCCTCTTCAACCCACTATCAACACCCTCTTCAACCCACCACCACCACCACCCTCTTCAACCCACTACCACCACCCTCTTCAACCCACCACCACCACCCTCTTCAACCCACCACCACCACCGTCTTCAACCCACTACCACAACCCTCTTCAACCCACTACCACCACCCTCTTCAACCCACCACCACCACCCTCTTCAACCCACTATCAACACCCTCTTCAACCCACCACCACCACCACCACCCTCTTCAACCCACTACCACCACCGTCTTCAACCCACTACCACAACCCTCTTCAACCCACTACCACCACCCTCTTCAACCCACCACCACCACCCTCTTCAACCCACCACCACCACCCTCTTCAAACCACCACCACCACCCTCTTCAAACCACCACCACCACCCTCTTCAACCCACCACCACCACCCTCTTCAACCCACTACCAGTACCCTCTTCAACCCACCACCCTCTTCAACCCACTACCAGTACCCTCTTCAACCCACTACCAGTACCCTCTTCAACCCACCACCACCCTCTTCAACCCACATCCACCCTCTTCAACCCACCACCACCACCCTCTTCCAACCCACCACCCTCTTCAACCCACCACAACCACCCTCTTCAACCCACCACCACCACCGTCTTCAACCCACTACCACAACCCTCTTCAACCCACTACCACCACCCTCTTCAACCCACTACCACCACCGTCTTCAACCCACTACCACAACCCTCTTCAACCCACTACCACCACCCTCTTCAACCCACCACCACCACCCTCTTCAACCCACCACCACCACCCTCTTCAAACCACCACCACCACCCTCTTCAAACCACCACCACCACCCTCTTCAACCCACCACCACCACCCTCTTCAACCCACTACCAGTACCCTCTTCAACCCACCACCCTCTTCAACCCACTACCAGTACCCTCTTCAACCCACTACCAGTACCCTCTTCAACCCACCACCACCACCCTCTTCAACCCACATCCACCCTCTTCAACCCACCACCACCACCCTCTTCAACCCACCACCCTCTTCAACCCACCACAACCACCCTCTTCAACCCACCACCACCACCGTCTTCAACCCACTACCACAACCCTCTTCAACCCACTACCACCACCCTCTTCAACCCACTATCAACACCCTCTTCAAACCACCACCACCACCCTCTTCAAACCACCACCACCACCCTCTTCAAACCACCACCACCACCCTCTTCAACCCACCACCACCACCCTCTTCAACCCACTACCACCACCCTCTTCAACCCACTACCACCACCCTCTTCAACCCACCACCAACACCCTCGTCAACCAGGTTTGGCAATTTCACAAAAAAAAGTTTTGTTTTTTGGAACTCAGTCAGTCTTACTGTTGAGAGTTAAAATAATAGAACACACAAGGTGCATGGATGATGGTACGCAGACCCAGGAGCCACTGCGGTCAAACATCAACGGTACCCATCCCTGCTCTTCAACCCCAGAACGACAACATTACAACTGATGACAAATGAACGCAACACTGCTGAAACGAATCCAGTTAAAATACAACTGTCTAATTCAAAAAGATTCTCCTTAAAGAACCTATTCTTTAAATACAGCAGTGTGTGTGGGAGGGGGACGCAATATAGGAGCCTAGAATATCATTGAGAAGTAGGCTGCATACTTGAAATGAAATACATTATTTTGGCAGTGAGGTCTTATTATGGAGGGAGAGTCTGGTCTTCAGATGCAGTGAGATCTTATTATGGAGAGTCTGGTTTTCGGCTGCAGTGAGATCTTATTATGGAGGGAGAGTCTGGTCTTCGGATGCAGTGAGGTCTTATTATGGAGGGAGAGTCTGGTCTTCGGATGCAGTGAGGTCTTATTATGGAGGGAGAGTCTGGTCTTCGGATGCAGTGAGGTCTTATTATGGAGGGAGAGTCTGGTCTTCGGATGCAGTGAGATCTTATTATGGAGGGAGAGTCTGGTCTTCAGCTGCAGTGAGATCTTATTATGGAGAGTCTGGTTTTCGGCTGCAGTGAGATCTTATTATGGAGGGAGAGTCTGGTCTTCGGATGCAGTGAGATCTTATTATGGAGGGAGAGTCTGGTCTTCAGCTGCAGTGAGGTCTTATTATGGAGGGAGAGTCTGGTCTTCGGATGCAGTGAGGTCTTATTATGGAGGGAGAGTCTGGTCTTCAGCTGCAGTGAGATCTTATTATGGAGGGAGAGTCTGGTCTTCGGCTGCAGTGAGGTAGCAGTCAATCCTTCTCACTGCAGGAGTAATACATTCAACACGTCTAAGCCTGTTGGGCGGCATGGTGTTGTTGGGCGGCATGGTGTTGTTGGGCGGCATGGTGTTTTTGGGCGGCATGGTGTTGTTGGGCGGCATGGTGTTTTTGGGCGGCATGGTGTTGTTGGGCGGCATGGTGTTGTTGGGCGGCATGGTGTTGTTGGGCGGCATGGTGTTGTTGGGCGGAATGGTGTTGTTTGGCATGGTGTTGTTGGGCGGCATGGTGTTGTTGCATGGTGTTGGCGGCATGGTGTTGTTGGGCGGCATGGTGTTGTTGGGCGGCATGGTGTTGTTGGGCGGCATGGTGTTGTTGGGCGGCATGGTGTTGTTGGGCGGCATGGTGTTGTTGGGCGGCATGGTGTTGTTGGGCGGCATGGTGTTGTTGGGCGGCATGGTGTTGTTGGGCGGCATGGTGTTGTTGTGGTTTGGAAATGTGTTAAAGGATTTATTTCTCCGTAATATATGTGTGAAATTCACACAGAAGCAGATACACTAGCCCTCTAGTCATTTCTTCATAACTAATCACTATATCTTTTCACGTTAAAGGGATAGTCCACCCAAATTGCAACATTAGATGGTTGTTTACCAAACTTAAGATAGTTCCTTACTCTGAAAGCAGTCAAGGGACCAGGAGACTGTAATTCATAGTTCCAATGTGTTCACCAAACACCAACTCCAGAGGTTCTATAGGGTTCTATCTACATTCTGGTCAACATGGGGTGTTTGACATGGCTTTGTTCTGTTCAATGTACTCAACCTATAAAGGGGTGGCAGGTAGCCTAGTGGTTAGAGTGGAGGGACGGCAGGTAGCCTAGTGGTTAGAGTGGAGGGACGGCAGGTAGCCTAGTGGTTAGAGTGGAGGGACGGCAGGTAGCCTAGTGGTTAGAGTGGAGGGACGGCAGGGAGCCTAGTGGTTAGAGTGGAGGAGCGGCAGGTAGCCTAGTGGTTCGAGTGGAGGGGGAGTCAGGTAGCCTAGTGGTTAGAGTGTAGGGACGGCAGGTAGCCTAGTGGTCAGAGTGGAGGGACGGCAGGTAGGCTAGTGGTTAGAATGGAGGGGCGGCAGGTAGCCTAGTGGTTAGAGTGGAGGGACGGCAGGTAGCCTAGTGGTTAGAGTGGAGGGACGGCAGGTAGCCTAGTGGTCAGAGTGGAGGGACGGCAGGGAGCCTAGTGGTTAGAGTGGAGGGACGGCAGGTAGCCTAGTGGTTCGAGTGGAGGGGGAGTCAGGTAGCCTAGTGGTTAGAGTGTAGGGGAGGGTAGCCTAGTGGTCAGAGTGGAGGGAGCAGGTAGGCTAGTGGTTAGAATGGAGGGGCGGCAGGTAGCCTAGTGGTCAGAGTGGAGGGACGGCAGGGAGCCTAGTGGTTAGAGTGGAGGGACGGCAGGTAGCCTAGTGGTTAGAGTGGAGGGACGGCAGGTAGCCTAGTGGTTAGAGTGGAGGGACGGCAGGTAGGCTAGTGGTTAGAATGGAGGGGCAGCAGGTAGCCTAGTGGTCAGAGTGGAGGGACGGCAGGGAGCCTAGTGGTTAGAGTGGAGGGACGGCAGGTAGCCTAGTGGTTAGAGTGGAGGGACGGCAGGTAGCCTAGTGGTTAGAGTGGAGGGACGGCAGGTAGCCTAGTGGTTAGAGTGGAGGGACGGCAGGGAGCCTAGTGGTTAGAGTGGAGGGACGGCAGGTAGCCTAGTGGTTAGAGTGGAGGGACGGCAGGTAGCCTAGTGGTTAGAGTGGAGGGACGGCAGGGAGCCTAGTGGTTAGAGTGGAGGGACGGCAGGTAGCCTAGTGGTTCGAGTGGAGGGACGGCAGGTAGCCTAGTGGTTAGAGTGGAGGGACGGCAGGTAGCCTAGTGGTCAGAGTGGAGGGACGGCAGGGAGCCTAGTGGTTAGAGTGGAGGGACGGCAGGTAGCCTAGTGGTTAGAGTGGAGGGACGGCAGGTAGCCTAGTGGTTAGAGTGGAGGGACGGCAGGTGGCCTAGTGGTTAGAGTGGAGGGGCGGCAGGTGGCCTAGTGGTTAGAGTGGAGGGGCGGCAGGTGGTCTAGTGGTTAGAGTGGAGGGACGGCAGGTAGTCTAGTGGTTAGAGTGGAGGGACGGCAGGTAGTCTAGTGGTTAGAGTGGAGGGACGGCAGGTAGTCTAGTGGTTAGAGTGGAGGGACGGCAGGTAGTCTAGTGGTTAGAGTGGAGGGACGGCAGGTAGCCTAGTGGTTCGAGCGTTGGGCTAGTAACCGAAAGGTTGCTGGATTGAATCCCTGAACTGACAAGGTAAAAATCCGTCGTTGTGCCTCTGAACAAGGCAGTTAACCCACTGTTCCCCGGTAGGCCTTCATTATAAATAAGAATTAGTTGTTAACTGACCTGCCTAATTAAATAAAGGTAAGGAAATACCCCAATTCATGTTGTTAATAATACAAGACACAAATTGCTGACACCATTCAAACCAATTAACTTTAAAGCCAATTATCTCAGAATCATCTTTTTGCAGATTGAGCCAAACCAAAACTATTGAATGGCAACCGTTCGAACAAAACCAAAGGAATGAGAGGGGGAACCGCGTGTTTCAAAATGCACCGCAGGAACGCCGTTTAAGGTGCTTACGTGTTCTAATAAATCTAAAGATTGCTCAGAAAAACCAGGTGTTTTTAATGGGCATATGCTTACTTTTATTTTGACCTTACACCGATTAAGATAAGCAGAGTAAGGTGGTTACATGACTATTGTATAATCTGTCTATTGTCATAAATCCGTTTGATATCGAATTATTAGTGTGCATGTAAACATACTCATTGTTCTCCAGCCTTAAACACTACTTTCAAGTAGGAACAAACTACATTAACTAAGGTTGTCATTTGGGTGAACTGGCCCTTTAAATAAATGGAACTCTTGTCACCTGAATAACTCAAATGAATCTGTGGCTTGCAGCACAGCACTACATTCCTCCCAACTAAAAGGATGTGACTGCTTTATATAAAAATACCATGTATGTAAAATGTATATGTCAAATGTATATATAGCAAAAAAAATCTGGAAAAAAAGGAAGATATTTGTACTCCGAAGAGGGTGGAGGGGTTAAACATGATTAAATAAAGGGAACATGGACTGCCACTACGGTCTAACCTGGCCCTGGTCAGCTACAGTAGTCCACAGGTGTCAGACTCATTCCACAGAGGGCCGAGTTTCTGATGGGTTTTCGCTCCTCCCTTGTACTTGATTGATGAATTAAGGTCACTGATTCGTAAGGAACTCCCCTCACCTGGATGTCTAGGTCTCAGTAAGGAACTCCCCTCACCTGGTTGTCTAGGTCTCAGTAAGGAACTCCCCCCACCTGGTTGTCTAGGTCTTAGTAAGGAACTCCCCTCACCTGGTTGTCTAGGTCTCAGTAAGGAACTCCCCTCACCTGGTTGTCTAGGTCTTAGTAAGGAACTCACCTGGTTGTCTAGGTCTCAGTAAGGAACTCACCTGGTTTTATAGGTATTAGTAAGGAACTCCCCTCACCTGGTTGTCTAGGTCTCAGTAAGGAACTCCCCTCACCTGGTTGTCTAGGTCTCAGTGAGGAACTCCCCTCACCTGGTTGTCTAGGTCTTCGTAAGGAACTCCCCTCACCTGGTTGTCTAGGTCTGAGTAAGGAACTCACCTGGTTTTATAGGTATTAGTAAGGAACTCCCCTCACCTGGTTGTCTAGGTCTCAGTAAGGAACTCCCCTCACCGGGTTGTCTAGATATTCGTAAGGAACTCCCCTCACCTGGTTGTCTAGGTCTCTGTAAGGAACTCACCTGGTTTTATAGGTATTAGTAAGGAACTCCCCTCACCTGGTTGTCTAGGTCTCAGTAAGGAACTCCCCTCACCTGGTTGTCTAGGTCTCAGTAAGGAACTCCCCTCACCTGGTTGTCTAGGTCTCAGTAAGGAACGCCCCTCACCTGGTTGTCTAGGTCTTAGTAAGGAACGCCCCTCACCTGGTTGTCTAGGTCTCAGTTAGAAACTCCCCTCACCTGGTTGTCTAGGTCTCAGTTAGGAACTCCCCTCACCTGGTTGTCTAGGTCTGAGTAAGGAACCCTCCTCACCTGGTTGTCTAGGTCTCAGTAAGGAACCCCCCTCACCTGGTTGTCTAGGTCTCAGTAAGGAACTCCCCTCACCTAGTTGTCTAGGTCTTAGTAAGGAACTTCCCTCACCTGGTTGTCTAGGTCTTAGTAAGGAACTCCCCTCACCTGGTTGTCTAGGTCTCAGTAAGGAACTCCCCTCACCTGGTTGTCTAGGTCTCAGTAAGGAACTCCCCTCACCTGGTTGTCTAGGTCTCAGTAAGGAACTCCCCTCACCTGGTTGTCTAGGGCTTAATTGAAAGGAAAAACTAAAAACCAGCAGACACTAGTCCCTCCATGGAATGAACTAGGCACTGGTTTGAATCCCAGAGCCGGCAAGGTGGAAAAAAATCCCTTGAGCAAGTCAGTTAACCCACAACAACAACAACAACAACTGTTCCCCGGGCAACGAGGGCATGGACCCCCCCCTCTCTGATTCAGAGGGGTTGTGTTCGAAGCAGAAAACACATTCATTGATACAACTGACTAGGTATCCCCCTGTCCCCAGTCTGGGTAAACATTTAGGCTGAATATGATATATATATATATATATATCAACCCCGATTTCATCCATCCATCCAACCTACCTTGTTGTAAGTCGTGACACTGTCTATTTCAGTGAGGCTATTGACGGTTTTGTTAAAGAATAATCCATTTAGTTCATACAAGCAGCAGTTTGTGTTGTGGGCGTGTATTAGTCAGAGCACGGAGGCGTTGGATTGTGATCAGGTCTCAACTACATGCCTTAAATGGATTATTTTGCAACAAAACGGTCAATGGCGTTGGTTTACTGAAAAATACCTATAGTCTATTTTTACAGTTTACTTTCTATAGTGAGATGCTGACTGTTGTAAATGCCCTTCAGTCCAACCAGGATGTAGTCCCTCAGGATTATAAGAAGATGCAGAGTAGGACGGTATTTTTAATTATCAACTACCCAGACAAAGAATATGATGAGAGAACTAATTGTAATGTGAGAGAGACAGGCCACGGAACAGAGCACAGAGAGAGAGATGCCATGGAGCAGAGCACAGAGAGAGATGCCATGGAGCAGAGCACAGAGAGACAGGCCACGGAACAGAGCACACAGAGAGAGATGCCATGGAGCAGAGCACAGCGAGAGAGATGCCATGGAGCAGAGCGCAGAGAGAGAGAGGCTATGGAGGAGAGCAGAGAGAGAGAGGCTATGGAGGAGAGCACAGAGAGAGAGAGAGGCCATGGAGCAGAGCACAGAGAGAGAGAGAGGCCATGGAGCAGAGCACAGAGAGAGAGAGAGAGAGAGAGAGAGAGAGACAGGCCACGGAACAGAGCACAGAGAGAGAGATGCCATGGAGCAGAGCACAGAGAGAGAGAGAGAGAGACAGGCCATGGAACAGAGCACAGAGAGAGAGATGCCATGGAGCAGAGCACAGCGAGAGAGATGCCATGGAGCAGAGCACAGAGAGATAGAGAGAGAGACAGGCAACGGAACAGAGCACAGAGAGAGAGATGCCATGGAACAGAGCACAGAGAGAGAGATGCCATGGAGCAGAGCACAGAGAGATAGAGAGAGAGACAGGCCACGGAACAGAGCACAGAGAGAGAGATGCCACGGAACAGAGCACAGAGAGAGAGAGAGGCCATGGAGCATAGCACAGAGAGAGAGAGAGAGAGACAGGCCACGGAACAGAGCACAGAGAGAGATGCCATGGAGCAGAGCACAGAGAGAGAGAGAGAGAGAGACAGGCCACGGAACAGAGCACAGAGAGAGAGATGCCATGGAGCAGAGCACAGAGAGATAGAGAGAGAGACAGGCCACGGAACAGAGCACACACAGAGAGAGAGACAGGCCACGGAGCAGAGCACAGCGAGAGAGATGCCATGGAGCAGAGCACAGAGAGAGAGAGATGCCATGGAGCAGAGCGCAGAGAGAGAGAGATGCCATGGAGCAGAGCGCAGAGAGAGAGAGGCTATGGAGGAGAGCAGAGAGAGAGAGGCTATGGAGGAGAGCAGAGAGAGAGAGGCTATGGAGGAGAGCAGAGAGAGAGAGGCTATGTAGGAGAGCACAGAGAGAGAGAGAGGCCATGGAGCAGAGCACAGAGAGAGAGAGAGGCCATGGAGCAGAGCACAGAGAGAGACAGACTATGGAGGAGAGTACAGAGAGAGACAGGCTATGGAGGAGAGTACATAGAGAGACAGGCTATGGGGGTAGAGCACAGAGAGAGACAGGCTATGGAGGGGAGCACAGAGAGAGACAGGCTATGGAGGAGAGCGCAGAGAGAGACAGGCTATGGAGGGGAGCACAGAGACAGACAGGCTATGGAGGAGAGCGCAGAGAGAGACCGGCTATGGAGGAGGGCACAGAGAGAGACAGGCTATGGAGGAGAGCACAGAGAGAGACAGGCCATGGAGCAGAGCACACAGAGAGAGAGGCCACGGAGCAGAGCACAGAGCGAGACAGGCTATGGAGCAGAACACAGAGAGAGACAGGCCATGGAGGAGAGTACAGAGAGGGACAGGCTACGGTGCAGAACACAGAGAGAGACAGGCCATGGAGGAGAGTACAGAGAGAGACAGGCTATGGAGGAGAGCGCAGAGAGAGACAGGCTATGGAGGAGAGCGCAGAGAGAGACAGGCTATGGAGGAGAGCACAGAGAGGGACAGGCTACGGTGCAGAACACAGAGAGAGACAGGCCATGGAGGAGAGCGCAGAGAGAGACTGGTTATGGAGGAGCGCGCAGAGAGACAAACTATGGAGGAGAGCGCAGAGAGAGACAGGTTATGGAGGAGCACGCAGAGAGAGACAGACTATGGAGGAGAGTGCAGAGAGACAGGTATTGGATGAGAGCGCAGAGAGAGACAGGCTATGGAGGAGAACACAGAGAGAGACAGGCCATGGAGGAGAACACAGAGAGAGACAGGCTATGGAGGAGAGTGCAGAGAGAGACAGGCTATGGAGGAGAGCGCAGAGAGAGACAGGCTATGGAGGAGAGCGCAGAGAGAGACAGGTATTGGAGGAGAGCGCAGAGAGAGACAGACTATGGAGGAGAGCGCAGAGAGAGACAGGTATTGGAGGAGAGCGCAGAGAGAGACGGGTATTGGAGGAGAGCACAGAGAGAGAGACAGGCCATGAGGGTAGAGTACAGAGAGAGACAGGTATTGGAGGAGAGTGCAGAGAGAGACAGACTATGGAGGAGAGCGGAGATAGAGACAGGTATTGGAGGAGAGTGCAGGGAGAGACAGGCTATGAGGGTAGAGTGCAGAGAGAGACAGGCTATGAGGGTAGAGTGCAGAGAGACACAGGCCATGGAGGAGCGCGCAGAGAGAGACAGGCCATGGAGGAGAGCGCAGAGAGAGACAGGCTATGAGGGTAGAGTGCAGAGAGAGACAGGTATTGGAGGAGAGTGCAGAGAGAGACAGACTATGGAGGAGAGCGGAGATAGAGACAGGTATTGGAGGAGAGTGCAGGGAGAGACAGGCTATGAGGGTAGAGTGCAGAGAGAGACAGGCTATGAGGGTAGAGTGCAGAGAGACACAGGCCATGGAGGAGCGCGCAGAGAGAGACAGGCCATGGAGGAGAGCGCAGAGAGAGACAGGCTATGAGGGTAGAGTGCAGAGAGAGACAGGCCATGGAGGAGAGCGCAGAGAGAGACAGGCCATGGAGGAGAGCGCAGAGAGAGACAGGCTATGAGGGTAGAGTGCAGAGAGAGACAGGCCATGGAGGAGAGCGCAGAGAGAGACAGGCCATGGAGGAGAGTGCAGAGAGAGAGACTATGGAGGAGAGTGCAGAGAGAGACAGGTATTGGAGGAGAGCGCAGAGAGAGACAGGTATTGGAGGAGAGCGCAGAGAGAGACAGACTATGGAGGAGAGCGGAGATAGAGACAGGTATTGGAGGAGAGTGCAGGGAGAGACAGGCTATGAGGGTAGAGTACAGAGAGAGACAGGCTATGAGGGTAGAGTACAGAGAGAGACAGGCCATGAGGGTAGAGTACAGAGAGAGACAGGCTATGAGGGTAGAGTACAGAGAGAGACAGGCTATGAGGGTAGAGTACAGAGAGATACAGGCTATGAGGGTAGAGTGCAGAGAGAGACAGGCCATGAGGGTAGAGTGCAGAGAGAGACAGGCCATGAGGGTAGAGTACAGAGAGAGACAGGCTATGAGGGTAGAGTGCAGAGAGAGACAGGCTATGAGGGTAGAGTACAGAGAGAGACAGGCCATGAGGGTAGAGTACAGAGAGATACAGGCTATGAGGGTAGAGTACAGAGAGAGACAGGCTATGAGGGTAGAGTGCAGAGAGAGACAGGCTATGAGGGTAGAGTGCAGAGAGATACAGGCTATGAGGGTAGAGTACAGAGAGATACAGGCCATGAGGGTAGAGTACAGAGAGAGACAGGCCATGAGGGTAGAGTGCAGAGAGAGACAGGCTACGAGGGTAGAGTGCAGAGAGAGACAGGCTATGAGGGTAGAGTACAGAGAGAGACAGGCTATGAGGGTAGAGACAGAGAGATACAGGCTATGAGGGTAGAGTGCAGAGAGAGACAGGCCATGAGGGTAGAGTACAGAGAGAGACAGGCTATGAGGGAGGCAGAGTAGAGAGACAGGCTATGAGGGTAGAGTGCACAGAGAGAGACAGGCTATGAGGGTAGAGTACAGAGAGAGAGAGACAGGCCATGAGGGTAGAGTACAGAGAGAGACAGGCCATGAGGGTAGAGTACAGAGAGATACAGGCTATGAGGGTAGAGTACAGAGAGAGACAGGCTATGAGGGTAGAGCAGCAGAGAGACAGGCTATGAGGGTAGAGTGCAGAGAGAGACAGGCTATGAGGGTAGAGTGAGGCTATGAGGGTAGAGTGCAGAGAGAGACAGGCTATGAGGGTAGAGTGCAGAGAGATACAGGCTATGAGGGTAGAGTACAGAGAGACAGGCATGAGGGTAGAGTACAGAGAGAGACAGGCTATGAGGGTAGAGTACAGAGAGACAGGCTATGAGGGTAGAGTGCAGAGAGAGACAGGCTATGAGGGTAGAGTACAGAGAGAGACAGGCTATGAGGGTAGAGTACAGAGAGATACAGGCTATGAGGGTAGAGTGCAGAGAGAGACAGGCCATGAGGGTAGAGTAAAGAGAGAGACAGGCTATGAGGGTAGAGTACAGAGAGAGACAGGCTATGAGGGTAGAGTGCAGAGAGAGACAGGCTATGCAGGTAGAGTGCAGAGAGATACAGGCTATGAGGGTAGAGTACAGAGAGAGACAGGCCATGAGGGTAGAGTGCAGAGAGAGACAGGCTATGAGGGTAGAGTGCAGAGAGAGACAGAGAGGGAGACAGGCTATGAGGGTAGAGTACAGAGAGAGACAGGCTATGAGGGTAGAGTGCAGAGAGAGACAGGCCATGAGGGTAGAGTGCAGAGAGAGACAGGCTATGAGGGTAGAGTGCAGAGAGAGACAGGCTATGAGGGTAGAGTGCAGAGAGAGACAGGCTATGAGGGTAGAGTGCAGAGAGAGACAGGCTATGAGGGTAGAGTGCAGAGAGAGACAGGCTATGAGGGTAGAGTGCAGAGAGATACAGGCCATGAGGGTAGAGTACAGAGAGAGACAGGCCATGAGGGTAGAGTACAGAGAGAGACAGGCCATGAGGGTAGAGTACAGAGAGAGACAGGCCATGAGGGTAGAGTGCAGAGAGAGACAGGCTATGAGGGTAGAGTGCAGAGAGATACAGGCTATGAGGGTAGAGTACAGAGAGATACAGGCCATGAGGGTAGAGTACAGAGAGAGACAGGCTATGAGGGTAGAGTGCAGAGAGAGACAGGCTATGAGGGTAGAGTACAGAGAGAGACAGGCTATGAGGGTAGAGTACAGAGAGATACAGGCTATGAGGGTAGAGTGCAGAGAGAGACAGGCCATGAGGGTAGAGTACAGAGAGAGACAGGCCATGAGGGTAGAGTACAGAGAGAGACAGGCTATGAGGGTAGAGTGCAGAGAGAGACAGGCTATGAGGGTAGAGTACAGAGAGAGAGACAGGCCATGAGGGTAGAGTACAGAGAGATACAGGCTATGAGGGTAGAGTACAGAGAGAGACAGGCTATGAGGGTAGAGTGCAGAGAGAGACAGGCTATGAGGGTAGAGTGCAGAGAGATACAGGCTATGAGGGTAGAGTACAGAGAGATACAGGCCATGAGGGTAGAGTACAGAGAGAGACAGGCCATGAGGGTAGAGTGCAGAGAGAGACAGGCTATGAGGGTAGAGTACAGAGAGAGACAGGCCATGAGGGTAGAGTACAGAGAGAGACAGGCTATGAGGGTAGAGTACAGAGAGATACAGGCTATGAGGGTAGAGTGCAGAGAGAGACAGGCTATGAGGGTAGAGTGCAGAGAGATACAGGCTATGAGGGTAGAGTACAGAGAGATACAGGCTATGAGGGTAGAGTACAGAGAGAGACAGGCCATGAGGGTAGAGTACAGAGAGAGACAGGCCATGAGGGTAGAGTGCAGAGAGAGACAGGCTATGAGGGTAGAGTGCAGAGAGATACAGGCTATGAGGGTAGAGTACAGAGAGATACAGGCCATGAGGGTAGAGTACAGAGAGAGACAGGCTATGAGGGTAGAGTGCAGAGAGACAGGCTATGAGGGTAGAGTGCAGAGAGAGACAGGCTATGAGGGTAGAGTACAGAGAGATACAGGCTATGAGGGTAGAGTACAGAGAGAGACAGGCTATGAGGGTAGAGTGCAGAGAGAGACAGGCTATGAGGGTAGAGTACAGAGAGATACAGGCTAGAGGGTAGAGTACAGGCTATGAGGGTAGAGTACAGAGAGAGACAGGCCATGAGGGTAGAGTACAGAGAGAGACAGGCTATGAGGGTAGAGTACAGAGAGAGACAGGCTATGAGGGTAGAGTACAGAGAGAGACAGGCTATGAGGGTAGAGTACAGAGAGATACAGGCTATGAGGGTAGAGTACAGAGAGAGACAGGCCATGAGGGTAGAGTACAGAGAGAGAGAAGATAAAAAATAATGGTGTTCCAAAAAAGGTTCAGTCACCAGGACCACAAATACAAATTCCATCTAGACAACGTTGCCCCAGAGCACACAAAATACTATACATACCTCGGACTAAACATCCGCACCGCAGGTAACTTCCACAAAGCTGTGAACGAGCTGAGAGACAAGGCAAGATGGGCCTTCTATGCCAACAAAAAAGGAAAATAATATTCGACATACCAATTAGGATCTGGCTAAAATTACTTGAATCAGTTATAGAGCCCATTGCCTTTTATGGTTGTGAGGTCTGGGGTCTGCTCACCAACCAAGATTTCACAAAATGGGACAAACACCAAATTGAGACTCTACATGCAAAATTCTGCAAAAATATCTTCTGTGTACAACGTAAAACATCAAATAATGAACGCAGAGCAGAATTACGCAGATACCTACTAATTATCAAAATCCAGAAAAGAACAGTTAAATTGTACAACCACCTAAAAGGAAGCGATTCCCAAACCTTTCATAACAAAGCCATCATCTACAGAGAGATTAACCTGGAGAAGAGTCCCCTAAGCAAGCTGGTCCCAGGGCTCTGTTCACAAACACAAACACACCCCACAGAGCTCAGGAAAGCAGCACAATTAGACCCAACCAAATCATGAGAAAACAAAAAGAGAATTACTTGACACATTGTAAAGAATTAACGAAAGAAAACAGAGCAAACCAGAATGCTATTTGTCCCTAAACAGAGAGTACACAGTGGCAGAATACCTGACCACTGTGACTGACCCAAAATTAAGGAAATCAGTTCTGTTATACTCACAGACATTATTCAAACAGTTTCAGTTTTAGAAACTTTGGAGTGTTTTCTATCCATATATACTAATAATATGCATTTCCTAGCTTTAGGCCTGAGTAGCAGGCAGTTTACTTTGGGCACGCTTTTCATCCGGACGTGAAAATACTGCCCCCTACCCCAAAGAGGTTTTAAGGAAAGCTTTGACTATGTACAGACTCAGTGAGCATAGCCTTGCTATTGCAAAAGGCCGCCGTAGGCAGACCTGGCTCTCAAGAGAAGCCACAAAATCAGGTGGAAACTGAGCTGCACTTCCTAACCTCCTGCCAAATGTATGACCATATTAGAGACACACATTTCCCTCAGATTACACAGACCCACAAAGAATTTGAAAACAAACCCAATTTTGATAAACTCCCATATCTACTGGGTGAAATACCACAGTGTGCCATCACAGAAGCAAGATGTGTGACCTGTTGCCATAAGAAAAGGTCAACCAGTGAAGAACAAACACCATTGTAAATACAACCCATATTTATGCTTATTTATTTCCCCTTTTGTCCTTTAACCATTTGTACACCATAATATGATATTTGAAATGTCTTTATTATTTTGGAACTTCTTTGAGTGTAAAGTTTACTGTTCCTTTTATTGTTTATTTCACTTTTGTATATTATCTACCTCACTTGCTTTGGCAATGATAACAGATGTTTTCCATGCCAATAAAGCTCCTTGAATTGAATTGAGAGAGAGAGAGAGAGAGACAGAGACAGACAGACAGACAGACAGACAGACAGACAGACAGACAGACAGACAGACAGACAGACAGACAGACAGAGAGAGACAGCGAGAGAAAGAGAGACAGAGACAGAGAGACAGAGAGAGAGAGACAGAGACAGAGAGACAGAGACAGAGAGACAGAGAGACAGAGACAGACAGAGAGACAGAGAGACAGAGACACAGACAGAGAGACAGAGAGAGAGATAAGATGTTTTCCAATAAAGCCCCTAAGAGAATCAGAGTTAACACAGTAACACAAAACAGGCCAATGAATTAAACACCATTATCTAACCTGTATTATGTGAGTAAGATAACAAACTGTACAGCAACTTAGACTTAAGAATATCATAACCACACACCGTAAACACTTTCTCATCTTCACACACACACCACACACACACACACACTATTCATCCACAGCTCCAACTGCTTTTCAAAGGGAGAAAACTGAAAATAACAAGTATGACTCAGACAGTCTGCATCCCAAATGGCACCCTATTCCCTAAACTGAAGACTACTTTCGACTAGGACACTAGGACCCATAGGGAATAGGGTGCCATTTGGGATGCAACCCTGTGTCTCTAGTGTTTCAGTATGACATTAACGAGGACAAATTCCCCCAGCTCTCATCACACTGTTGACTAGCTGTCTCGGTTGGCTTCATCAGCCATTCAGCCAGTCAGCCAACCAGCCAACCAGCCAGCCAGCCAGTCAGCCAGCCAGCCAGCCAGCCAGCCAGTCAGCCAGTTAGCCAGTCAGCCAGCCAGCCAGTCAAGCCAGCCAACCAGTCAGTCAGCCAGCCAACCAGTCAGCCAGCCAGTCAGTCAGTCAGTCAGCCAGTCAGTCAGCCAACACAGGGGCTTTGTTATACTGCTGATCCTGATCTACCTGTCAATCATTCCAGCACTGCGGATGTTCTTTATATTGTGTGTCTCATCTCACCCACCTGCATTTCTCTCGCAGCAGTAATCCATCATAAGTCCCTTCTCTAGAGACCTACCTCCATTCCATAGTCATTCAAACAATGATCGGCTATGGATACTGTATCGAGATACTTCGTCATTGAAACCCATGTTGGCAAGAGGCAAGTGAACTGGCCATGAAGATACAAAGAGTCTGGGCTGTGATTGGTAGCTGCATCACATTAATTAGGGCAGATTTCAAGTTTTCACAACAATCGGTAATTGGCATTCTAGGACACAGATCATGGCCGATTACATTGCACTCCACGAGGAGACTGCGTGGCAGGCTGACTACCTGTTATGCGAGTGTAGCAAGGAGCCAAGGTAAGGTGCTAGCTAGCATTAAAAGCATCTTATAAAAAACAATCAATCTACACATAATCACTAGTTAACTACACATTGTTGATGATATTACTAGTTTATCTAGCTTGTCCTGTGTAGCATATAATCACTAGTTAACTACACATGGTTGATGATATTACTAGTTTAACTAGCTTGTCCTGCGTTGCATATAATCACTAGTTAATACACATGGTTGATGATATTACTAGTTTATCTCCTGCGTTGCATATAATCGGTGCCTGTTAATTTAACATTTAATCACAGCCTACTTCGCCAAGCGGGTGATTTAACAAGCGCATTCGCGAAAAAAGTACTGTCGTTGCTCCAACGTGTACCTAACCATAAACATCAACACCTTTCTTAAAATCAATACACAAGTATATATTTTTAAACCTGCATATTTATTTAATATTGCCTGCTAACATGATTTTCTTTTAACTAGGGAAATTGTGTCACTTCCCTTGCAGTAGAGTCAGGGTTTATGCAGCAGTTTGGGCCGCCTGGCTCGTTGCGAACTGTGTGAAGACCATTTCTTCCTAACAAAGACAGCCAACTCCGCCAAACGGGGGATGATTTAACAAAAGCGCATTTGCGAAAAAAGCACAATCGTTCCTCGAATATACCTAACCATAAACATCAATGCCTCTCTTAAAATATATTTTTAAACCTACATATTTAGTTAAAATAAATGCATGTTAGCAGGCAATATTAACCAGGGAAATTGTGTCACTTCTCTTGCGTTCAGTGCAAGCAGAGTCAGGGTGTAGGTAACAGTTTGGGCCACCTGGCTCGTTGCAAACTAATTTGCCAAAATATTACATAATTATTACATTGAAGGTTGTGCAATGTAACAGCAATATTTAGACTTAGGGTTGCCACCCGTTAGATAAAATACCGAAAGGTTCCGTATTTCACTGAAAGAATAAACGTTTTGTTTTTGAAATGATACTTACCGGATTTGACCATATTAATGACCAAAGGCTCGTATTTCTGTGTGTTATTATAATATAATTAAGTCTATGATTTGAGAGAGCAGTCTGAGTGAGCGGTGGTAGGCAGCAGCAGGCTCGTAAGCATTAATTCAAACAGCACTTTCCTGCATTTGCCAGCAGCTCTTCGCTGTGCTTCAAGCATTGCGCTGTTTATGACTTAAAGCCTATCAACTCCCAAGATTAGGTTGGCAATACTAAAGTACCTATTAGAACATCCAATAGTCAAAGTTATATGAAATACAAATGGTATAGAGAGAAATAGTCCAAAAATAACTACAACCTAAAACTTCTTACCTGGGAATATTGAAGACTCATGTTAAAAGGAACCACCAGCTTTCATATGTTCTCATGTTCTGAGCAAGGAACTTAAACGTTAGCTTTCTTACATGGCACATATTGCACTTTTACTTTCTTCTCCAACACTTTGTTTTTGCATTATTTAAACCAAATTGAACATGTTTCATTACTTATTTGAAACTAAATTGATTTTATTGATGTATTATATTAAATAAAAATAAAAGTGTTCATTGTTCATTCAGTATTGTTGTAATTGTCATTATTGCAAATATATATATATAAAAATCGGTCGATTAATCGGTATAAGCTTTTTTTGGTCCTACAATAATCGGTATCGGCGTTGAAAAATCCGAATGGGTCGACCTCTAATCACATCTACTGATACAGAGGAGTCATGGTGAATCAGACAGCAGAGTCTGACAGAGGAGTCATGGTGAATCAGACAGCAGTCTGACAGAGGAGTCATGGTGAATCAGGCAGCAGTCTGACAGAGGAGTCATGGTGAATCAGACAGCAGTCTGACAGAGGAGTCATGGTGAATCAGACAGCAGTCTGACAGAGGAGTCATGGTGAATCAGACAGCAGTCTGACAGAGGAGTCATGGTGAATCAGACAGCAGTCTGACAGAGGAGTCATGGTGAATCAGACAGCAGAGTCTGACAGAGGAGTCATGGTGAATCAGGCAGCAGTCTGACAGAGGAGTCATGGTGAATCAGACAGCAGTCAGAGTGACAGAAGGAGTCATGGTGAATCAGACAGCAGTCTGACAGAGGAGTCATGGTGAATCAGACAGCAGTCTGACAGAGGAGTCATGGTGAATCAGACAGCAGTCTGACAGAGGAGTCATGGTGAATCAGACAGCAGAGTGACAGAAGAGTCATGGTGAATCAGACAGCAGAGTGACAGAAGAGTCATGGTGAATCAGACAGCAGTCTGACAGAGGAGTCATGGTGAATCAGACAGCAGTCTGACAGAGGAGTCATGGTGAATCAGACAGCAGTCTGACAGAGGAGTCATGGTGAATCAGACAGCAGAGTCTGACAGAGGAGTCATGGTGAATCAGACAGCAGAGTCTGACAGAGGAGTCATGGTGAATCAGACAGCAGTCTGACAGAGGAGTCATGGTGAATCAGACAGCAGTCTGACAGAGGAGTCATGGTGAATCAGACAGCAGAGTCTGACAGAGGAGTCATGGTGAATCAGACAGCAGTCTGACAGAGGAGTCATGGTGAATCAGACAGCAGTCTGACAGAGGAGTCATGGTGAATCAGACAGCAGTCTGACAGAGGAGTCATTTTGAATCAGACAGCAAGTCTGACAGAGAGTTGGTGAATCAGACAGCAGAGTCTGACAGAGGAGTCATGGTGAATCAGACAGCAGAGAATCTGACAGAGGAGTCATGGTGAATCAGACAGCAGTCTGACAGAGGAGTCATGTGAATCAGACAGCAGAGTCTGACAGGGTGAGTCAGACAGCAGTCTGACTCTCACTGACAGCAGTGCCTTGACAGAGGAGTCATGGTGAATCAGATTCAGCAGCAGTCTGACAGAGGAGTCATGGTGAATCAGACAGCACGTGTCTGACAGAGGAGTCATGTAATGAAGGTTAGAAATCATGATGAATCAGACAGCAGAGTCTGACATATCATGGTGACGGCAGAGTCTTTTTGACAGATGATTGAGTAATTATGTTCCCGGAGAGAGTCCATGTGTGAATCAGACAGCAGTCTGACTGAGGAGTCATGGTGAATCAGATCATCCAGTTCTCAGACAGAGAGAGATCATCATGTGTTCTCAAGAGAGATCATCCAGTCTGACAGAGGAGTCATGAGTGAATCAGACAGCAGTCTGATCATCCACTGTGCTCAGAGGAGTCATCCACTGTGAATCAGACAGTGGACACTGTGTGAATCAGAGAGATCATCCACTGGCCATTTTATTATAATTATTTTATTTATATTTTACCTTTATTTAACTAGGCAAGTCAGTTAAGATTTTTATTTTATTTACAATGACGGCCTACCCCCGGCCAATCCCTAATCCGGACGACACTGGGCAAATTGTGCGCCGCCCTCTGGGACTCCCAATCACCCGTGTTCTCACAGCCTGGAGATCAACCACTGTGTTCTCAGAGAGAGAGATCATCCACTGAGATGCAGTGCCTTAGAGATCATCCACTGTGCGTTATCAGGATTCATGCAGTTCTTGCAGAGGGAGAGAGATTTCCACTGTGTTCTCAAAGAGAGACGTGATCCACTGTGTAATGAAGGTTAGAAATAATGATGATTTTGTGAATATCTGACGGGCTTCTTTTTTACAGATGATTGATAATTATGTTCCCGGAGAGATCATCCACTGTGTTCTCAGAGAGAGAGAGAGATCATCCACTGTGTTCTCAGAGAGAGAGAGAGATCATCCACTGTGTTCTCAGAGAGAGAGAGAGATCATCCACTGTGTTCTCATAGAGAGATCATCCACTGTGCTCTCAGAGGGAGAGAGAGAGAGATCATCCACTGTGCTCTTAGAAAGAGAGATCATCCACTGTGTTCTCAGAGAGAGAGAGAGATCATCCACTGTGTTCTCATAGAGAGATCATCCACTGTGCTCTTAGAAAGAGAGATCATCCACTGTGTTCTCAGAGGGAGAGAGATCATCCACTGTGTTCTCAGAGGGAGAGAGAGATCATCCACTGTGTTCTCAGAGAGAGAGAGAGATCATCCACTGTGTTCTCATAGAGAGATCATCCACTGTGCTCTTAGAAAGAGAGATCATCCACTGTGTTCTCAGAGGGAGAGAGAGATCATCCACTGTGTTCTCAGAGAGAGAGAGATCATCCACTGTGCAGAGGAGAGAGAGATCATCCACTGTGCAGAGGGAGATAGAGATCATCCACTGTGTTCTCAGAGAGAGATCATCCACTGTGCTCAGGAGAGAGAGATCATCCACTGTGTTCTCAGAGAGAGATCATCCACTGTGTTCTCAGAGAGAGAGAGATCATCCACTGTGTTCTCAGAGAGAGATCATCCACTGTGTTCTCAGAGAGAGAGATCATCCACTGTGTTCTCAGAGAGAGATCATCCACTGTGTTCTCATAGAGAGAGAGATCATCCACTGTGTTCTCAGAGAGAGAGATCATCCACTGTGTTCTCAGAGAGAGAGATCATCCACTGTGTTCTCAGAGAGAGAGATCATCCACTGTGTTCTCAGAGAGAGAGATCATCCACTGTGCTCTCAGAGAGAGAGATCATCCACTGTGCTCTCAGAGAGAGAGATCATCCACTGTGCTCTCATAGAGAGAGATCATCCACTGTGCTCTCAGAGAGAGAGATCATCCACTGTGTTCTCAGAGAGAGAGATCATCCACTGTGTTCTCAGAGAGAGAGATCATCCACTGTGCTCTCAGAGAGAGAGATCATCCACTGTGTTCTCAGAGAGAGATCATCCACTGTGTTCTCAGAGAGAGAGATCATCCACTGTGTTCTCAGAGAGAGATCATCCACTGTGTTCTCAGAGAGAGAGATCATCCACTGTGCTCTCAGAGAGAGAGATCATCCACTGTGCTCTCAGAGAGAGAGATCATCCACTGTGTTCTCAGAGAGTGACTGCAATAATGTACACACACAACATGCACACACACACACACAACATGCACACACACACACACAAAAAGACACACACACACACACACACAAAAGACACACACACAGTTAGACAGAGACACAGACAGAGACACATTGCTACACACACTCCAAACTAGGGCTAACCCCATTTGGTCAACTAGTAGAGCAGTCGCAAATATATACAGTACGAGTCAAAAGTTTGGACACACCTACTCATACAAAGTTATTTCTTTATTTTTACTATTTTCTACATTGTAGAATAATAGTGAAGACATCAAAACTATGAAGTAACACATATGGTATCATGTAGTAACCAAAAAAGTGTTAAACTAAAATTGTTTCAGATTCTTCAAAGTAGCCACCCTTTGCCTTGATGACAGCTTTGCACACGCTTGGCATTGGAAAAATACATGTTTTAAAATTTCGACCAATCGATTAGTCGAAAGAACAGACAACTTTCGGTCAACCAAGATAATTTTTTAGTCCGGGGACAGCCCTAATCCAAACAGTCAGTGGCTGAATCACCAATCTACAGAAGGGACCCTGAAGACGGAACAAGAGTCAGATAACTGGAACAGTGAACGTTGACTGTGGTTGTTCTGGCTTTCCCACGTTCCCTACTCCAGATGTGAATTACCATAACACTGATACTGCCCGCGGTTAAATTCTCCATTTCAGTGCAAATCTGCCCCTAGCAACCGTGCAGCAGCTTAATTAAGACCCTCACTTTAGAAGCCAGCTGCTGTTTCCTTTGAACTTCAGCTAGCTACTCATAGGCACATGATCATAAAACACACACACCAACACGCGCAGGCACTGTGGCAAAAGGAATTCACACACATACAAAACACACACGCATGCCACATACTGACACACACACACCCCAAGAGCAAACAATGCAGACACCCAATACACCCAGGAGACATTGATATAAAACCCATCTCTCAGTGATGGACTCTCTGTGTGAATAGAGCCATGACCTTTGTTTGAATACACCAGAGACCTGCACTGAAAAGATCCCGGCTGGGCTGTCAGGGTGCTTCACACTCGCACAGAGACAGAGATTACATTAGTCTACTTGGTAAATAGTTTCTTCTTCTTGAACTGCACTGTTGGTTACGGGATTGTAAGAAAGCATTTTCACTGTAAAGTCTACACTTGTTGTATTCGGCGAATGTGGCAAATTTGATTTGATTTGATTAACAGTGAGCACAGTGAACAGGACAAAATGCCTTCCGCCTCCTAATCAGAACACAACTCTATTGTGTTAGCAAAGTCATCAGGAACCGCCTCATAATCAGAACACAACTCTATTGTGTTAGCAAATTCATCAGGAACCGGCCTCCTAATCAGAACACAACTCTATTGTGTTAGCAAATTCATCAGGAACCGCCTCGTAATCAGAACACAACTCTATTGTGTTAGCAAATTCATCAGGAACCGGCCTCATAATCAGAACACAACTCTATTGTGTTAGCAAATTCATCAGGAACCGGCCTCATAATCAGAACACAACTCTATTGTGTTAGCAAAGTCATCAGGAACCGGCCTCCTAATCAGAACACAACTCTATTGTGTTAGCAAATTCATCAGGAACCGCCTCGTAATCAGAACACAACTCTATTGTGTTAGCAAATTCATCAGGAACCGCCTCGTAATCAGAACACAACTCTATTGTGTTAGCAAAGTCATCAGGAACTTGGCAGAGTATTGGGATACCA
Source organism: Oncorhynchus nerka (assembly GCF_034236695.1). Lineage (NCBI taxonomy): Eukaryota > Metazoa > Chordata > Actinopteri > Salmoniformes > Salmonidae > Oncorhynchus > Oncorhynchus nerka. The sequence continues at coordinate 86,208,413 of NC_088415.1, forward strand.
ATATCCCCCTGAGTATCCCAGGCCCATGTTGCCCAGAGTTAAGAACAGACATTATAGATTCATAGTATTTCAACCTCATTATTTTTAATAATTCAGTGGAGGCTGCTGAGGGGAGGACGGCCAATAATAATGGCTAGAATGGAGTATAATGGAATGGTGTCAAACATATGAAAACCATGTGCATGATACCACTCCTTCATGTTGACACCACTCCTTCATGTTGACACCATTCCTTCATGTGTTTGACACCATTCCTTCATGTGTTTGACACCATTCCTTCATGTGATTGACACCATTCCTTCATGTGATTGACACCACTCCTTCATGTGTTTGACACCACTCCTTCATGTGTTTGACACCATTCCTTCATGTGTTTGACACCATTCCTTCATGTGTTTGACACCATTCCTTCATGTTATTGACACCACTCCTTCATGTGTTTGACACCACTCCTTCATGTTATTGACACCACTCCTTCATGTGTTTGACACCACTCCTTCATGTTATTGACACCATTCCTTCATGTGTTTGACACCACTCCTTCATGTGTTTGACACCATTCCTTCATGTTGACACCACTCCTTCATGTGTTTGACACCACTCCTTCATGTTATTGACACCATTCCTTCATGTGTTTGACACCATTCCTTCATGTGTTTGACACCACTCCTTCATGTGTTTGACACCATTCCTTCATGTGTTTGACACCACTCCTTCATGTTTGACACCACTCCTTCATGTGTTTGACACCACTCCTTCATGTGTTTGACACCACTCCTTCATGTGTTTGACACCATTCCTTCATGTTGACACCATTCCTTCATGTGTTTGACACCATTCCTTCATGTTGACACCATTCCTTCATGTGTTTGACACCATTCCTTCATGTTGACACCATTCCTTCATGTGTTTGACACCACTCCTTCATGATTGACACCACTCCTTCATGTTGACACCACTCCTTCATGTGTTTGACACCATTCCTTCATGTGTTTGACACCATTCCTTCATGTGATTGACACCATTCCTTAATGTGATTGACACCATTCCTTCATGTGTTTGACACCATTCCTTCATGTGATTGACACCATTCCTTAATGTGATTGACACCATTCCTTCATGTGTTTGACACCATTCCTTCATGTGTTTGACACCATTCCTTCATGTGTTTGACACCATTCCTTCATGTTGACACCATTCCTTCATGTTATTGACACCACTCCTTCATGTGTTTGACACCACTCCTTCATGTTATTGACACCACTCCTTCATGTTATTGACACCATTCCTTCATGTGTTTGACACCACTCCTTCATGTGTTTGACACCATTCCTTCATGTTGACACCACTCCGTCATGTGTTTGACACCATTCCTTCATGTGTTTGACACCATTCCTTCATGTTGACACCACTCCTTCATGTGTTTGACACCATTCCTTCATGTGTTTGACACCATTCCTTCATGTGTTTGACACCATTCCTTCATGTTGACACCACTCCTTCATGTGTTTGACACCACTCCTTCATGTTGACTCCACTCCTTCATGTGTTTGATACCATTCCTTCATGTGTTTGACACCATTCCTTCATGTGTTTGACACCATTCCTTCATGTTGACACCACTCCTTCATGTGTTTGACACCATTCCTTCATGTGTTTGACACCATTCCTTCATGTTGACACCACTCCTTCATGTGTTTGACACCACTCCTTCATGTGTTTGACACCACTCCTTCATGTGTTTGACACCATTCCTTCATGTTGACACCACTCCTTCATGTGTTTGACACCATTCCTTCATGTTGACACCACTCCTTCATGTTGACACCACTCCTTCATGTGTTTGATACCATTCCTTCATGTGTTTGACACCATTCCTTCATGTGTTTGACACCACTCCTTCATGTGATTGACACCACTCCATGTGTTTGACACCACTCCTTCATGTGTTTGACACCACTCCTTCATGTGTTTGACACCATTCCTTCATGTATTTGACACCACTCCTTTATGTGTTTGACACCATTCCTTCATGTGATTGACACCACTCCTTCATGTGATTGACACCACTCCTTCATGTGTTTGACACCATTCCTTCATGTGTTTGACACCACTCCTTCATGTTATTGACACCACTCCTTCATGTGATTGACACCATTCCTTCATGTTATTGATACCACTCCTTCATGTGTTTGACACCATTCCTTCATGTGATTGACACCACTCCTTCATGTGTTTGACACCATTCCTTCATGTTGACACCACTCCTTCATGTGTTTGACACCACTCCTTCATGTGTTTCACACCATTCCTTCATGTGATTGACACCACACCTTCATGTTATTGACACCACTCCTTCATGTGATTGACACCATTCCTTCATGTTATTGACACCACTCCTTCATGTGTTTGATACCATTCCTTCATGTTGACACCACTCCTTCATGTGTTTGACACCACTCCTTCATGTTATTGACACCATTCCTTCATGTGTTTGACACCATTCCTTCATGTGTTTGACACCACTCCTTCATGTGTTTGACACCATTCCTTCATGTGTTTGACACCATTCCTTCATGTTGACACCACTCCTTCATGTGTTTGACACCACTCCTTCATGTGTTTGACACCACTCCTTCATGTGTTTGACACCATTCCTTCATGTTGACACCACTCCTTCATGTTGACACCATTCCTTCATGTGTTTGACACCATTCATTCATGTTGACACCATTCCTTCATGTGTTTGACACCATTCCTTCATGTTGACACCACTCCTTCATGTGTTTGACACCACTCCTTCATGTTGACACCACTCCTTCATGTTGACACCACTCCTTCATGTGTTTGACACCATTCCTTCATGTGTTTGACACCATTCCTTCATGTGATTGACACCATTCCTTAATGTGATTGACACCATTCCTTCATGTGTTTGACACCATTCCTTCATGTGTTTGACACCATTCCTTAATGTGATTGACACCATTCCTTCATGTGTTTGACACCATTCCTTCATGTGTTTGACACCATTCCTTCATGTTGACACCATTCCTTCATGTTATTGACACCACTCCTTCATGTGTTTGACACCACTCCTTCATGTTATTGACACCACTCCTTCATGTTATTGACACCATTCCTTCATGTGTTTGACACCACTCCTTCATGTGTTTGACACCATTCCTTCATGTTGACACCACTCCGTCATGTGTTTGACACCATTCCTTCATGTGTTTGACACCATTCCTTCATGTTGACACCACTCCTTCATGTGTTTGACACCACTCCTTCATGTGTTTGACACCACTCCTTCATGTGTTTGACACCATTCCTTCATGTTGACACCACTCCTTCATGTGTTTGACACCACTCCTTCATGTTGACACCACTCCTTCATGTGTTTGATACCATTCCTTCATGTGTTTGACACCATTCCTTCATGTGTTTGACACCATTCCTTCATGTTGACACCACTCCTTCATGTGTTTGACACCACTCCTTCATGTGTTTGACACCACTCCTTCATGTGTTTGACACCATTCCTTCATGTTGACACCACTCCTTCATGTGTTTGACACCATTCCTTCATGTTGACACCACTCCTTCATGTTGACACCACTCCTTCATGTGTTTGATACCATTCCTTCATGTGTTTGACACCATTCCTTCATGTGTTTGACACCACTCCTTCATGTGATTGACACCACTCCATGTGTTTGACACCACTCCTTCATGTGTTTGACACCACTCCTTCATGTGTTTGACACCATTCCTTCATGTATTTGACACCACTCCTTTATGTGTTTGACACCATTCCTTCATGTGATTGACACCACTCCTTCATGTGATTGACACCACTCCTTCATGTTATTGATACCACTCCATGTGTTTGACACCATTCCTTCATGTGTTTGACACCACTCCTTCATGTGTTTGACACCACTCCTTCATGTGTTTGACACCATTCCTTCATGTGTTTGACACCACTCCTTCATGTTATTGACACCACTCCTTCATGTGATTGACACCATTCCTTCATGTGATTGACACCACTCCTTCATGTGTTTGACACCATTCCTTCATGTTGACACCACTCCTTCATGTGTTTGACACCACTCCTTCATGTGTTTCACACCATTCCTTCATGTGATTGACACCACACCTTCATGTTATTGACACCACTCCTTCATGTGATTGACACCATTCCTTCATGTTATTGACACCACTCCTTCATGTGTTTGATACCACTCCTTCATGTGATTGACACCACTCCTTCATGTTATTGACACCACTACTTCATGTGTTTGATACCATTCCTTCATGTGTTTGATACCACTCCTTCATGTTGACACCACTCCTTCATGTTATTGACACCACTCCTTCATGTGTTTGACACCATTCCTTCATGTGTTTGAAACCACTCCTTCATGTGTTTGATACCACTCCTTCATGTTATTGACACCACTCCTTCATGTGTTTGATACCACTCCTTCATGTGTTTGACACCATTCCTTCATGTTGACACCACTCCTTCATGTTGACACCCCTCCTTCATGTTGACACCACTCCTTCATGTGTTTGACACCACTCCTTCATGTTGACACCACTCCTTCATGTGTTTGATACCACCCCTTCATGTGTTTGACACCATTCCTTCATGTTGACACCACTCCTTCATGTTGACACCACTCCTTCATGTTATTGACACCATTCCTTCATGTTTGACACCATTCATTCATGTTGACACCATTCCTTCATGTGTTTGACACCATTCCTTCATGTTGACACCACTCCTTCATGTTGACACCACTCCTTCATGTGTTTGACACCATTCCTTCATGTGTTTGACACCATTCCTTCATGTGATTGACACCATTCCTTAATGTGATTGACACCATTCCTTCATGTGTTTGACACCATTCCTTCATGTGTTTGACACCATTCCTTCATGTTGACACCATTCCTTCATGTTATTGACACCACTCCTTCATGTGTTTGACACCACTCCTTCATGTTATTGACACCACTCCTTCATGTTATTGACACCATTCCTTCATGTGTTTGACACCACTCCTTCATGTGTTTGACACCATTCATGTGATTGACACCACTCCTTCATGTTATTGACACCACTCCTTCATGTGATTGACACCATTCCTTCATGTTATTGATACCACTCCTTCATGTGTTTGACACCATTCCTTCATGTGATTGACACCACTCCTTCATGTGTTTGACACCATTCCTTCATGTTGACACCACTCCTTCATGTGTTTGACACCACTCCTTCATGTGTTTCACACCATTCCTTCATGTGATTGACACCACTCCTTCATGTTATTGACACCACTCCTTCATGTGATTGACACCATTCCTTCATGTGATTGACACCACTCCTTCATGTTATTGACACCACTCCTTCATGTGTTTGATAGCATTCCTTCATGTGTTTGATACCACTCCTTCATGTTGACACCACTCCTTCATGTTATTGACACCACTCCTTCATGTGTTTGACACCATTCCTTCATGTGTTTGACACCATTCCTTCATGTTTGACACCATTCCTTCATGTGTTTGACACCATTCCTTCATGTGTTTGACACCATTCCTTCATGTTTGACACCATTCCTTCATGTGATTGACACCATTCCTTCATTGGTTTGACACCATTCCTTCATGTTTGACACCATTCCTTCATGTTTGACACCATTCCTTCATGTTTGACACCATTCCTTCATGTGTTTGACACCATTCCTTCATGTGTTTGACACCATTCCTTCATGTGTTTGACACCATTCCTTCATGTTTGACACCATTCACTCCATTCCATTATTATGAGCCGTTCTCCCCTCAGTAGCCTCCACTGCCACAAGTGCACAGCAGCCCTCACTTTGAGAAGCCCTTGTCTAGGGTGGTCTAGGGTGCCTATACTGTACAGTTTGGGGTTGTTATTGTTGTTGTTATTGTCATTGTCTTTACTGTTGTTGTTATTATTGTTGTTGTGCAGCTAGAGAGAAGCTGACTGGTTACTAGGCTACTCCATGATCAGTGATGGAACCGTACATGCCTTTTCACAACTCTGTCACACTGTAAAAACAGCATACTCCAACATTGTACAGCACACCGGTGTGTGTGTGTGCGTGCGTGCGTGCGTGCCTGCGTGCGTGCGTGTAAATATACAGGATGCAAATGTGTATGTTTCGGTGTTATAATTCGGAGCCAGTACGCTGCATATGAGGCTCTTTGGTCACAGCTTCGGTGGTTTCCTGGAGCGTATCTACAGTATGATTGTAATTATGCAGAGGTGTTTCATTAAAATCCAAGCACATTAGTAACACATCAAAGTGTTAGGACACTGGTTAATGCACTTTTCCATAAACACTAAACAGTCACTCAGTCAGTCCTTCGTGAGGCAGCATCTGGAGAGCTGATTCTCAGTCAGTCCTTCGTGAGGCAGCATCTGGAGAGCTGATTCTCAGTCAGTCCTTCATGAGGCAGCATCTGGAGAGCTGATTCTCAGTCAGTCCTTCATGACGCAGCATCTGGAGAGCTGATTCTCAGTCAGTCCTTCGTGAGGCAGCATCTGGAGAGCTGATTCTCAGTCAGTCCTTCATGACGCAGCATCTGGAGAGCTGATTCTCAGTCAGTCCTTCATGACGCAGCATCTGGAGAGCTGATTCTCAGTCAGTCCTTCATGGGGCTGCAATAGAAAGTAGGCCTATATTGGCCATAAACTGACCTGGGTTCAATAGTATTTGTTTAATTTCAAATACTTTAGCTGCGCTTGAATGGTTACAACGGGACAAATGGAATAGTCCCGAAGGTGCAAAACTTGACCATCTGGCACTCCCGGCAGGCTCCGTCAAATGCTCAAAGTATTTGAAATAAAACACATACTATTTTAACCCTGGTCTGGTAGCCAGAGATAATTACTGACCAGGTAAAGCAGCTAAACAGTATCTGAATAGATGGCCAAACGTATAGGTCTAGGTATGTACTTGGTATGTGGCAGTTGATACAAAGCTTCAAGTCAAAGTTTCAAGCGCTTTAAAACAAGGCTCACTACACTTTACAGGATTAAAAAAATAGGAACAAAACAACGCTTTTCTGATATCTGGAGAGATGATTCTCATTGGTTGACTTAGTATCCATCTACATTCTGGGTGGAATGCATCTGCCAATAAAAAAAGAGGTAATCTGCCAAAGCCAACCCCCAAGCATCCTGTATGCCCTCTGGAAGGGCCGTCAGCACATGTGAACATTGGACTAAGACCAGCATCAGGCATCGAGCCTACATTCTGTTTTGGCATCTACACCGGTAAGCCAGCAAGGAGGTTGACTTGGCAATGGCTTCACTCTCCGTCGACAGGAGAGACGCCAAAACGTGACAGACAGACAGACAGACAGACAGACAGACAGACAGACAGACAGACAGACAGACAGACAGACACTTCAAATAGCCTGGATTAGAGAAGTAGACGAGAGGTACATCATGTGTCCCAGATGTTCCTCAGCAGTACGTATAGTATAGTAGTACGTAAGTACTAGACATGAAGGTAGAAAACACCTGTTCCCATCTAAAGATGCTCTGCTATCTGTTCGCACTGTATCAGACCATCCCCTAAAGATGCTCTGCCATCTGTTCCCACTGTATCAGACCATCCCCTAAAGATGCTCTGTTCTCTGTTCGCAGTGTATCAGACCATCCCCTAAAGATGCTCTGCTATCTGTTCCCACTGTATCAGACCATCCCCTAAAGATGCTCTGTTCTCTGTTCGCACTGTATCAGACCATCCCCTAAAGATGCTCTGTTCTCTGTATCAGACCATCCCCTAAAGATGCTCTGTTCCCACTGTATCAGACCATCCCCTAAAGATGCTCTGCTATCTGTTCCTATGGTATCAGACCATCCCCTAAAGATGCTCTGCTATCTGTTCCTATGGTATCAGACCATCCCCTAAAGATGCTCTGCTATCTGTTCCTATGGTATCAGACCATCCCCTAAAGATGCTCTGCTATCTGTTCCTATGGTATCAGACCATCCCCTAAAGATGCTCTGCTATCTGTTCCTATGGTATCAGACCATCCCCTAAAGATGCTCTGCTATCTGTTCCTATGGTATCAGACCATCCCCTAAAGATGATCTGCTATCTGTTCCTATGGTATGAGACAATCCCCTAAAGATGATCTGCTATCTGTTCCTATGGTATGAGACAATCCCCTAAAGATGATCTGCTATCTCTTCCCACTGTATCAGACAATCCCCTAAAGATCTCTCTCCAGCACGTCTCTCTCCAGAATGAGCTTTCTCCCACCAATTTGTGCACATTCATTGTTTCATCATTTCATTGTGTGAATTATTTGGCATTTTATTGTTACTGTCTATTCCCCATTATAAATATCATCTGTAGTACATTTACCACTAATTGCTACAATTTCTCATCTACAATGTTTGTTTGGTTACAGTCATTTCTGTTAACACATTCAATATATTATCATTCCACTCTTCCCGTTCTCGTTGTTGGAATGGACACGTTGTAGGAATGGACACGTTGTAGGAATGGACACGTTGTTGGAATGGACACGTTGTAGGAATGGAGACGTTGTTGGAATGGACACGTTGTTGGAATGGACACGTTGTTGGAATGGACACGTTGTTGGAATGGACACGTTGTAGGAATGGAGACGTTGTTGGAATGGACACGTTGTAGGAATGGAGACGTTGTAGGAATGGAGACGTTGTAGGAATGGACACGTTGTAGGAATGGAGACGTTGTAGGAATGGACACGTTGTAGGAATGGACACGTTGTAGGAATGGAGACGTTGTTGGAATGGAGACGTTGTTGGAATGGACACGTTGTAGGAATGGACACGTTGTAGGAATGGACACGTTGTTGGAATGGACACGTTGTTGGAATGGACACGTTGTTGGAATGGAGACGTTGTTGGAATGGACACGTTGTAGGAATGGACACGTTGTAGGAATGGACACGTTGTAGGAATGGAGACGTTGTAGGAATGGAGACGTTGTAGAATGGACACGTTGTAGGAATGGACACGTTGTAGGAATGGACACGTTGTAGGAATGGACACGTTGTTGGCATGGACACGTTGTTGGAATGGACACGTTGTAGGAATGGACACGTTGTTGGAATGGAGACGTTGTAGGAATGGAGACGTTGTAGGAATGGACACGTTGTAGGAATGGAGACGTTGTAGGAATGGACACGTTGTTGGAATGGACACGTTGTAGGAATGGACACGTTGTTGGAATGGAGACGTTGTAGGAATGGAGACGTTGTTGGAATGGACACGTTGTAGGAATGGACACGTTGTTGGAATGGACACGTTGTAGGAATGGACACGTTGTAGGAATGGACACGTTGTAGGAATGGACACGTTGTAGGAATGGACACGTTGTAGGAATGGACACGTTGTAGGAATGGAGACGTTGTAGGAATGGACACGTTGTAGGAATGGACACGTTGTAGGAATGGACACGTTGTTGGAATGGAGACGTTGTTGGAATGGACACGTAGTAGGAATGGACACGTAGTAGGAATGGACACCTTGTTGGAATGGACACGTTGTAGGAATGGACACGTTGTAGGAATGGAGACGTTGTAGGAATGGACACGTTGTAGGAATGGAGACGTTGTTGGAATGGACACGTAGTAGGAATGGACACGTTGTAGGAATGGACACGTTGTAGGAATGGACACGTTGTAGGAATGGTGGACACGTTGTAGGAATGGACACGTTGTTGGAATGGACACGTTGTAGGAATGGACACGTTGTTGGAATGGTGGACACGTTGTAGGACTGGACACGTTGTAGGAATGGACACGTTGTAGGAATGGACACGTTGTTGGAATGGACACGTTGTAGGAATGGACACGTTGTAGGAATGGACACGTTGTTGGAATGGACACGTAGTAGGAATGGTGGACACGTTGTAGGAATGTACACGTTGTTGGAATGGTGGACACGTTGTAGGAATGGAGACGTTGTTGGAATGGTGGACACGTTGTAGGAATGGACACGTAGTAGGAATGGACACGTTGTAGGAATGGACACGTTGTAGGAATGGTGGACATGTAGGAATGGACACGTTGTAGGAATGGACACGTTGTTGGAATGGACACGTAGTAGGAATGGTGGACATGTAGGAATGGACACGTAGTAGGAATGGACACGTTGTAGGAATGGACACGTTGTAGGAATGGACACGTTGTAGGAATGGACACGTTGTTGGAATGGTGGACACGTTGTAGGAATGGACACGTTGTAGGAATGGACACGTTGTTGGAATGGTGGACACGTTGTAGGAATGGTGGACATGTAGGAATGGACACGTTGTTGGAATGGACACGTTGTAGGAATGGACACGTTGTAGGAATGGACACGTTGTTGGAATGGTGGACACGTTGTAGGAATGGACACGTTGTTGGAATGGTGGCCACGTTGTAGGAATGGACACGTTGTAGGAATGGACACGTTGTAGGAATGGACACGTTGTAGGAATGGACACATTGTAGGAATGGACACGTTGTAGGAATGGTGGACACGTTGTAGGAATGGACACATTGTAGGAATGGACACATTGTAGGAATGGACACGTTGTAGGAATGGACACATTGTAGGAATGGACACATTGTAGGAATGGACACGTTGTTGGAATGGACACATTGTAGGAATGGACACGTTGTTGGAATGGTGGACATGTTGTAGGAATGGTGGACATGTTGTAGGAATGGACACGTTGTAGGAATGGACACATTGTAGGAATGGACACGTTGTTGGAATGGACACATTGTAGGAATGGTGGACATGTTGTAGGAATGGACACGTTGTTGGAATGGTGGACATGTTGTAGGAATGGACACGTTGTTGGCACAGTTTTGTTTTATTTCATTCCATTGACGAGTTTTGTAAATTTAGTCATTGTCTTTTGTTTGGAGTGCTTTTGTCAATGTTGAGTAAGGATGCACACATAGAAGTAGACCTATAGGCTAGCTGGCCTGCTCTGCACACATAGAAGTAGACCTATAGGCTAGCTGGCCTGCTCTGCACACATAGAAGTAGACCTATAGGCTAGCTGGCCTGCTCTGCACACATAGAAGTAGACCTATAGGCTAGCTGGCCTGCTCTGCACACATAGAAGTAGACCTATAGGCTAGCTGGCCTGCTCTGCACACATAGACCTAGCTGGCCTGACCTATAGGCTAGCTGGCCTGCTCTGCACACATAGAAGTAGACCTATAGGCTAGCTGGCCTGCTCTGCACACATAGAAGTAGACCTATAGGCTAGCTGGCCTGCTCTGCACACATAGAAGTAGACCTATAGGCTAGCTGGCCTGCTCTGCACACATAGAAGTAGACCTATAGGCTAGCTGGCCTGCTCTGCACACATAGAAGTAGACCTATAGGCTAGCTGGCCTGCTCTGCACACATAGAAGTAGACCTATAGGCTAGCTGGCCTGCTCTGCACACATAGAAGTAGACCTATAGGCTAGCTGGCCTGCTCTGCACACATAGAAGTAGACCTATAGGCTACCTGGCCTGCTCTGCACACATAGAAGTAGACCTATAGGCTAGCTGGCCTGCTCTGCACACATAGAAGTAGACCTATAGGCTAGCTGGCCTGCTTCTGCACACATAGAAGTAGACCTATAGGCTAGCTGGCCTGCTCTGCACACATAGAAGTAGACCTATAGGCTAGCTGGCCTGCTCTGCACACATAGAAGTAGACCTATAGGCTACCTGGCCTGCTCTGCACACATAGAAGTAGACCTATAGGCTAGCTGGCCTGCTCTGCACACATAGAAGTAGACCTATAGGCTACCTGGCCTGCTCTGCACACATAGAAGTAGACCTATAGGCTACCTGGCCTGCTCTGCACACATAGAAGTAGACCTATAGGCTACCTGGCCTGCTCTGCACACATAGAAGTAGACCTATAGGCTAGCTGGCCTGCTCTGCACACATAGAAGTAGACCTATAGGCTAGCTGGCCTGCTTCTGCACACATAGAAGTAGACCTATAGACTACCTGGCCTGCTCTGCACACATAGAAGTAGACCTATAGGCTAGCTGGCCTGCTTCTGCACACATAGAAGTAGACCTATAGGCTACCTGGCCTGCTTCTGCACACATAGAAGTAGACCTATAGGCTAGCTGGCCTGCTTCTGCACACATAGAAGTAGACCTATAAGCTAGCTGGCCTGCTCTGCACACATAGAAGTAGACCTATAGGCTACCTGGCCTGCACGCAAATGTAAGCATAGAAATGTGCCCATTTGGGGATCTGATCGTTTTTCTGATTGGCTTAACACACTACCACTAATGAGCTGTGGAGCTTCTCAAAGTAATGTTTTCTTCACCTCAAAACAGCAAGGAAAGGAAGTCTGTTTTCACATCCATTGAGATTTACAATAGTTCCTCAATGTATTTGAAAAATCTTTCCAGCTCTCTCCCTTTTGAGAACCACTCAGCGTGAAAGGGAAAAAATGTCATGCTCTGATCCAGGGGAAACATCATAAAATAGGCCTACCTGATGAAATCATATTCCTTGATCAAATAGCCTACAGCGGTGTCTGTCCCGAGCTCACTGGTACCGGAAACTTTGAGGGGCCAGAATATTTTAAAACTTGTTGCAAGTTTTCTAGTGCAAGCTTTGGCCAGCCCCAAGGTAATAGTTGTTACAATGTTTCAAGTTCGTTGCAGACAGGCCATGCGTAGCCAATGTGATTTATAGAATATACATTTTTAATAAGGATATTTTCTCCCTGCGGGTTGCAATGTTTTATTTGTAGGCTTTATAGGCTATTTGTACAGACTTTGCAATGGCAATAGAAGTAACTTTTTAGGTTTGTATCATTTTCATTCAGATTTGGATACAATTTCTATTAACCACATGACAATGATGTTGAAATACGAAGACGTTATTATAAATTAAATGAAACTGTTCCACGAAAATGTGCATATGAAAACCATAACTGGCACACAGATCGGTAGAAATGGTAAGATAAATTGGCATTCCACATCAGAAAGGTTACCAACTCGTCGTGTAGCCTATCACCGGCAACTTCAGGAGAGTAACGCCATAATCTGCGAAAGCCAATAGGAGCGGGAGGAGGATGGTCGGGACAGGTTAAGTTTTTTTTCTCCTTCTGTTTCTTGATCTCTGGCTCCCTCGAGTCATTTGTGTCATATTTCATCTAACAGTGTGCTTAAAGCATCAGACAAGCTCAATGCATATATATATTTGATTTTATTAAAACACATAGGGTGTGTCTATGTAATAAAATAAACATTTAAACATTTTGGCCAATCAATTGTCAAAAGAACAGACGACTTGTATTCGACCAAGATTTTTAGTCAGTCAGGGACAGCCTTAGATTGGATCACTTTCAACCAATCAGAAGACAGACTACTCCAAAGCGCAGAGATTGCCCACATGGGATTTTGATGCTAAACCCATCATTTGTTTCTGAGAGGACACTGATTGGATAGTTTTTTCCCTCCCCATGTAGCTTCAATTGGCTCCAGTTCACATTTTAGAGAGGTTGTCATAAAATAGGCCTACATCCAGCTTTGTGGTGTGTACTAAGGTGTGTGTACTGAGGGTGTGTGTACCGAAGTGTGTGTACCGAGGTGTGTGTAGCGAGGTGTGTGTAGCGAGGTGTGTGTAGCGAGTCTCGGATATAAAATCCTGTTTAGTTTTTTCCCCAAGAGAGATCTGTTCTGGGATTCTCTGGGATTCTCTGCCTCTAACCCTATTACAGGGCCTGAGTCACTGGCTTACTGGTGCTCTTTCATGCCGTCCCTAGGAGGGGTGCGTCACTTGAGTGGGTTGAGTCACTGATGTGATCTTCCTGTCTGGGTTGGCGCCCCCCCTTGGGTTGTGCCGTGGCGGAGATCTTTGTGGGCTATACTCAGCCTTGTCTCAGGATGGTAAGTTGGTGGTTGAAGATATCCATCTCGTGGTGTGGGGGCTGTGCTTTGGCAAAGTGGGTGGGGTTATATCCTGTTTGGCCCTGTCCGGGGGTAACATCGGATGGGGCCACAGTGTCTCCTGACCCCTATTTATGCTGCAGTAGATTTTGTCGGGGGACTAGGGTCAGTTTGTTAAATCTGGAGTAGTTCTCCTGTCTTATCCGGTGTCCTGTGTGAATTTAAGTATGCTCTCTCTAATTCTCTCTTTCTTTCTCTCTCTCGGAGGACCTGAGCCCTAGGACCATGCCTCAGGACTACCTGGCATGAGGACTCCTTGCTGTCCCCAGTCCACCTGGCCGTGCCTCTGCTCCAGTTTCAACTGTTCTGCCTGAGGCTATGGAATCCTGACCTGTTCACCGGACGTGCTACCTGTCCCAGACATGCTGTTTTCAACTCTCTAGAGACAGCAGGAGTGGTAGAGATATTCTTGGTCATCGGCTATGAAAAGCCAGCTGACATTTACTCCTGAGGTGCTGACTTGCTGCACCCTCGGCAACTACTGTGATTATTATTATTATTATTTGACCATGCTGGTCATTTATGAACATCTTGGCCATGTTCTGTTATAATCTCCACCCGGCACAGCCAGAAGAGGACTGGCCACCCCTCTTAGCCTGGTTCCTCTCTAAGTTTCTTCCTAGGTTTTGGCCTTTCTAGGGAGTTTTTCCTAGCCACCGTGCTTCTACACCTGCATTGCTTGCTGTTTGGGGTTTTAGGCTGGGTTTCTGTACAGCACTTTGAGATATCAGCTATATAAATAAATTTGATTTGTTCACGATGGCAGCCATCTGCAACCTACATCTTCAATACAGCATAACCTTAACTGAACCTGTGCTTCCTTTGGAACGTGCCAATCTTGTCCATTCAACCACATCTGCATCCACGTCAAAAACACAGTTAACATTCCTTCTAAAATCAATGACACTGCAGCAGTCCTGTGCTCTGCTGCCCACCCCCACCCAGATGTAGTTCTCATCTCCCCTCTTGGCTCCTTTCTCCTCTGTCCATCTCCTCCTCCTCTGTTTCCTCCACCACCTCTTCCACCTCCTTGTCTTTTCTTCTTCCATCTTTCTGTTGTGATCAGCATCAGATTGAAGGCGGGGCCCGAACATGTCCGAACCTATTCTGTAGGAAGGGTACTGGAGGTGCAGGCAGCGAACAAGAGAACGAGCCCACACCTTGTGTGTGTGTGTGTGGGTGTGTGTGTGTTTCCGTTTGGGTGCCTGCCTGCCAGTGTACAGTGGCTCTGGGTTTGTCTCAGCTGAGCCTTGATCAAAAACCCCCCTAAAGGCATTGGGGGTCAGATACAACACATCAGGAGAGAGACCTAAGATCTGACACTCCTCTGTCTAATGTTATTAGACTACTTCCACGAACACGGTTACTAAAGCTACTACTACTGACACTTACACTAAAACTCTATGTTACTACGACGACGTCCACCACCACCACTACTATACTGCTGCTAGCCTGTTGCTAGGCTACTACGACGACCACCACCACTACTACTATACTGCTGCTAGCCTGTTGCTAGGCTACTATGATGACGACTACTACCACCACCACCAGTACTATACTGCTGCTAGCCTGGTGCTAGGCTACTACGACAACCACCACCACTACTACTATACTGCTGCTAGCCTGTTGCTAGGCTACTACGACAACCACCACCACTACTACTATACTGCTGCTAGCCTGTTGCTAGGCTACTACGACAACGACGACCACCCCCACCACTATACTGCTGCTAGCCTGGTGCTAGGCTACTACGACGACGACCACCACTACTACTATACTGCTGCTAGCCTGTTGCTAGGCTACTACGACGACGACCACCACTACTACTATACTGCTGCTAGCCTGTTGCTAGGCTACTACGACGACGACCACCACCACTATACTGCTGCTAGCCTGTTGCTAGGCTACTACGACAACCACCACCACTACTACTATACTGCTGCTAGCCTGTTGCTAGGCTACTACGACAACGACGACCACCACCACCACTATACTGCTGCTAGCCTGGTGCTAGGCTACTACGACGACGACCACCACTACTACTATACTGCTGCTAGCCTGTTGCTAGGCTACTACGACGACGACCACCACTACTACTATACTGCTGCTAGCCTGTTGCTAGGCTACTACGACGACGACCACCACCACTATACTGCTGCTAGCCTGTTTCTAGGCTACTACGACTACTACTAATACTACCACCACTACTATACTGCTGCTAGCCTGTTGCTAAGCTACTACGACGACGACTACCACCACCACCACTATACTGCTGCTAGCCTGATGCTAGGCTACTACGACGACCACCACTACTACTATACTGCTGCTAGCCTGTTGCTAGGCTACTACGACGACGACCACCACCACTATACTGCTGCTAGCTAGTTGCTAGGCTACTACGACGACGACCCCCACCACTATACTGCTGCTAGCTAGTTGCTAGGCTACTACGACGACGACTACCACCACCACCACTACTATATACTGCTGCTAGCCTGTTTCTAGGCTACTACGACTACTACTAATACTACCACCACTACTATACTGCTGCTAGCCTGTTGCTAGGCTACTACGACGACGACTACCACCACCACCACTATACTGCTGCTAGCCTGGTGCTAGGCTACAACGACGACCACCACCACCACCACTACTATACTGCTGCTAGCCTGTTTCTAGGCTACTACGACTACTACTAATACTACCACCACTACTATACTGCTGCTAGCCTGTTTCTTGGCTACTACGACGTCGACTACTACTACCACCACCACTACTACTATACTGCTGCTAGCCTGTTGCTAGGCTACTACGACGACATCCACCACCACCACTACTATACTGCTGCTAGCCTGTTGCTAGGCTACTACGACGACGACCACCACCACCACTACTATTCTGCTGCTAGCCTGTTGCTAGGCTATTATGACAACCAGCACCACTACTACTATACTGCTGCTAGCCTGTTGCTAGGCTACTACGACACCACCACCACCACTATACTGCTGCTAGCTAGTTGCTAGGCTACTACGACGACGACTACCACCACCACCACTATACTGCTACTAGCTAGTTGCTAGGCTACTACGACAACGACTACCACCACCACCACTATACTGCTGCTAGCCTGGTGCTAGGCTACTACGACGACGACCACCACTACTACTATACTGCTGCTAGCCTGTTGCTAGGCTACTACGACGACGACCACCACTATACTGCTACTAGCTAGTTGCTAGGCTACTACTACTACCACCACCACTACTATACTGCTGCTAGTTGTTAAGTTACTACTACGACGACTACTACTAATACTACCACCACCACCACTACTATACTGCTGCTAGCCTGTTGCTAGGCTACTATGACGACGATTACCACCACCACCACCACTACTACTATACTGCTGCTAGCCTGTTTCTAGGCTACTACGACGTCGACTACTACTAACACCACCACCACTACTACTATACTGCTGCTAGCCTGTTGCTAGGCTACTACGACGACCACCACCACCACCACTATACTGCTGCTAGCTAGTTGCTAGGCTACTACGACGACGACTACCACCACCACCACCACTACTATACTGCTTCTAGCTAGTTGCTAGGCTACTAAGATGACGACGACGTCGACTACTACTAACACCACCACCACTACTACTATACTGCTGCTAGCTAGTTGTTAGGTTACTAGTACGACGACTACTACTACCACCACCACTACTATACTGCTACTAGCTAGTTGTTAGGTTACTAGTACGACGACTACTACTACCACCACCACCACTACTATACTGCTGCTAGCTAGTTGTTAGGTTACTACTACTACTACTACTACTACTACTACTACTACCACCACCACCACCACCACCACCACTACAGCTAAAACTGCTGCTACTACTATTTTTGCTTCAATAGCCACTAGAAAATAGGCTATTAACTCCCCAAACTACTGTAATAAGGGGTGTTATGAAACATTTTGTCAGAACTAACTCTGAAGAAAAGGCCTGTTAATCACTACTTAGCCATGGACATTATCTCCATCTTGACAGTGCAGCCCGTGAGAATACCATTATGCAATTAATATAGTCACAGCTAGCCAACGTTGGGGCCCCTTATCGCTTTTCCTCTGTCGAGGCCCCCCGTCGCCCTTTTGAGGAATGCATTAGCTTTAGCGTTTAAGTCCGGGGACAGGCAAGGCGAGACGCCTCTGTGCCGTGGTTTGTTATGGGGCGAGTAGACGTGTGGGCGAACGGTGTGATTTCAGGCCCCGACTGATTTCCATCCCAGCAGAGCGATTGAGCTGAGTAACAGATCCATACAGCCTTTAAGCATTCTAATCCAGCCCTCTGTGGGAGTCGGTGCCACTTAGCTAGCGTTCCAAATGGCACACTAGTCCCTACATAGTGCACTGCTTTTGACCAAGGCCAATAGGGCTCTGTAGGGAATAGGTTGCCATTTAGAAATGTTATTACTAGAATGGGAAAAGTCCTTCAGACCATGGCACTTTGGAGTGTGGAGCTCAGGTCATCTTTCATTCACCCACGTGAGTATATGCTCCTAAAAAAAACAATGAGGTGATGGGAGAGGCGGGATTTGCAGCGTCACAAATAGAACCAAGCTCTATTTTAGCACCTGGCCACGCAGACGCTCGTTGACGCGTGCTAGCAGTGTGGGTGAAATGACTGAATAACATGCATGTGTAAATGTATTTTGCTCATATGACGCGAGCTGTGTGGTCAGATGAATGAAGTCTTACACCAACGCAGGGAGGCTTTCGTAGCGATAAGGGAGTGCTTCTGATTCCAAAAGCAGTTATATTTGTAGAAGACAGTAAAAAAAAAAAAACGAAATCAACCAATCGCAAAACAAAGACAGAACAGTGCAGCCAGTCAGAACATCCATCCCTGAGGTTGTTGCTGTGGATTAACAAGAATGTCAGTTGAGTCAAAAGAAACGGTCATTTCCTCCGCAGTGGAGCATCAACGTGAGTCACTAGCAGTGAGCTCTGAGTGAGGAATGGCAAGCAGAGTATTTGGTATGTGTGCAAACATCCCCCGTGTGTGTAGGCCCAATCTGACATCCATTCTGGCTGACAGGAGCAGCCTGCCTGTATCCCTGTGGTTTAGACTCGGGAGTCCAACAGGCAGTCGCTCTCTACAGGGACTCACCCAGGTCCGTCTGTATTATCGATCCCAGTCTCTAGCCTTAAACTTACTGGTCACCCAGCAGACTTCTTCACCCAGTTATTGTTGGAAAAACCTTGAGATATCACATACAACATTGGAAAAACTATAGAAATAAAAAAGGACTGTCTACAGTATCTCTATGGGGAAAACGAACCGGATTTTGATTTGTTAAACATTATAGGCTACAGCACTGTACGCTATAGTCTAGAGGCACACAACAGTTGGGAAAACATCTCTTATCTCTTAGCTGTAGACCAGAGTGTAATGGAGTTGACTTGTCTACTGGGCCTTTTCCCCAGACTCTGTTCCCAAATATTTTATATAGTCGTGTCCCGTGTGGCTCAGTTGGTACAGCATTAGACTTGCAATGCCAGAGTTGTGGGTTTGATTCCCACAGTGGACCCACCATTGTAAGTCGCTCTGGATAAGAACGTATGCTAAATGACTTAAATGTAAAACTGTTCTCTCTCTCTCTCTGTCTGTCTCTCTCTCTCTCGACTTGTCGTTTGGTAAACGTGTCTACTTTCTAGCTGTGCCTCCGAGGGGGATAAATGCCAGCAACACTTATGGGAATAGGAATCACCAAGGTACATCTGCTACTATTTCCCCATTGACTGGATAGTGGAATAATATAATTTCCACAACCTTCTGTCAACGCCGAGCTGACGTGACACGTAAACCTTGTGTCAATGTTTTGACAAATGGTTTCGCGCTGCAATAGGAACACAATAAAACAAGGCATTAGGAGGGCATTACCAACTCGTAGAAAATGAGTTGTGGTCTGATACAAACCGAGAAACATCCTCCGTCAGCTACGGAACCTTCAACGGCGTCACCGCCGATTTTCAGGCGAAAAAGAGCCTAATAGACATCACAATAAAAAAAAAAAGGCAAATGACAAAAAAACTCCCCTTCCTACCAACAATCGCTTGTTTTTAAGTTTGGAGTATTTGTGTACTTTTTTTACTGCATTGTTAGCTAGTAATACAAACAGTTGGCTGCTATAACATCTGCTAAACTGTGTTTGAATAAAGTTGGATTCGATTTTTTAAAAAGTGGATGAACATTGAAAAGGACATCGAGAAAGCCACACTGTGCTAGTGTGTGTGTGTTGTTGTTGTGAGTGATGCCTGCCCCCAACACCCCTATTAATCCCATCTCTCCTCTCTCTGAGCATTCACTAATCTGCCTTCAGTGTCTCACCAAATGACCTGAGTTAAAAACTGGATTTGAGCTGTGGACTCCTTAACTAATGATCCCATTAGGGGACTGACTGACTCTTAGTGGGAGGACACAGTGGACTCCTTAATGATCCCATTAGGGGACTGACTGACTCTTAGTGGGAGGACACAGTGGACTCCTTAATGATCCCATTAGGGGACTGACTGACTCTTAGTGAGAGGACACAGTGGACTCCTTAATGATCCCGTTAGGGGACTGACTGACTCTTAGTGGGAGGACACAGTGGACTCCTTAATGATCCCGTTAGGGGACTGACTGACTCTTAGTGGGAGGACACAGTGGACTCCTTAATGATCCCGTTAGGGGACTGACTGACTCTTAGTGGGAGGACACAGTGGACTCCTTAATGATCCCGTTGGGGACTGACTGACTCTTAGTGGGAGGACACAGTGGACTCCTTAATGATCCCATTAGGGGACTGACTGACTCTTAGTGGGAGGACACAGTGGACTCCTTAATGATCCCGTTAGGGGACTGACTGACTCTTAGTGGGAGGACACAGTGGACTCCTTAATGATCCCGTTAGGGGACTGACTGACTCTTAGTGGGAGGACACAGTGGACTCCTTAATGATCCCGTTAGGGGACTGACTGACTCTTAGTGGGAGGACACAGTGGACTCCTTAATGATCCCGTTAGGGGACTGACTGACTCTTAGTGGGAGGACACAGTGGACTCCTTAATGATCCCGATCTGACCTTAGTGGGAGGACACAGTGGACTCCTTAATGATCCCATTAGGGGACTGACTGACTCTTAGTGGGAGGACACAGTGGACTCCTTAATGATCCCGTTGACTCTCTCGGACTGGAAGGACAGACAGACACAGTGCTGTGTGTAGGCCAGGAGTGAAAACACATACACACTCATGTATGCACGCACAAACACACACATACACGAGAATGTAGCTTACAAACTAGGGTTGGGCGATGTCAACCGTTGTCGTATTGTCGTAAACTGTCTCTAACCAGAATAGAAAGAGGATTTCTGATCAATTTGATGT
This sequence comes from Oncorhynchus nerka, assembly GCF_034236695.1. Lineage (NCBI taxonomy): Eukaryota > Metazoa > Chordata > Actinopteri > Salmoniformes > Salmonidae > Oncorhynchus > Oncorhynchus nerka. The sequence continues at coordinate 86,229,869 of NC_088415.1, forward strand.
TAGTTTCATAGATAAAAAAAAATGCTTTTCTTTAAAAAACAAGGACATTTCTAAGTGACCCCAAATGTTTGAACGGTAGTGTACATGTGGCCAATAATACTAATTTGGCAAACATCCCTGGTTTATTGTGTGGGTTGGTGGCCTTATGGGTTATCCACCCAATGTATATGGAAGACAGGTACGTTTCTTAAAATTTCCGATACATTTAAACCTTCCTAACAGAAACCGTGAACCACACACACACACACACACACACACACACACACACACACACACACACCATCGTACCACACCAAAGAGAGAAGAATACTCTATAACCACAAGGTTACCTGAAAAAGAACAAAAATGACTCTGCAACTCTGTCACCTGACAAAGATACAACAGGGATTGAACATGTTGTCTGATATGTGTCTGAACAAGTCACTGGGGAGCATAACACAGTTGAATATTAGCGGTATATTGTGGTTTTACTATAGCGCCAGATAATTGGATACGCCACCTGAACCATTGAACCAACCCACATCAACACCTGTCGCCCATCATGACTCTTGAAAGCTTTACATTTTTGCTTTCAGAAGACAACACTCCCAACGTGGGTTAACCTGAACCACTGAACCGAACACATTCACATCTGTTGTCTGTATCAGGACTCAGGAGAACCAATAGGTAGAGGAGGAAATGCCATTTTGGAAACTTTACATGTTCAGAACCAACGTGGAACCAATCACATCAATGTCTGTTGTAGTCGATCATGACCACAGGAGGTTGGTGGCACCTTAATTGGGGAGGATGGGCTTGTGGTAATGGCTGGAGTGGGAACAAGTGGAATTGTATCAAATACATCAAACAAATGGTTTCCATGTGTTTGATGCCATTCCATTCGATCCGTTCCAGCCATTATTATGAGCCGTCCTCCCCTCAGCAGCCTCCACTGATCATGACAGAACAGAAGGCAACACAGTGCTGCAGTGCAATCGTGGATAAATAAATACATTCTTTCTCTTCGTCCCCAGAACACAACGGGGAGCGACCAGCTGCACTGGGACAGGGCAACACTGCTGCGCCAAAGTCATGACTAACCTCTGTGACGCCAATCAAACTGGTTCCCCCACCCAAAATAACATCCTGATATATAAGCGGACTGTGTTGGGGATTGGAGGAAGTGTTTTGACACAGAAGAAGACGACACCACATCCAATCAGAGATTTGGTCCCAAGTGGCACCCTAGTAGTGCACCCTATGTAGGATATAAAGTGTAATTTGGGATGAACACTTCTTCTGAAGGAATAAACTAAATAAAATAAAAATATATTTAACCTTTATTTAACTAGGCAAGTCAGTTAAAAACATATTTTTATTTACAATGATGGCCTACTCCGGCTAAACCCTCCCCCTAACAATGCTGGGCCTATTGTGGGGGGGTGTGGGGGGGGGGGAATTGGAAAGAGAGAAAGAGTGTTTTAAGCCCATGTCTGGATTCATTTTTAGCTACAATATAGAAATAGAGAAAATAGACTAGAATGTACTGTTGGGTTCACTGTCACTGAGGGAGAGAGGGTAATGTATAATGTTTACATTATGTTAGGATATGTTATTGTTAGTCATCAGGGATCCTATGGGAGGAGAAGAGACACAGTCTGGTACCAGTCACCATGACAGCCGTGAGTTGGGGAAGGAGCGAGCACTTTGGTGTAGAGGTCAGGTCAGATGAAGTGAGTAAGAACAGATATCACTAAGGTTCTGTCTATACACAGAGATGTATTGGCTGTTCAGATGTGTAGGAGGAGACTCGGCCTAGGAGAAAGTGTTAAATATCAGTGCTTGTGTGAAATGTCTTTGTCTAATGTATTGACCCTCTGGGAAGAATAGACTTGGTTTAAGCTTTCATAGTGTCCTTGAGTTTTTACTCTGAAAATTAGAACCTAACAGAACATTAGACAAACTGTTGTTCTTGTCCATCCTTCATTCGCACTTGTATTTTCTTATTTATGCTAGCACTGACTGTAATAATTGTGCTGTGGTTGATTTATCTAGCATAGATGAATGTACTGAGTTGTAAGTCACTCTGGATAAGACCGTCTGCTAAAGAACTAAAATGTACAATGTCTGTTCAGAGACAAACAACAGAACTCTTTGAACCTGACATGGACAGACGTTCTCTCCTGGTATAGCTATCAAAACACATCTTTATTTTAAATGAGTAGACTGTTGTTGAAGGAGTATTAATAATGGATTTAATTTAGCAGACGCTTTTAACCAAAGCCACTTAGAGAGAGCCATGCATGCATTCATTTTTACGTAGGGGTGGTCCCGGGAATCGAACCCACTACACTGAAGCTGCAAGAATAGGCCTAGATCTATAAAATAAGATATCTGAATGACAACCAAATAAAAGGAGGAACGGACAGTGAGATTTTAAAGGGAACTCTCCAAAAGATGAAATGGGAGAGATACACTCCGCATACCTAATGGCACCCTATTCCCTTTATAGTGGGCCTTGGGCAAACGCCATACACTATATAAAGGGAACAGGGTATCATTTGGGATACAGAGGGTATCATTTGTGAGATATTGCTATTAGAGGATATTAGAGGATTATGCCAAAGCACCATGTCAGGGTTGGTACCAATCTGACTCCGGAACACTAGGGAGGATTCCTGTGTAGGATCCACAGTGTGGTCAACTTGTAGACAAGAGAAGAAGAGTGTCTCTGCATTCTAAAATGGAATAACTAAGCTACGTAACAACAAGGAGAGTGTCACAATGGTGTTATGGTATTCTGTGTTGCATAGGAACTCAATTGATTAATGTTTTCATATTTAATACAATACATAATTCATAAGCATAACAAGAAGCTGAGTGTAAAATATGCCACTAATATGCCACTGTGTGTGTGTGTGTACATATGCCTGAATGTGTTAGATTATGCATGCGTGTCTGTGTGCTAGCGTCTTCGTCCGTGTGTGAAGGTGTGTGGTCAATGGGGACTACAGGGCTGGGATGGTTGGAGGGATGGGCTGGAGAGACAGGTGGGTGCTTAGGGAGGGCAGAGGGGAGGGGGATGGAGACCTACTGTAGAACAGCCACAGACTAGCATCAGTACCCCACATCAGTACCAGCATCAGTACCCAGCATCAGTACCCCACATCAGTACCAGCATCAGTACCAGCATCAGTACCCAGCATCAGTACCCAGCATCAGTACCCCGCATCAGTACCCCGCATCAGTACCAGCATCAGTACCCCGCATCAGTACCAGCATCAGTACCCAGTAGAGGTCAACCGATTATGATTTTTCAATTTGTAATAATGACAATTACAACAATACTGAATGAACACTTATTTTAACTTAATATAATACATCAATAAAAATCCATTTAGCCTCAAGTAAATAATGAAACATGTTCAATTTGGTTTAAATGATGCAAAAATAAAGTGTTGGAGAAGTAAAAGTGCAATATGTGCCATGTAAAAAAGCTAACGTTTGAGTTCCTTGCTCAGAACATGAGAACATATGAAAGTTGGTGGTTCCTTCAAAACATTAGACTTCAATATTCCCAGGTAAGAGGTTTTAGGCTGTAGTTAATATAGTATTTATAGGACTATTTATATCTATACCATTTGTATTTCATATACCTTTGACTATTGGATGTTCTCATAGGCACTTTAGTATTGCCAGTGTAACAGTATAGCTTCCGTCCCTCTCCTCGCCCCTACCTGGGCTCGAACCAGGAACACATCGACAACAGCCATCCTCGAAGCATCGTTACCCATGCAGAGCAAGGGGAATAACTACTCCAAGTCTCAGAGCGAGTGACGTTTCAAACGCTATTAGCGTGCACCCCGCTAACTAGCTAGCCATTTCACATCGGTTACACCAGCCATTAGGCTGATATGCTTGCAGTCATCAACAGCGCTGTGCTTGTGAAGAGCTGCTGGAAAAACGCACGAAAGTGCTGTTTGAATGAATGCTTACGAGCCTGCTGGTGCCTACCATCGCTCAGTCAGACTGCTCTATCAAATCATAGACTTAATTATAACATAATAACACACAGAAATAGGAGCCTTTGGTCATTAATATGGTTGAATCCGGAAACTATCATTTCGAAAACAAAACGTTTATTATTTCAGTGAAATACAGAACCGTTCTGTATTTTATCTAACGGGTGGCATCCCTAAGTCTTCAATGTTATGTCATAATTACATAACATTCTGGCAAATTAGTTCGCAACGAGCCAGGCAGCCCAAACTGTTGCATATACCCTGACTCTGTATGCAATGAACGCAAGAGAAGTGACACAATTTCACCTGGTTAATATTGCCTGCTAACCTGGATTTCTTTTAGCTAAATATGCAGGTTTAAAAATATATACTTCTGTGTATTCATTTTAAGAAAGGCATTGGTGTATATGGTTAGGTACAGTCGTCCAACGATTGTGCTTTTTTCACAAATGCGCTTTTGTTAAATCATCCCCCAGCGTTGCATCGAATATATGCAACGCAGGACACGCTAGATAAACTAGTAATATCATCAACCATGTGTAGTGATAACTAGTGATTATGATTGATTGATTGTTTTATATAAGATAAGTTTAATGCTAGCTAGCAACTTGCCTTTGCATCTACTGCATTTGCGTAACAGGCAGGCTCCCCGTGGAGTGCAATGAGAGGCAGGTGGTTATTGCGTTGGACTAGTTAACTGTAAGGTTGCAAGATTGGATCCCCCGAGCTGACAAGGTGAAAATCTGTCGTTCTGCCCCTGAACAAGGCAGTTAACCCACCGTTCCTAGGCCATAATTGGAACTAAGAATATGTTCTTAACTGACTTGCCTAGTTAAATAAAGGTATAAAAATATATATATATATTTTTTTATCCGCAAAATTGGCACCCAAAAAATAACCCAAAATAATAATTTCCGATTGTTATGAAAACTTGAAATCAGCCCTAATTAATCGGCCATTCCGATTAATCGGTCGACCTCTAGTACCCAGCATCAGTACCCAGCATCAGCACCCAGCATCAGTACCCCGTATCAGCACCCCGCATCAGTACCCAGCATCATCTCCCAGCATCAGTACCCCGCATCAGCACCCCGCATCAGCACCCAGCATCAGCACCCAGCATCAGCACCCAGCATCAGTACCCCGCATCAGTACCCCGCATCAGCACCCCGCATCAGTACCCAGCATCAGAACCCAGCATCAGTACCCCGCATCAGAACCCAGCATCAGCACCCAGCATCATCACCCAGCATCAGAACCCAGCATCAGAACCCAGCATCATCACCCAGCATCAGCACCCCTATCAACTGGTTGTGTTGGTTTTTTATTTAACAAGGCAAGTCAGTTAAGAACTAATTCTTCTTTACAAAGACGGCCTACCAAAAGGCAAAGGCCTCCTGCAGGGACGGGTGCTGGGATTAAAATAAAAAATATATATAAATATAGGAGAAAACACACAACACTACACTACATAAAGAGAGACCTAAGATAACAACATAGCATGGCAGAAACACATGACAACACAGCATGATAGCAAATTAGCAACATAACATGACAACAACACAACATGGTAGCAGCACAAAACATAGTACAAACATTATTGGGCACAGAAAACAGCACAAAGGGCAAGAAGGTAGAGACAACAATACATCAAGTGAAGCAGCCACAACTGTCAGTAAGAGTGTTCATGATTGAGTCTTTGAATGAAGAGATTGAGATAAAACTGTCCAGTTTGAGTGTTTGTTGCAGCTCGTTCCAGTCGCTAGCTGCAGTGACCTGAAAAGAGGAGCGACCCAGGGATGTGTGTGCTTTGGGGACCTTTAACAGAATGTGACTGGCAGAACGGGTGTTGTATGTGGAGATGTACTGAGGGAGATGCACTGTGTGACAGTGGTTTAAGATGAGCGGTCTAACTACACAAGAGAATGGCCATATTATTCAGACAATCATTGCCATATTCAAGCAAGAGGAACGCAAAAGATTCCTTCAAAGGCTTCATACCGTTTGACTCAATCTACAAACACACACACTTTACGCAGTATAAATGCACCTGTCAACACACACACACACACACACACAACATAAATATATATATATTTTTCGACCATTGTGAAGTGTGTACTGACCAGGACAGTAATTGTTCAGAAACCCAATACAGTAATTGTTTAACTAGAGAAACAACAGTAACAATCTCTTCAGACCCGTCAGACCAAATCACTGGGTGGCTTTCTGAACCATCTAGATCCTCCCAATTCTCTCGTCCTGCACAACATCTGTTGGACACGTTCAAACTCCACTGTCACACAGTACATATCCCTGTGTCTTGTCCTTCTTCATCACACTCCACCGTCACACAGTACATATCCCTGTGTCTTGTCCTTCTCCATCACACTCCACCGTCACACAGTACATCTCCCTGTGTCTTGTCCTTCTTCATCACACTCCACCGTCACACAGTACATCTCCCTGTGTCTTGTCCTTCTCCATCACACTCCACCGTCACACAGTACATCTCCCTGTGTCTTGTCCTTCTCCATCACACTCCACCGTCACACAGTACATCTCCCTGTGTCTTGTCCTTCTCCATCACACTCCACCGTCACACAGTACATCTCCCTGTGTCTTGTCCTTCTCCATCACACTCCACCGTCACACAGTACATCTCCCTGTGTCTTGTCCTTCTCCATCACACTCCACCGTCACACAGTACATCTCCTGTGTCTTGTCCTTCTCCATCACACTCCACCGTCACACAGTACATCTCCCTGTGTCTTGTCCTTCTCCATCACACTCCACCGTCACACAGTACATCTCCCTGTGTCTTGTCCTTCTCCATCACACTCCACCGTCACACAGTACATCTCCCTGTGTCTTGTCCTTCTTCATCACACTCCACCGTCACACAGTACATCTCCCTGTGTCTTGTCCTTCTCCATCACACTCCACCGTCACACAGAACATCTCCCTCTGTCTTGTCCTTCTCCATCACACTCCACTGTCACACAGTACATCTCCCTGTGTCTTGTCCTTCTCCATCACACTCCACCGTCACACAGAACATCTCCCTCTGTCTTGTCCTTCATCACATGATACACTAAACTCTGCTTATGTTCAGCCTCAAAAACACTTTCTACATTCTAAACTTTAATATAGAAAAATAAACTGTGCACTATCTAACCAGTATAGTCCTTTGACATCTGTTCTTGCCTTCTCCGTCACACGATTGGAAACTAAGTTAATTATACAATAGCCTGTGGACATTTTCTCATTCCTCTTTAACATACAGTACTACTAGTACAATAACTATCCAACTGATATATTAAAATCTAGCCTATATGAAAATGGGGGAAATTCTCCAATATGGCAAGGGTCTTGGCCCATTGACAGCAGGTCAACTGTGTGAGGAGAGGAGGATGCTGGCTGGAGACAATCTGGTTCAGAATAAGGGTCTTGGCCCATTGACAGCAGGTCAACTGTGTGAGGAGAGGAGGATGCTGGCTGGCGACAATCTGGTTCAGAATAAGGGTCTTGGCCCATTGACAGCAGGTCAACTGTGTGAGGAGAGGAGGATGCTGGCTGGCAACAATCTGGTTCAGAATAAGGGTCTTGGCCCATTGACAGCAGGTCAACTGTGTGAGGAGAGGAGGATGCTGGCTGGCAACAATCTGGTTCAGAATAAGGGTCTTGGCCCATTGACAGCAGGTCAACTGTGTGAGGAGAGGAGGATGCTGGCTGGCGACAATCTGGTTCAGAATAAGGGTCTTGGCCCATTGACAGCAGGTCAACTGTGTGAGGAGAGGAGGATGCTGGCTGGCGACAATCTGGTTCAGAATAAGGGTCTTGGCCCATTGACAGCAGGTCAACTGTGTGAGGAGAGGAGGATGCTGGCTGGCGACAATCTGGTTCAGAATAAGGCAAGGCACCCATAGTGTTGCAACCCTACTCTCATGCTGACAAATAAATAGTTGTTTGATCATGTGCAGAGTGTTCTTGCAGCTGAGGCACCCAGTGGGTTGAATAAACTTGGTTTGAGCTTTTTGTAGTCGTCCGTTTGTTCAGAACCTAATGGCAGGTTGAAATAGTGCAATCATCAAATAGAAGTTGGCTCCTGCTAAAATCATTTTTTTAGCAGCGTAACTGTTTAGCTTGCTGATATTTTTGGCCATTCCAAAAGCATTTCTACAGATGACATTTCCAACATGCAACCCACTTACTGAAAACTTAACATTCGGTTGGACAGCAGGGCTGCTTGGAGTCAATTACCTTTTTATTCAGTCAATCCAGAAAGTAAACAAAAAATCAAATTCTCCACATTTCTTCTCTGTGAGAAAAATATGGTTTACTTCCTGGATTGAAATGTAATTGGACCCACTAACCCTGTTGAACATTAATAACGAGCAAACAGGTCCAGCAGACCAATACCTTACATCTACAACATAACAAATGTCCCAGACAGTATCCTGGGGTGTGGAACAGTGACACATTAATCTTTTAGGGAGTCTGAGATCGATGCTCCAAATGACGTGCTTTCACAGTGAGGCCTGACGACTCATCCTGCTGGTGTCACTGTCAGAGACAAGGGGGTTAGGATGTTAAGGGGGCTAGGATGTCAAGGAGGCTAGGATGCCAAGGGGGCTAGGATGCCAAGGGGGCTAGGATGCCAAGGAGGCTAGGATGTCAAGGGGCTAGGATGTCAAGGGGCTAGGATGCCAAGGGGCTAGGATGCCAAGGGGCTAGGATGCCAAGGAGACTAGGATGCCAAGGAGACTAGGATGCCAAGAGGCTAGGATGCCAAGGATACTAGGATGCCAAGGATACTAGGATGCCAAGGATACTAGGATGCCAAGGATACTAGGATGCCAAGGATACTAGGATGCCAAGGGACTAGGATGTCAAGGGACTAGGATACCAAGGAGACTAGGATGTCAAGGGGCTAGGATGCCAAGGAGACTAGGATGCCAAGGAGACTAGGATGCCAGGGGCCTAGGATGCCAAGGGGCTAGGATACCAAGGGGCTAGGATGCCAAGGGGCTAGGATGCCAAGGGGCTAGGATGCCAAGGGGCTAGGATGTCAAGGAAACTAGGATGCCAAGGAGACTATGATGCCAAGGGGATAGGATACCAAGGGGATAGGATACCAAGGGGATAGGATACCAAGGGGCTAGGATGCCAAGGACACTAGGATGCCAAGGACACTAGGATGTCAAGGGGCTAGGATACCAAGGGGCTAGGATACAAAGGGGCTCAGGCTTTATCGCCATAATACATCTAAATGCTGTACGAAGTCGTTGTGGGTGTGAGAGAGAAAGAGATCTATCTGCATTGTGTCCCGTCACCCACCAACCCCCCTTTACGCTACTGCTACTCTCTGTTCATCATATATGCATAATCACTTTGGCCATATCTACATGTACATACTACCTCGATCAGCCTGACTAACCGGTGTCTGTATGTAGCCTCGCTACTTTTATAGCCTCGCTACTGTTAGTTTTCACTGTCTTTTTACTGTTGTTTTATGTCCTTACTTACCTATTATTCACCTAATACCTTTTTTGCACTGTTAGTTAGAGCCTGTAAGTAAGCATTTCACTGTAAGGTCTACACCTGTTGTATTCGGTGCACGTGACAAATTAACTTTGATTTGATTTGAAAGAGAGAGAGAGAAAGTGTGTGTGTGTGTGTGTGTGTGTGTGTGTGGAGGTGTGTGTGGGGGTGTGTATGTGTTGTGGGGGGGTGTGGGGGTGTGTGTGTGGGGGTGTGTGTGAGTGTATATGTGGGTGTGTGTGGAGGTGTGTGTGTTGTTGTGTGTGTGTGGGGGGGGGTGTGTGTGTTGTTGTGTGTGTGTGGGGGGGTGTATGTGGGGGTGTGGGTGTGGGGGGTGTGGGTGTGTGGGAGGGGTGTGTGTGGGGGGGGGGGTGCACAGAGGGAATTGCAGGAATTCCTCTTGACCCACAAACCCAAAGAGACAAAGGATCAACGGTTTTCACTTCTGGCTCCACTTTACCAACATCTTTGTTTGTGCTGCTCCTGAAAACATAGTACACGGGCTGGGCCTCTCCACTGAAAACATAGGACACGGGCTGGGCCTCTCCACTGAAAACATAGGACACGGGCTGGGCCTCTCCGCTGAAAACATAGGACACGGGCTGGGCCTCTCCACTGAAAACATAGGACACGGACTGGGCCTCTCCACTGAAAACATAGGACACGGGCTGGACATGAGTCTGGCAGCATTCTAGCTACCTATCAAAACTCTATCTATAGGCTTCTATACTGTATACTAGCTGTCAGCCGATTACACTGTGTAGGTGGGAAGAAATGGGAAAGATGTGCTGTCCAATCATCTTTCACGCCTCCACCACAAATTCCACCAGAGGCCTGAGACCCCAAAATAGCCTGGAACTCTCGACAACAGGAGTTACATCACCTGCTACACCATCGGGCCCTAGAGCAGGGATGGCCCGACCCCTGTTAAAAGTTGCCCATCCCTGCCCTAGAGCTTCCCAACTCAGGTGTGAGGTTACACCTGTCAATTCCCCTAACTCTATCCTCTTGGTGCCTATCCTCCTGGTGCCTATCCTCCTGGTGCCCATCCTCCTGGTGCCCATCCTCCTGGTGCCCATCCTCCTGGTGCCCATCCTCCTCGTGCCTATCCTCCTGGTGTCTATCCTCCTGGTGCCTATCCTCCTCGTGCCTATCCTCCTCGTGCCTATCCTCCTGGTGCCTATCCTCCTGGTGCCCATCCTCCTGGTGCCCATCCTCCTGGTGCCCATCCTCCTGGTGCCTATCCTCCTGGTGTCTATCCCCCTGGTGCCCATCCTCCTGGTGCCCATCCTCCTGGTGCCCATCCTCCTGGTGCCTATCCTCCTGGTGTCTATGCTCCTGGTGCCTATCCTCCTGGTGCCTATCCTCCTGGTGCCTATCCTCCTCGTGCCTATCCTCCTCGTGCCTATCCTCCTCGTGCCTATCCTCCTGGTGCCTATCCTCCTGGTGCCTATCCTCCTGGTGCCTATCCTCCTGGTGTCTATCCCCCTGGTTCCTATCCTCTTGGTCTTTCAATCACTAGTGGGAAAGCTTTACTTGCAAGGCAGTAGCCACCCGGTTCAAAATAACTACCAAGAGATTCTGCCAGTCAAATAAAAGTTACTCTCTTTTAACATTATCTGACAAACATTTCTGTGATGCAAAGACAGCAAACCACCATAATCTACCAAATGTTTCTGTGATGCAAAGACAACAAAACACCATAATCTACCAAATGTTTCTGTGATGCAAAGACAACAAACCACCGTAATCTACCAAATATGCCAAAGTGTCACTGTTACACTAGTCATGGTCTGTTTATCCACAGTGTCAGGTGGGTTTGTAGGCTAAAAGCAATTGAAAACGTGAGACAAACTTTAAAAGATAACTTAAAAGACATTTTTGTTTTTCCACTTACCACAGTTTTCCTCGTCGCTGTTGTCTGAGCAGTCGTCATCGTCATCGCACCTCCAGATGGTCGGTATACACCTTCTGTTATTGCACTGAAACTGGCCTTCCTCACACTCTTCTGCCTCTGTTCCTGCAGTGTGTGTGTGTGTGTGTGTGTGTGTGTGTGTGTGTGTGTGTGTTGGGGTGAGCATACATTAATATGCATCCTCAAAAGGCACGCACTCAAACTGTCATTTGCAAATTAATGCCTACTTGATATTCAGCATATTCATTCAGTCAGTAAGTATTGACTTAGGATTCTGTTTACGAGCGTCACTTAGAGGCTGTTTTGTTAAAGGCAACTGGAGACACAATTGTAACGGACCGATTCTGTAGACCTAATTGATCATTATAGGCTACAATTGAATAAACCACATCGTTACAATGAGACAAAGATTAATGTTGCCAGCCTACTGCCCCACATCCCATGTTGCAATTATATGGATGCTGCCTCACATCCAATGAGGAACACATGCCAAGTAGACGAACAAATTGTCCATAAATGTTCTCATTTATTTGACCTCGAAAATACAGTTTAAACGCCCCCAATTTTTGTATTGTGTGCTATTTTCATTGAGCTTTCAGAAACAATGAGGGGTTGTCCCACATTGCTCTAGCGCTATCATCCGGAGGAGACCGCATCTGGATAATAATATATATCATTTTAACCGATTACCATCATTTTAGTGATCAAGGAAAATAGGACCAACCTTTTGAGCAGTGTTTTAGGACAAACAAATGAAAGATCAGTAGTTTCCTTATATCCGTCCACATTTCTGGAGGAGGTGATGGAGCTCATACACAAACAAAGCCTGTCCGAAAATCCGTTCTTCTAGCGATGCGACGGTGTTAGCCTACTTTACCGGCCGAAACCCCCCTTGCCTTGCCTCAGCCTCACTGGCAATTTGAATCGGTGACGACGGCGTGTATGGGCGGGGATTGTGCCAAGAAAATAAAGCAGTCTTTTTAATTAACGCGCCCCATTCTTTACTGCCGATGACGTGAATGTGTGTAGTCTACTGTAGTCTATAATTTTTACAATGTTCTACAGAAATGCCAAAACACTGTCGGGAATTCCCAAAACTAAGAATGAACTTTTGTTCTTCACTCGTGATGGATAGGCAGGAATGCATGAGGATGCATAGACCAACAACGCATATAATAACTTATTACAGTATCCGAGTCTATAGATGAAAACAATATTTAACAAAGGTTTAAAATAACAACTCTACAGTGGACCTTCAGGACAAAGCTCTTACCTGAACAGATTTAATTGTATTCGTTTTATAATGTTCCCCACTAATTAGGGTCCCCTGGAAACAAGGACCAAAACGAAGGTTTGTCCTACCACAATAATGCACAATAAACCATGTTTTATTAATTTAATATCTGATTGAAATGTTTCTGCAAAATAATTGTATGTATCACATATATATTGAAGAGAGAGCGACACACAGACACAGACACAGACACAGACACACACACGCGCACGCGCACACACAGACAGACAGACAGACAGACAGACACACACAGACACACACACACACACGCACACACACACACACACAGAGACAGACAGACAGAGCAAGAGAGAGATACACGATCAATCAATCAAATGTATTTGTAAATTCCTTTTTACAGGGCTGTACAGAAACCCAGCCTAAAACCCCAAACAGTAAGCAATGCAGATGTAGAAGCATGGTGGCTAGGAAAAACTCCCTAGAAAGGCAGGAACCTAGGAAGAAACCTAGAGAGGAAACAGGTTCTCAGTGGTGGCCAGTCCTCTTCTGGCTGTGCCGGGTGGAGATTATAACAGTACATGGCAAAGAAGTTCAAACCTTCATAGATGACCAGCAGGGTCAAGTAATAATAATCACAGTGGTTTTGAGGGTGCAACAGGTCAGCACCTCAGGAGTTAATGTCAGTTGGCTTATCATAGCCAATCATTCAGAGTTATAGACAGCAGGTGCGGTAGAGAGAGAGAGAGTCGAAAACAGCAGGACAAGGTACAACGTCAGGTGAACAGGTCATGGTTCCATAGCCGCAGGCAGAACAGTTGAAACTGTAGCAGCAGCATGGCCAGGTGGACTAGGGACAGCAAGGAGTCATCATGTCAGGTAGTCCTGGGGATGGTCCTAGGGCTCAGGTCCCCCGACAGAAGAGAGAGAGAGAGAGAGAGAGAGAGAGAGAGAGAGAGAGAGAGAGAGAGAGAGAGAGAGAGAGAGAGAAAGAGAGAGAGAATTAGAGGGAGCATACTTAAAATTCACACAGGACACCAGATAAGACAGGAGAAATACTCCAGATATAACAGACTGATCCTTGCCCCCGACACATAAACCATTTCAGCATAAATACTGGAGGCTGAGACAGGAGGGGTTGGGAGACACTGTGGCCCCGTCCGACTATACCCCCGGACAGGGCCAACCAGGCAGGATATAACCCCACCCACTTTGCCAAAGCATAGCCCCCACACCACTAGAGGGATATCTTCAACCCCCAACTTACCATCCTGAGACAAGGCCGAGTGTAGCCCACAAAGACCTCCCCCACGGCACGAACCCGAGGGGTGCGCTAACCTGGGCAGGAAGATCACGTCAGAGACTCAACCCACTCAAGTGACGCACCCCTCCTAGGGACGGCATGGAAGAGCACCAGTAAGCCAGTGACTCAGCCTCTGTAATAGGGTTAGAGGCAGAGAATCCCAGTGGAGAGAGGGGAACCTGGCCAGAACACTTCTAACCAGCTGGCTCTACAATCAATCAATCAATCAATCAATCAATCAGACAGACAGACAGACAGACAGACAGACAGACAGACAGACAGACAGACACAACAGTAAGGTGGAGTGGGGAACTAGGCAAATATAAATGGGGTTAAGCCGGTCAAATGATTCTGCACCTGCAGGTGTTTAAAACACTGGACTTGTTTGCCAGCAGATGCTCAACGTGTGCATCTTTTAAAAAAGGGTCAAGAGAGTCCCTCGGTGGCTTTTCTCTATCTTGCACCAGCGCAAAAAGTTACAGTAGGAGCTCCCCCCTTGACACTGCCATATATTTTTAACAACCCTAATCTTAATAGACACCAAACAATTATGAAGACAAAAACACCTCTCGTCTAATATGCAAATGGTAAGGTGAGCAAGAGTCTCCGGCTAGCTCCCTGTGGTGGCAGCACAACATTACTACTACATTACCCACCATACAACTGTTTAACTGGTTGTGCTTAACACAGTGAGGTTTCTGCACTGTGTTGAGGGGGGGGGCACAACATTACTACTTCCCCCTCATTACCCACCATACAACTGTTTAACTGGTTGTGCTTAACACAGTGAGGTTTCTGCACTGTGGTGAGGGGGGGCACAACATTACTACTTCCCCTCATTACCCACTATACAACTGTTTAACTGGTTGTGCTTAACACAGTGAGGTTTCTGCACTGTGGTGAGGGGGGGAGCACAACATTACTACTTCCCCCTCATTACCCACCATACAACTGTTTAACTGGTTGTGCTTAACACAGTGAGGTTTCTGCACTGTGGTGAGGGGGGGAAGCACAGCAATGGGTATTTACAGTGTCAACGATCTCCTCGCCAAAACAAACGGTGCCGTAAATCAAATCTAGGCCACGACCACTGCTGACAGCAACAAAAATCTGTCATTTAATGGAGATTTAAACTGAAGTGGAACTTAATCCCACCACCACCACCCCCTCCTTCCAACACACACACACACACACACGACAATAATATCCTTAGCCAATCAGAGCGTTGAACCAAAGAGTGAAACATGTTGTTATGCCTGTTATCATGGATGCATTGATGAGTGAAAAATACATTTTGGAGGCCATTGTTGTGCTCTGACGTGATCAAATACATTTCAGGCATTACTGGCTAAGAGTCAATGTCTTGAGTGCTGTGCAAACAAAAATACAATATCTGACTTTCAGCCCACTGTGGAAACCTCCTCTTGCCCCAGTGAGCAACAGCAGAAATTGGGGGCCTGAATGTCACTGATTATGGCTGTCTCATTCTCCACAGGGATAGGGGGCAAGAAGCATCTGTTCCCTTGCCAGATGAGAAATACTGAAGAACTGAACTAGACACCTCTTGAAAGTTACATGATCTTCAATGTAAGGATAAGTGAAAGGATATAATCACTCTCAGACAAAGATGATGTTACACTTGTTGTAATCGTCTCTCTGTTCTCATTTTGCTTGCAATTTCCCAGGATTTACAACAAGTGACTGCCTCAGACGAGAGGCCCTGTCAGATCTACCCGATCCTCCCCCCTTCTACCTGATCCAGTCACAAACTGATCCTCCCCCCTACTACCTGATCCAGTCACAAACTGATCCTCCCCCTACTACCCGATCCAGTCACAAACTGATCCTCCCCCCTACTACCCGATCCAGTCACAAACTGATCCTTCCCCCTACTACCCGATCCAGTCACAAACTGATCCTTCCCCCTACTACCCGATCCAGTCACAAACTGATCCTTCCCCCTACTACCCAATCCAGTCACAAACTGATCCTCCCCCCTACTACCCGATCCAGTCACAAACTGATCCTCCCCTACTACCAGATCCAGTCACAAACTGATCCTCCCCCCTACTACCCGATCCAGTCACAAACTGATCCTTCCCCCTACTACCTGATCCAGTCACAAACTGATCCTCCCCTCTACTACCCGATCCAGTCACAAACTGATCCTCCCCCTACTACCCGATCCAGTCACAAACTGATCCTTCCCCCTACTACCCGATCCAGTCACAAACTGATCCTCCCCCTACTACCCGATCCAGTCACAAACTGATCCTCCCCCTACTACCTGATCCAGTCACAAACTGATCCTTCCCCTACTACCCGATCCAGTCACAAACTGATCCTCCCCCCTACTACCTGATCCAGTCACAAACTGATCCTTCCCCTTACTACCTGATCCAGTCACTACCTGATCCAGTCACTACCTGATCCTTCCCCCTACTACCCGATCCAGTCACAAACTGATCCTTCCCCTACTACCAGATCCAGTCACAAACTGATCCTCCCCTCTACTACCCGATCCAGTCACAAACTGATCCTTCCCCCTACTACCTGATCCAGTCACTAACTGATCCAGTCACAAACTGATCCTTCCCCCTACTACCTGATCCAGTCACTACCTGATCCAGTCACAAACTGATCCCTCCCCCTACTACCTGATCCAGTCACTACCTGATCCAGTCACTACCTGATCCTTCCCCCTACTACCCGATCCAGTCACAAACTGATCCTTCCCAATACTACCAGATCCAGTCACAAACTGATCCTTCCCCCTACTACCAGATCCAGTCACAAACTGATCCTTCCCCCTACTACCTGATCCAGTCACTACCTGATCCAGTCACTACCCGATCCAGTCACAAACTGATCCTTCCCCCTACTACCTGATCCAGTCACAAACTGATCCTTCCCCCTACTACCTGATCCAGTCACTACCTGATCCAGTCACTACCTGATCCAGTCACAAACTGATCCAGTCACAAACTTATCCTTCCCCCTACTACCTGATCCAGTCACAAACTGATCCTTCCCCCTACTACCTGATCCAGTCACTACCTGATCCAGTCACTACCTGATCCTTCCCCCTACTACCCGATCCAGTCACAAACTGATCCTTCCCCCTACTACCCGATCCAGTCACAAACTGATCCTTCCCCCTACTACCCGATCCAGTCACAAACTGATCCTTCCCCCTACTACCCGATCCAATCACAAACTGATCCTTCCCCCTACTACCCGATCCAGTCACAAACTGATCCTTCCCCCTACTACCCGATCCAGTCACAAACTGATCCATCCCCCTACTACCCGATCCAGTCACAAACTGATCCTTCCCTCTACTACCTGATCCAGTCACAAACTGATCCTTCCCCCTACTACCTGATCCAGTCACAAACTGATCCTTCCCCCTACTACCTGATCCAGTCACAAACTGATCCTTCCCCCTACTACCTGATCCAGTCACTACCTGATCCAGTCACAAACTGATCCTTCCCCCTACTACCTGATCCAGTCACTACCTGATCCAGTCACTACCTGATCCTTCCCCCTACTACCCGATCCAGTCACAAACTGATCCTTCCCCCTACTACCAGATCCAGTCACAAACTGATCCTTCCCCCTACTACCTGATCCAGTCACAAACTGATCCTTCCCCCTACTACCTGATCCAGTCACTACCTGATCCAGTCACAAACTGATCCTCCCCCTACTACCTGATCCAGTCACTACCTGATCCAGTCACAAACTGATCCTTCCCCCTACTACCAGATCCAGTCACAAACTGATCCTTCCCCCTACTACCTGATCCAGTCACAAACTGATCCTCCCCCCTACTACCCGATCCAGTCACAAACTGATCCTTCCCCCTACTACCTGATCCAGTCACTACCTGATCCAGTCACTACCTGATCCTTCCCCCTACTACCCGATCCAGTCACAAACTGATCCTTCCCCCTACTACCCGATCCAGTCACAAACTGATCCTTCCCCCTACTACCCGATCCAGTCACAAACTGATCCTTCCCCCTACTACCCGATCCAGTCACAAACTGATCCTTCCCCCTACTACCCGATCCAGTCACAAACTGATCCTTCCCCTACTACCCGATCCAGTCACAAACTGATCCATCCCCTACTACCCGATCCAGTCACAAACTGATCCTTCCCCCTACTACCTGATCCAGTCACAAACTGATCCTCCCCTCTACTACCCGATCCAGTCACAAACTGATCCTTCCCCCTACTACCTGATCCAGTCACTAACTGATCCAGTCACAAACTGATCCTTCCCCCTACTACCTGATCCAGTCACTACCTGATCCAGTCACAAACTGATCCCCCTCCCCTACTACCTGATCCAGTCACTACCTGATCCAGTCACTAATCCTTCCCCCTACTGATCCAGTCACAAACTGATCCTTCCCTACTACCAGATCCAGTCACAAACTGATCCTTCCCCTACTACCAGATCCAGTCACAAACTGAACTACCTGATCCAGTCAAACTGATCCTTCCCCCCTCATACCAGTCACTACCTGATCCAGTCACAAACTGATCCTTCCCCTACTACCTGATCCAGTCACAAACTGATCCTTCCCCCTACTACCTGACTCACCTGATCCTCCCCCTACCTGATCCAGTCACCAGTCACAAACTGATCCTTCTACTACCTGATCCAGTCACAAACTGATCCTTCCCCTACTACCTGATCCAGTCACAAACTGATCTACTACCCCCCTACTACCTGATCCAGTCACAAACTGATCCTTCCCCCTACTACCTGATCCAGTCACTGACCTGATCCAGTCTCCTTCCCTCACTATCCTTCCCCCTACTACCTGATCCAGTCACAAACTGATCCTTCCTTCCCCTACTACCTGATCCCCTGATCCTTCCCCTACTACCTGATCCAGTCTACTGATCCAGTCCTTCCCCCTACTACCTGATCCAGTCACAAACTGATCCTTCCCCTACTACCTGATCCAGTCACTACCTGATCCAGTCACTTCCTGATCCTTCCCCTACTACCTGATCCAGTCAAACTGACCTGATCCAGTCACAAACTGATCCTTCCCCCCCTACCAGACCAGTCACAAACTGATCTTCCCCTACTACCTGATCCAGTCACAAACTGATCCTTCCCCCCCTACCTGATCCAGTCACAAACTGATCCTTCCCCTACTACCAGATCCAGTCACAAACTGATCCTTCCCCTACTACCTGATCCAGTCACTACCTGATCCAGTCCAGTCCTTCCCCTACTACCTGATCCAGTCACAAACTGATCCTCCCCTACTACCGATCCAGTCACAAACTGATCCTTCCCCTACTACCTGACAGTCACTACTGTCCACCTGATCCAGTCACAAACTGATCCTTCCCCTACTACCTGATCCAGTCACAAACTGATCCTCCCCCTACTACCTGATCCAGTCACTACCTGATCCAGTCACTCTGACTAAGATCCAGTCACAAACTGATCCTTCCCCTACTACCTGATCCAGTCACAAACTGATCCTTCCCCACTACCTGATCCAGTCACAAACTGATCCTTCCCCCTACTACCTCCAGTCACTCCAGATCCAGTCACAAACTGATCCTTCCCCTACTACCTGATCCAGTCACTACCTGATCCAGTCACAAACTGATCCTTCCCCTACTACCTGATCCAGTCACAAACTGATCCTTCCCCTACTACCCGATCCAGTCACAAACTGATCCTTCCCCCAGTCACAAACTGATCCAGTCCCACTACCCTGAGTCCAAACTGATCCTTCCCCTACTACCCCAGTCACTACCTGATCCCCTACAGTCACAAACTGATCCTTCCCCCTACTACCTGATCCAGTCACAAACTGATCCTTCCCCTACTTCATCCAGTCACTACCTGATCCAGTCACCAAACTGATCCTTCCCCTACTACCCGATCCAGTCACAAACTGATCCTTCCCCCTACTACCGATCCAGTCACAAACTGATCCCCCTACTACCCCCTGACTACCCGATCCAGTCACAAACTGATCCTTCCCCTACTACCTGATCCGATCCAGTCACAAACTGATCCTTCCCCTACTACCTCCCCCTACAGTCCTACTGATCCAGTCACAAACTGATCCTTCCCCTACTACCTGATCCAGTCACTACCTGATCCAGTCACAAACTGATCCTTCCCCTACTACCTGATCCAGATCCAGTCACAAACTGATCCTTCCCCCCCCTACTACCTGATCCAGTCACAAACTGATCCTTCCCCTCACTACCTGATCCAGTCACAAACTGATCCTTCCCCTACTACCTGATCCAGTCACAAACTGATCCTTCCCCTACTACCAGATCCAGTCACAAACTGATCCTTCCCCTACTACCTGATCCAGTCACCTGATCCAGTCACAAACTGATCCTTCCCCCTACTACCTGATCCAGTCACTGATCCAACTGATCCAGTCCTGATCCCCCCTACTACCTGATCCAGTCTGATCCTTCCCCTACTACCTGATCCAGTCACAAACTGATCCTTCCCCTACTACCTGATCCAGTCACTATCCAGTCACTACCTGATCCAGTCACAAACTGATCCTTCCCCTACTACCTGATCCAGTCACAAACTGATCCTCCCCCCCCTGATCCTACCTGATCCAGTCACAAACTGATCCTACTACTGATCCAGTCACAAACTGATCCTTCCCCCTACTACCTGATCCAGTCACAAACTGATCCTCCCCTACCCAGTCACAAACTGATCCTTCCCCCCCCTACCTGATCCAGTCACAAACTGATCCTTCCCCTACTACCTGATCCAGTCACAAACTGATCCTTCCCCCTACTACCTGATCCAGTACTACCAGTCACAAACTGATCCTTCCCCCTACCTGATCCAGTCACAAACCTGATCCAGTCACAAACTGATCCTTCCCCTACTACCTGATCCAGTCACAAACTGATCCTTCCCCTACTACCTGATCCAGTCACTACCTGATCCAGTCACAAACTGATCCTTCCCCCTACCTACCTGATCCAGTCCTGATCCAGTCCCCACTACCTGATCCAGTCACAAACTGATCCTTCCCCCCTACTACCTGATCCAGTCAGTCAAACCTGATCCTTCCCCTACTACCTGATCCAGTCACCCTGATCCAGTCACAAACTGATCCTTCCCCTACTACCCCAGTACCTGATCCAGTCACAAACTGATCCTTCCAGTCACAAACTGATCCAGTTCCCCTCCCCTACTACCCGATCCAGTCACAAACTGATCCTTCCAGTCACCCCTCACTACCCGATCCAGTCACAATCCTTCCCCCTACTGATCCAGTCACAAACTGATCCTTCCCCTACTACCTACTACCTGATCCAGTCACAACCTGACTCCCGATCCAGTCACAAACTGATCCTTCCCCCTACTACCTGATCCAGTCACAAACTGATCCTTCCCCTACTACCTGATCCAGTCACAAACTACTAGATCATCCTCCCCCCCCCTACTACCTGATCCAGTCACAAACTGATCCTTCCCCTACTACCTGATCCAGTCACAAACTGATCCTTCCCCTACTACCTGATCCAGTCACTACCTGATCCAACTGATCCTTCTCCCCTATCCTACTACTCAGTCCTCCACAAACTGATCCTTCCCCTACTACCCGATCCAGTCACAAACTGATCCTTCCCCTACTACCAGATCCAGTCACAAACTGATCCTTCCCCTACTACCTGATCCAGTCACAAACTGTCCCCCACTACCTGATCCAGTCACTACCTGATCCAGTCACTGATCCTTCCCCCTACTACCTGATCCAGTCACAAACTGATCCAGTCACCTGATCCTTCCCCCTACTACCTCAGTCACAAACTGATCCTTCCCCCGATCCAGTCACAAACTGATCCTTCCCCCCTACTACCCGATCCAGTCACAAACTGATCCTTCCCCTACTACCTGATCCAGTCACAAACTGATCCTTCCCCCCCTACTACCTGATCCAGTCACAAACTGATCCTCCCCCTACTACCTGATCCAGTCACAAACTGATCCTTCCCCTACTACCTGATCCCCAGTACCCAGTCACAAACTGATCCTTCCCCCCTCCACTACCTGATCCAGTCACAAACTGATCCTTCCCCTACTACCTGATCCAGTCACAAACTGATCCTTCCCCCTACTACCCCAGTCACAAACTGATCCTTCCCCTACTACCTGATCCAGTCACAAACTGATCCTTCCCCCTACTACCTGATCCAGACTACCTGATCAGTCACAAACTGATCCTTCCCCCTACCCTGATCCATCCAGTCACTACCTGATGAGTCCAGTCACTACTACCTGATCCTTCCCTCACTACCTGATCCAGTCACTGATCCTTCCCCTACTACCCGATCCAGTCACAAACTGATCCTTCCCCCTACTACCTGATCCAGTCACAGTCACTAAACTGATCCTCCCCCTACTACCTGATCCAGTCACTACCTGTCCAGTCAGTCACAAACTGATCCTTCCCCTACTACCTGATCCAGTCACAAACTGATCCTTCCCCTCCCTACCTGATCCAGATCCTTCCTACTACCTGATCCAGTCACAAACTGATCCTTCCCCTACTACCTACTGATCCAGTCACAAACTGATCCTTCCCCTAGATCCAGTCACAAACTGATCCTTCCCCCTACTACAAACTGACCAGATCCAGTCACAAACTGATCCAGTCACTACCCGATCCAGATCCTTCCTTCCCCTACTACCCGATCCAGTCACAAACTGATCCTTCCCCTACTACCTGATCCAGTCACAATCCACTGATCCTTACTACCCCCCTACTACCCGATCCAGTCACAAACTGATCCTTCCCCCTACTACCAGTCCAGTCACAAACTGATCCTTCCTTCCCCTACTACCTGATCCAGTCACTGACCTGATCCTCCCCCCTACTCCGAGTCCAGTCCTGATCCAGTCACAAACTGATCCTTCCCCCTACTACCTGATCCAGTCACAAACTGATCCTTCCCCCCCCCCCTACTACCTGATCCAGTCACAAACTGATCCTTCCCCCTACTACCTGATCCAGTCACAAACTGATCCTTCCCCCTACTACCTGATCCAGTCACAAACTGATCCTTCCCCCTCACTACCTGATCCAGTCACAAACTGATCCTTCCCCTACTACCCGATCCAGTCACAAACTGATCCTTCCCCTACTACCTGATCCAGTCCAAACTGATCCTTCCCCTACTACCTGATCCAGTCACAAACTGATCCTTCCCCCTACTACCTGATCCAGTCACAAACTGATCCTCCCCCTACTACCTGATCCAGTCACAAACTGATCCTCCCCCTACTACCTGATCCAGTCACTACCACTGATCCTCCCCCTACTAGATCCAGTCACAAACTGATCCTTCCCCTACTACCGATCAGTCACAAACACTACCTGATCCAGTCACAAACTGATCCTTCCCCTACTACCCTCCAGTCACAAACTGATCCTTCCCCCTACTACCTGATCCAGTCACAAACTGATCCTTCCCCCTACTACCTGATCCAGTCTGATCCAGTCAACTGATCCTTCCCCCTACTACCTGATCCAGTCACAAACTGATCCTTCCCCTACTACCCAGATCCAGTCACAAACTGATCCTTCCCCTACTACCAGATCCAGTCACAAACTGATCCTTCCCCTACTCCTGATCCAGTCACAAACTGATCCTTCCCCTACTACCTGATCCAGTCACTACCTGATCCAGTCACAAACTGATCCTTCCCCCTACTACCTGATCCAGTCACTACCTGATCCAGTCACAAACTGATCCTCCCCTACTACCTGATCCAGTCACTACCTGATCCAGTCAAACTGATCCTTCCCCTACTACCCGATCCAGTCACAAACTGATCCTTCCCCTACTACCAGATCCAGTCACAAACTGATCCTTCCCCTACTACCTGATCCAGTCACAAACTGATCCTTCCCCTACTACCTATCCAGTCACTACCTGATCCAGTCAACCTGATCCAGTCACCCCTGATCCTCCAGTCACTACTGATCCAGTCAGTCACAAACTGATCCCCTTCCCCAGTACTACCTGATCCAGTCACAAACTGATCCTTCCCCTACTACCTGATCCAGTCACAAACTGATCCTTCCCCTACTACCTGATCCAGTCACAAACTGATCCTCCCCCTACTACCTGATCCAGTCACAAACTGATCCTCCCCTACTACCTGATCCAGTCACAAACTGATCCTTCCCCTACTACCTGATCCAGTCACAAACTGATCCTTCCCCTACTACCTGATCCAGTGATCCCTGATCCAGTCACAAACTGATCCTTCCCCTACTACCCGATCCAGTCACAAACTGATCCTTCCCCCCCTGATCCTTCCCCTACTACCTGATCCAGTCACAAACTGATCCTTCCCTCACTACTACCTGATCCCTGATCCTTCCCCCTACTACCAGATCCAGTCACAAACTGATCCTTCCCCTACTACCTGATCCAGTCACAAACTGATCCTTCCCCTACTACCTGATCCAGTCACAAACTGATCCTTCCCCCTACTACCTGATCCAGTCACAAACCTGATCCTTCCCCTACTACCTGATCCAGTCCAGTCCACTACCAGTGATCCAGTCACATCCTGATCCTTCCCCTACTACCCGATCCAGTCACAAACTGATCCTCCCCTCCCTACCTGATCCTACTAGATCCAGTCACAAACTGATCCTTCCCCCTACTACCTGATCCAGTCACAAACTGATCCTTCCCCTACTACCCGATCCAGTCACAAACTGATCCTCCCCTCCCCCAGTCACTACCTGATCCAGTCAAACTGATCCTCCAGTCCCTACTACCAGATCCAGTCACAAACTGATCCTTCCCCCTACTACCTGATCCAGTCACAAACTGATCCTCCCCCTACTACCCGATCCAGTCACAAACTGATCCTTCCCCTACTACCCGATCCAGTCACAAACTGATCCCCCCCCTACTACCCGATCCAGTCACAAACTGATCCTTCCCCTACTACCTGATCCAGTCACAAACTGATCCTCCCCCCCTACTACCTGATCCAGTCACAAACTGATCCTTCCCCTACTACCTGATCCAGTCACAAACTGATCCTTCCCCTACTACCTGATCCAGTCACAAACTGATCCTTCCCCTACTACCTGATCCAGTCACTACCTGATCCAGTCACAGTCAACTGATCCAGTCCCTACTACCCGATCCAGTCACAAACTGATCCTTCCCCCTACTACCAGATCCAGTCACAAACTGATCCTTCCCCTACTACTACCAGATCCAGTCACAAACTGATCCTTCCCCTACTACCCGATCCAGTCACAAACTGATCCTTCCCCCCTACTACCAGATCCAGTCACAAACTGATCCTTCCCCTACTACCTGATCCAGTCACAGATCCTTCCCCCCACTACCAAACTGATCCTGATCCCCCTACTACCTGATCCAGTCACAAACTGATCCTTCCCCCTACTACTGATCCAGTCACAAACTGATCCTTCCCCTACTACCTGATCCAGTCACAAACTGATCCTTCCCCTACTACCTGATCCAGTCACAAACTGATCCTTCCCCTACTACCTGATCCAGTCACAAACTGATCCTTCTACTACCAGATCAGTCACAAACTGATCCTTCCCCTACTACAGTCACTACCTGATCCAGTCACAAACTGATCCTCCCCTACTACCTGATCCAGTCACTACCTGATCCAGTCACTACCTGATCCTTCCCCCTACTACCCGATCCAGTCACAAACTGATCCTTCCCCCTACTACCAGATCCAGTCACAAACTGATCCTTCCCCCTACTACCTGATCCAGTCACAAACTGATCCTTCCCCCTACTACCTGATCCAGTCACTACCTGATCCAGTCACTACCTGAGTCACAAACTGATCCCTCCCCTCCAGTCTGATCCAGTCACTACCTGATCCTTCCCCTACCAGATCCAGTCACTACCTGATCCAGTCACAAACTGATCCTTCCCCCTACTACCAGATCCAGTCACAAACTGATCCTTCCCCCTACTACCTGATCCAGTCACAAACTGATCCTTCCCCTACTACCTGATCCAGTCACAAACTGATCCTTACCCCAGTCACCAAGTCACTATCCTTCCCCCTACTACCTGATCCAGTCACAAACTGATCCTTCCCCCTACTACCCGATCCAGTCACAAACTGATCCTTCCCCCTACTACCCGATCCAGTCACAAACTGATCCTCCTCCCTACTACCTGATCCAGTCACAAACTATCCTCCCCTACTACCGATCCAGTCACAAACTGATCCTCCCCCTACTACCCGAGTCCAGTCCCCTACTACCTGATCCAGTCACCTGATCCTTCCAGATCAGTCACAAACTGATCCTCCCCCCTACTACCTGATCCAGTCACAAACTGATCCTTCCCCCTACTACCTGATCCAGTCACTACCTGATCCAGTCACAAACTGATCCTTCCCCTACTACCCGATCCAGTCACAAACTGATCCTTCCCCTACTACCAGATCCAGTCACAAACTGATCCTTCCCCTACTACCAGATCAGTCACAAACTGATCCTTCCCCTACTACCCGATCCAGTCCTGATCCTTCCCCCTACTACCTGATCCAGTCACTGATCCAGTCACAAACTGATCCTTCCCCTACTACCTGATCCAGTCACTACCTGATCCAGTCACAAACTGATCCTCCCCTACTACCTGATCCAGTCACTACCTGATCCAGTCACTACCTGATCCTTCCCCTACTATCAGTCCCTGATCTACAGATCCAGTCACAAACTGATCCTTCCCCTACTACCAGATCCAGTCACAAACTGATCCTTCCCCTACTACCTGATCCAGTCACAAACTGATCCTTCCCCCTACTCTGATCCCCTACTACTGATCCAGTCACTCCATCCACAAACTGATCCTTCCCCCTACTACCTGATCCAGTCACAAACTGATCCTTCCCCTACTACCTGATCCAGTCACAAACTGATCCTTCCCCAGTCAGTCAAACTGATCCTTCCCCTACTACCTGATCCAGTCACAAACTGATCCTTCCCCCTACTACCCCAGTCAAACTGATCCTCCCCTACTACCCGATCCAGTCACAAACTGATCCTCCCCCCCTACTACCCGATCCAGTCACAAACTGATCCTTCCCCCTACTGATCCAGTCACAAACTGATCCTCCCCCTACTACCCGATCCAGTCACAAACTGATCCTCCCCCTACTACCTGATCCAGTCACAAACTGATCCTTCCCCTACTACCTGATCCAGTCACAAACTGATCCTCCCCCTACTACCTGATCCAGTCACAAACTGATCCTTCCCCTACTACCTGATCCAGTCACTACCTGATCCAGTCACAACCTGATCCTTCCCCTACTACCTGATCCAGTCACAAACTGATCCTTCCCCCTACTACCGATCCAGTCACAAACTGATCCTTCCCCTACTACCTGATCCAGTCACAAACTGATCCCCCCTACTACCAGATCCTACCTGATCCTTCACTACCTGATCCAGTCACAAACTGATCCTTCCCCCTACTACCTGATCCAGTCACAAACTGATCCTCCCCCTAGATCCACAAACTGATCCTCCCCCTACTACCTGATCCAGTCACAAACTGATCCCCCTACTAGATCCAGTCACAAACTGATCCTCCCCTACTACCCGATCCAGTCACAAATGATCCTTCCCCTACTACCCGATCCAGTCCTTCCCCACTACCTGATCCAGTCACAAACTGATCCTTCCCCTACTACCTGATCCAGTCACCTGATCCAGTCACAAACTGATCCTTCCCCCTACTACCTGATCCAGTCACAAACTGATCCTCCCCCTACTACCTGATCCAGTCACTACCTGATCCAGTCACTACCTGATCCTTCCCCCTACTACCTCCAGTCACAAACTGACTACCGATCCAGTCACAAACTGATCCTTCCCCTACTACCTGATCCAGTCACTACCTGATCCAGTCACAAACTGATCCTTCCCCCCCAGTCACTACCTGATCCAGTCACAAACTGATCCTCCCCCTACTACCTGATCCAGTCCAGTCAGTCACAACCTGATCCTTCCCCTACTACCAGATCCAGTCACAAACTGATCCTTCCCCTACTACCAGATCCAGTCACAAACTGATCCTTCCCCTACTACCTGATCCAGTCACAAACTGATCCTTCCCCCCTACCTGATCCAGTCACTACCTGATCCAGTCTACCTGATCCAGTCAGATCCTTCCCCCTACTACCTGATCCAGTCACAAACTGATCCTTCCCCTACTACCTGATCCAGTCACAAACTGATCCTTCCCCTACTACCTGATCCAGTCACAAACTGATCCTTCCCCTACTACCTGATCCAGTCACAAACTGATCCTTCCCCCCTACCTGATCCAGTCACAAACTGATCCTTCCCCCTACTACCCGATCCAGTCACAAACTGATCCTCCCCTACTACCCGATCCAGTCACAAACTGATCCTTCCCCCTACTACCCGATCCAGTCACAAACTGATCCTTCCCCTACTGATCCAGTCACAAACTGATCCTCCCCCTACTACCCGATCCAGTCACAAACTGATCCTTCCCCCTACTACCTGATCCAGTCACAAACTGATCCTTCCCCTACTACCCGATCCAGTCACAAACTGATCCATCCCCCTACTACCTGATCCAGTCACAAACTGATCCTTCCCCTACTACCTGATCCAGTCACTACCTGATCCAGTCACAACCTGATCCTTCCCCCTACTACCCGATCCAGTCACAAACTGATCCTTCCCCCTACTACCTGATCCAGTCACAAACTGATCCTTCCCCCTACTACCTGATCCAGTCACAAACTGATCCTCCCCCCTACTACCCGATCCAGTCACAAACTGATCCTCCCCCCCTACTACCCGATCCAGTCACAAACTGATCCTTCCCCTACTACCTGATCCAGTCACAAACTGATCCTCCCCCTACTACCCGATCCAGTCACAAACTGATCCTTCCCCCCTACTACCGATCCAGTCACAAACTGATCCTTCCCCTACTACCTGATCCATCCAGTCACTACCTGATCCAGTCCTGATCCTTCCCCTACTACCCGATCCAGTCACAAACTGATTCTTCCCCTACTACCAGATCCAGTCACAAACTGATCCCCTACTGATCCAGTCCAGATCCAGTCACAAACTGATCCTTCCCCTACTACCCGATCCAGTCACAAACTGATCCTTCCCCCTACCTATCCAGTCACTACCTGATCCAGTCACAAACTGATCCTTCCCCCTACTACCCGATCCAGTCACAAACTGATCCATCCCCCTACTACCCGATCCAGTCACAAACTGATCCTTCCCTCTACTACCTGATCCAGTCACAAACTGATCCTTCCCCCTACTACCTGATCCAGTCACAAACTGATCCTTCCCCCTACTACCTGATCCAGTCACAAACTGATCCTTCCCCCTACTACCTGATCCAGTCACTACCTGATCCAGTCACAAACTGATCCTCCCCCCTACTACCTGATCCAGTCACTACCTGATCCAGTCACTACCTGATCCTTCCCCCTACTACCCGATCCAGTCACAAACTGATCCTTCCCCCTACTACCAGATCCAGTCACAAACTGATCCTTCCCCCTACTACCTGATCCAGTCACAAACTGATCCTTCCCCCTACTACCTGATCCAGTCACTACCTGATCCAGTCACTTCCTGATCCTTCCCCCTACTACCTGATCCAGTCACTACCTGATCCAGTCACAAACTGATCCTTCCCCCTACTACCTGATCCAGTCACTACCTGATCCAGTCACAAACTGATCCTTCCCCCTACTACCAGATCCAGTCACAAACTGATCCTTCCCCCTACTACCTGATCCAGTCACAAACTGATCCTTCCCCCTACTACCAGATCCAGTCACAAACTGATCCTTCCCCCTACTACCTGATCCAGTCACAAACTGATCCTTCCCCCTACTACCTGATCCAGTCACAAACTGATCCTTCCCCTACTACCCGATCCAGTCACAAACTGATCCTCCCCCTACTACCCGATCCAGTCACAAACTGATCCTTCCCCCTACTACCAGATCCAGTCACAAACTGATCCTTCCCCCTACTACCTGATCCAGTCACAAACTGATCCTCCCCTCTACTACCCGATCCAGTCACAAACTGATCCTTCCCCCTACTACCTGATCCAGTCACTAACTGATCCTTCCCCTACTACCCGATCCAGTCACAAACTGATCCTCCCCCTACTACCTGATCCAGTCACAAACTGATCCCCCTACTACCTGATCCAGTCACTACCTGATCCAGTCACAAACTGATCCTTCCCCTACTACCAGATCCAGTCACAAACTGATCCTTCCCCTACTACCTGATCCAGTCACAAACTGATCCTTCCCCCTACTACCAGATCCAGTCACAAACTGATCCTTCCCCTACTACCTGATCCAGTCACAAACTGATCCTTCCCCTACTACCTGATCCAGTCACAAACTGATCCTTCCCCTACTACCCGATCCAGTCACAAACTGATCCTCCCCCTACTACCCGATCCAGTCACAAACTGATCCTCCCCCTACTACCCGATCCAGTCACAAACTGATCCTCCCCTACTACCCGATCCAGTCACAAACTGATCCTCCCCTACTACCCGATCCAGTCACAAACTGATCCTCCCCCTACTACCTGATCCAGTCACAAACTGA
The DNA here is from genome assembly GCF_034236695.1 of Oncorhynchus nerka. NCBI lineage: Eukaryota > Metazoa > Chordata > Actinopteri > Salmoniformes > Salmonidae > Oncorhynchus > Oncorhynchus nerka. The sequence continues at coordinate 86,260,607 of NC_088415.1, forward strand.
TCCTTCCCCTACTACCTGATCCAGTCACAAACTGATCCTCCCCCTACTACCTGATCCAGTCACAAACTGATCCTTCCCCTACTACCTGATCCAGTCACTACCTGATCCAGTCACAACCTGATCCTTCCCCTACTACCTGATCCAGTCACAAACTGATCCTTCCCCTACTACCAGATCCAGTCACAAACTGATCATTCCCCTACTACCAGATCCAGTCACAAACTGATCCTTCCCCTACTACCCGATCCAGTCACAAACTGATCCTTCCCCCTACTACCTGATCCAGTCACTACCTGATCCAGTCACAAACTGATCCTTCCCCTACTACCTGATCAGTCACTACCTGATCCAGTCACAAACTGATCCTCCCCCTACTACCTGATCCAGTCACTACCTGATCCAGTCACTACCTGATCCTTCCCCTACTACCCGATCCAGTCACAAACTGATCCTTCCCTACTACCAGATCCAGTCACAAACTGATCCTTCCCCTACTACCTGATCCAGTCACAAACTGATCCTTCCCCTACTACCTGATCCAGTCACTACCCCAGTCACTACCTGATCCAGTCACAAACTGATCCTTCCCCTACTACCTGATCCAGTCACAAACTGATCCTTCCCCTACTACCAGATCCAGTCACAAACTGATCCTTCCCCTACTACCTGATCCAGTCACAAACTGATCCTTCCCCCCTACTACCTGATCCAGTCACAAACTGATCCTTCCCCTACTACCTGATCCAGTCCTACTACTACTGATCCAGTCACAAACTGATCCTCCCCCTACTACCCGATCCAGTCACAAACTGATCCTCCCCCTACTACCCGATCCAGTCACAAACTGATCCTCCCCCTACTACCTGATCCAGTCAGTCAAACTGATCCTCCCCCTACTACCCGATCCAGTCACAAACTGATCCTCCCCTACTACCTGATCCAGTCACAAACTGATCCTTCCCCTACTACCCGATCCAGTCACAAACTGATCCTCCCCTACTACCTGATCCAGTCACTACCTGATCCAGTCACTACCTGATCCTTCCCCCTACTACCCGATCCAGTCACAAACTGATTCTTCCCCTACTACCAGATCCAGTCACAAACTGATCCTTCCCCTACTACCAGATCCAGTCACAAACTGATCCTTCCCCTACTACCCGATCCAGTCACAAACTGATCCTTCCCTGATCCAGTCACTACCTGATCCAGTCACAAACTGATCCTTCCCCTACTACCTGATCCAGTCACTACCTGATCCAGTCACAAACTGATCCTCCCCCCTACTACCTGATCCAGTCACTACCTGATCCAGTCACTACCTGATCCTTCCCCCTACTACCCGATCCAGTCACAAACTGATCCTTCCCAATACTACCAGATCCAGTCACAAACTGATCCTTCCCCCTACTACCTGATCCAGTCACAAACTGATCCTTCCCCCTACTACCTGATCCAGTCACTACCTGATCCAGTCACTACCTGATCCAGTCACAAACTGATCCTTCCCCCTACTACCCGATCCAATCACAAACTGATCCTTCCCCCTACTACCCGATCCAGTCACAAACTGATCCTTCCCCCTACTACCCGATCCAGTCACAAACTGATCCTTCCCCCTACTACCTGATCCAGTCACAAACTGATCCTTCCCCTACTACCTGATCCAGTCACAACCTGATCCAGTCACTACCTGATCCAGTACTACCCTGATCCAGTCACAAACTGATCCTTCCCCTACTACCTGATCCAGTCACAAACTGATCCTTCCCCTACTACCTGATCCAGTCACTACCTGATCCAGTCACAAACTGATCCTTCCCCTACTACCCGATCCAGTCACAACCTGATCCTTCCCCCTGACTACCTGATCCAGTCACAAACTTATCCTTCCCCTACTACCTGATCCAGTCACAAACTGATCCTTCCCCTACTACCTGATCCAGTCACTACCTGATCCAGTCACAACCTGATCCTTCCCCTACTACCCGATCCAGTCACAAACTGATCCTTCCCCTACTACCCGATCCAGTCACAAACTGATCCTTCCCCTACTACCCGATCCAGTCACAAACTGATCCTTCCCCTACTACCCGATCCAGTCACAAACTGATCCTTCCCCTACTACCCGATCCAGTCACAAACTGATCCTCCCCTACTACCCGATCCAGTCACAAACTGATCCTTCCCCCTACTACCCGATCCAGTCACAAACTGATCCTTCCCCCTACTACCCGATCCAGTCACAAACTGATCCTCCCCCCTACCTGATCCAGTCACAAACTGATCCTTCCCCTACTACCAGATCCAGTCACAAACTGATCCTCCCCCTACTACCTGATCCAGTCACAAACTGATCCTTCCCCCTACTACCTGATCCAGTCACTACCTGATCCAGTCACTACCTGATCCTTCCCCCTACTACCCGATCCAGTCACAAACTGATCCTTCCCCTACTACCAGATCCAGTCACAAACTGATCCTTCCCCTACTACCAGATCCAGTCACAAACTGATCCTTCCCCTACTACCTGATCCAGTCACCTGATCCTTCCCCTACTACCTGATCCAGTCACTACCTGATCCAGTCACTTCCTGATCCTTCCCCCTACTACCTGATCCAGTCACTACCTGATCCAGTCACAAACTGATCCTCCCCCTACTACCTGATCCAGTCACTACCTGATCCAGTCACAAACTGATCCTTCCCCTACTACCAGATCCAGTCACAAACTGATCCTTCCCCCTACTACCTGATCCAGTCACAAACTGATCCTTCCCCCTACTACCAGATCCAGTCACAAACTGATCCTTCCCCCTACTACCTGATCCAGTCACAAACTGATCCTTCCCCCTACTACCTGATCCAGTCACAAACTGATCCTCCCCCCTACTACCCGATCCAGTCACAAACTGATCCTCCCCCCCTACTACCCGATCCAGTCACAAACTGATCCTCCTCCCTACTACCCGATCCAGTCACAAACTGATCCTCCCCCTACTACCCGATCCAGTCACAAACTGATCCTCCCCTACTACCCGATCCAGTCACAAACTGATCCTTCCCCTACTACCTGATCCAGTCTTCCCCAAACTGATCCTTCCCCCTACTACCCGATCCAGTCACAAACTGATCCTTCCCCTACTACCTGATCCAGTCACAAACTGATCCTTCCTTACTACCTGAGTCACTACCTGATCCAGTCACTACCTGATCCTTCCCCTACTACCCGATCCAGTCACAAACTGATCTTCCCCTACTACCAGATCCAGTCACAAACTGATCATTCCCCCTACTACCAGATCCAGTCACAAACTGATCCTTCCCCTACTACCCGATCCAGTCACAAACTGATCCTTCCCCTACTACCTGATCCAGTCACTACCTGATCCAGTCACAAACTGATCCTTCCCCCTACTACCTGATCCAGTCACTACCTGATCCAGTCACAAACTGATCCTCCCCCCTACTACCTGATCCAGTCACTACCTGATCCAGTCACTACCTGATCCTTCCCCCTACTACCCGATCCAGTCACAAACTGATCCTTCCCAATACTACCAGATCCAGTCACAAACTGATCCTTCCCCCTACTACCTGATCCAGTCACAAACTGATCCTTCCCCTACTACCTGATCCAGTCACTACCTGATCCAGTCACTACCTGATCCAGTCACAAACTGATCCTTCCCCTACTACCTGATCCAATCACAAACTGATCCTTCCCCTACTACCAGATCCAGTCACAAACTGATCCTTCCCCTACTACCTGATCCAGTCACAAACTGATCCTTCCCCTACTACCTGATCCAGTCACAAACTGATCCTCCCCCTACTACCCGATCCAGTCACAAACTGATCCTCCCCCTACTCCCTGATCCAGTCACTACCCGATCCAGTCACAAACTGATCCTCCTCCCTACTACCCGATCCAGTCACAAACTGATCCTCCCCTACTACCGATCCAGTCACAAACTGATCCTCCCCCTACTACCGATCCAGTCACAAACTGATCCTCCCCTACTACCTGATCCAGTCACAAACTGATCCTTCCCCCTACTACCCGATCCAGTCACAAACTGATCCTTCCCCCTACTACCTGATCCAGTCACAAACTGATCCTTCCCCTACTACCTGATCCAGTCACTACCTGATCCAGTCACTACCTGATCCTTCCCCTACTACCCGATCCAGTCACAAACTGATCCTTCCCCTACTACCAGATCCAGTCACAAACTGATCCTTCCCCCTACTACCTGATCCAGTCACAAACTGATCCTTCCCCCTACTACCAGATCCAGTCACAAACTGATCCTTCCCCCTACTACCTGATCCAGTCACAAACTGATCCTTCCCCCTACTACCTGATCCAGTCACAAACTGATCCTCCCCCCTACTACCCGATCCAGTCACAAACTGATCCTCCCCCCCTACTACCCGATCCAGTCACAAACTGATCCTCCTCCCTACTACCCGATCCAGTCACAAACTGATCCTCCCCCCTACTACCCGATCCAGTCACAAACTGATCCTTCCCCTACTACCCGATCCAGTCACAAACTGATCCTTCCCCTACTACCTGATCCAGTCACAAACTGATCCTTCCCCCTACTACCCGATCCAGTCACAAACTGATCCTCCCCCTACTACCTGATCCAGTCACAAACTGATCCTTCCCCCTACTACCTGATCCAGTCACTACCTGATCCAGTCACTACCTGATCCTTCCCCTACTACCCGATCCAGTCACAAACTGATCCTTCCCCTACTACCAGATCCAGTCACAAACTGATCATTCCCCTACTACCAGATCCAGTCACAAACTGATCCTTCCCCTACTACCCGATCCAGTCACAAACTGATCCTCCCCCTACTACCTGATCCAGTCACTACCTGATCCAGTCACAAACTGATCCTTCCCCCTACTACCTGATCCAGTCACTACCTGATCCAGTCACAAACTGATCCTCCCCTACTACCTGATCCAGTCACTACCTGATCCAGTCACTACCTGATCCTTCCCCCTACTACCCGATCCAGTCACAAACTGATCCTTCCCCCTACTACCAGATCCAGTCACAAACTGATCCTTCCCCCTACTACCTGATCCAGTCACAAACTGATCCTCCCCCTACTACCTGATCCAGTCACTACCTGATCCAGTCACTACCTGATCCAGTCACTACCTGATCCAGTCACAAACTGATCCTTCCCCCTACTACCTGATCCAGTCACAAACTGATCCTTCCCCCTACTACCAGATCCAGTCACAAACTGATCCTTCCCCCTACTACCTGATCCAGTCACAAACTGATCCTTCCCCTACTACCTGATCCAGTCACAAACTGATCCTCCCCCTACTACCCGATCCAGTCAAACTGATCCTCCCCTACTACCCGATCCAGTCACAAACTGATCCTCCTCCCCCTACTACCTGATCCAGTCAAACTGATCCTCCCCCTACTACCCGATCCAGTCACAAACTGATCCTCCCCTACTACCCGATCCAGTCACAAACTGATCCTCCCCCTACTACCTGATCCAGTCACAAACTGATCCTTCCCCTACTACCCGATCCAGTCACAAACTGATCCATCCCCCCCCTACTACCTGATCCAGTCACAAACTGATCCTTCCCCTACTACCTGATCCAGTCACTACCTGATCCAGTCACTACCTGATCCTTCCCCTACTACCCGATCCAGTCACAAACTGATTATTCCCCTACTACCAGATCCAGTCACAAACTGATCCTTCCCCTACTACCTGATCCAGTCACAAACTGATCCTCCCCCTACTACCCGATCCAGTCACAAACTGATCCTTCCCCCTACTACCCGATCCAGTCACAAACTGATCCTCCCCCCTACTACCTGATCCAGTCACAAACTGATCCTTCCCCCTACTACCCGATCCAGTCACAAACTGATCCTCCCCCCTACTACCTGATCCAGTCACAAACTGATCCTTCCCCTTACTACCTGATCCAGTCACTACCTGATCCAGTCACTACCTGATCCTTCCCCCTACTACCCGATCCAGTCACAAACTGATTCTTCCCCCTACTACCAGATCCAGTCACAAACTGATCATTCCCCCTACTACCAGATCCAGTCACAAACTGATCCTTCCCCCTACTACCCGATCCAGTCACAAACTGATCCTTCCCCCTACTACCTGATCCAGTCACTACCTGATCCAGTCACAAACTGATCCTTCCCCCTACTACCCGATCCAGTCACAAACTGATCCATCCCCCTACTACCCGATCCAGTCACAAACTGATCCTTCCCTCTACTACCTGATCCAGTCACAAACTGATCCTTCCCCCTACTACCTGATCCAGTCACAAACTGATCCTTCCCCCTACTACCTGATCCAGTCACAAACTGATCCTTCCCCCTACTACCTGATCCAGTCACTACCTGATCCAGTCACAAACTGATCCTCCCCCCTACTACCTGATCCAGTCACTACCTGATCCAGTCACTACCTGATCCTTCCCCCTACTACCCGATCCAGTCACAAACTGATCCTTCCCCCTACTACCAGATCCAGTCACAAACTGATCCTTCCCCCTACTACCTGATCCAGTCACAAACTGATCCTTCCCCCTACCTGATCCAGTCACTACCTGATCCAGTCACTTCCTGATCCTTCCCCTACTACCTGATCCAGTCACTACCTGATCCAGTCACCCCTGATCCTCCCCTACTACCTGATCCAGTCACTACCTGATCCAGTCACAAACTGATCCTTCCCCTACTACCAGATCCAGTCACAAACTGATCCTTCCCCTACTACCTGATCCAGTCACAAACTGATCCTTCCCCTACTACCAGATCCAGTCACAAACTGATCCTTCCCCTACTACCTGATCCAGTCACAAACTGATCCTTCCCCTACTACCTGATCCAGTCACAAACTGATCCTCCCCTACTACCTGATCCAGTCACAAACTGATCCTCCCCTACTACCCGATCCAGTCACAAACTGATCCTCCTCCCTACTACCCGATCCAGTCACAAACTGATCCTCCCCTACTACCCGATCCAGTCACAAACTGATCCTTCCCCTACTACCCGATCCAGTCACAAACTGATCCTCCCCCTACTACCTGATCCAGTCACAAACTGATCCTTCCCCTACTACCCGATCCAGTCACAAACTGATCCTCCCCCTACTACCTGATCCAGTCACAAACTGATCCTCCCCTACTACCTGATCCAGTCACAACCTGATCCAGTCACAAACTGATCCTTCCCCTACTACCAGATCCAGTCACAAACTGATCCTTCCCCTACTACCTGATCCAGTCCAAACTGATCCTTCCCCTACTACCAGATCCAGTCACAAACTGATCCTTCCCCTACTACCTGATCCAGTCACAAACTGATCCTTCCCCTACTACCTGATCCAGTCACAAACTGATCCTCCCCCTACTACCTGATCCAGTCACAAACTGATCCTCCCCCTACTACCCGATCCAGTCACAAACTGATCCTCCTCCCTACTACCCGATCCAGTCACAAACTGATCCTCCCCCTACTACCTGATCCAGTCACAAACTGATCCTCCCCTACTACCCGATCCAGTCACAAACTGATCCTCCCCCTACTACCTGATCCAGTCACAAACTGATCCTTCCCCTACTACCCGATCCAGTCACAAACTGATCCTCCCCTACTACCTGATCCAGTCACAAACTGATCCTTCCCCTACTACCTGATCCAGTCACTACCTGATCCAGTCCTGATCCTTCCCCTACTACCCGATCCAGTCACAAACTGATCCTTCCCCTACTACCAGATCCAGTCACAAACTGATCATTCCCCCTACTACCAGATCCAGTCACAAACTGATCCTTCCCCCTACTACCCGATCCAGTCACAAACTGATCCTTCCCCCTACTACCTGATCCAGTCACTACCTGATCCAGTCACAAACTGATCCTTCCCCCTACTACCTGATCCAGTCACTACCTGATCCAGTCACAAACTGATCCTCCCCCCTACTACCTGATCCAGTCACTACCTGATCCAGTCACTACCTGATCCTTCCCCCTACTACCCGATCCAGTCACAAACTGATCCTTCCCAATACTACCAGATCCAGTCACAAACTGATCCTTCCCCCTACTACCTGATCCAGTCACAAACTGATCCTTCCCCCTACTACCTGATCCAGTCACTACCTGATCCAGTCACTACCTGATCCAGACACAAACTGATCCTTCCCCCTACTACCCGATCCAATCACAAACTGATCCTTCCCCCTACTACCAGATCCAGTCACAAACTGATCCTTCCCCCTACTACCTGATCCAGTCACAAACTGATCCTTCCCCCTACTACCTGATCCAGTCACAAACTGATCCTCCCCCCTACTACCCGATCCAGTCACAAACTGATCCTCCCCTACTACCCGATCCAGTCACAAACTGATCCTCCTCCCTACTACCCGATCCAGTCACAAACTGATCCTCCCCCTACTACCCGATCCAGTCACAAACTGATCCTCCCCTACTACCTGATCCAGTCACAAACTGATCCTCCCCCTACTACCTGATCCAGTCACAAACTGATCCTTCCCCTACTACCTGATCCAGTCACAAACTGATCCTCCCCTACTACCTGATCCAGTCACTACCTGATCCAGTCACTACCTGATCCTTCCCCTACTACCCGATCCAGTCACAAACTGATCCTTCCCCTACTACCAGATCCAGTCACAAACTGATCATTCCCCTACTACCAGATCCAGTCACAAACTGATCCTTCCCCTACTACCCGATCCAGTCACAAACTGATCCTTCCCCTACTACCTGATCCAGTCACTACCTGATCCAGTCACAAACTGATCCTTCCCCTACTACCTGATCCAGTCACTACCTGATCCAGTCACAAACTGATCCTCCCCTACTACCTGATCCAGTCACTACCTGATCCAGTCACTACCTGATCCTTCCCCTACTACCCGATCCAGTCACAAACTGATCCTTCCCCTACTACCAGATCCAGTCACAAACTGATCCTTCCCCTACTACCTGATCCAGTCACAAACTGATCCTTCCCCTACTACCTGATCCAGTCACTACCTGATCCAGTCACTACCTGATCCAGTCACAAACTGATCCTTCCCCTACTACCCGATCCAGTCACAAACTGATCCTTCCCCTACTACCCGATCCAGTCACAAACTGATCCTTCCCCCTACTACCCGATCCAGTCACAAACTGATCCTTCCCCTACTACCTGATCCAGTCACAAACTGATCCTTCCCCTACTACCTGATCCAGTCACAAACTGATCCAGTCACCCCTGATCCAGTCACAAACTGATCCAGTCACAAACTTATCCTTCCCCCTACTACCTGATCCAGTCACAAACTGATCCTTCCCCCTACTACCTGATCCAGTCACTACCTGATCCAGTCACTACCTGATCCTTCCCCCTACTACCCGATCCAGTCACTACCTGATCCAGTCACTCCCTGATCCAGTCACAAACTGATCCAGTCACAAACTTGATCCTTCCCCTACTACCTGATCCAGTCACAAACTGATCCTTCCCCTACTACCTGATCCAGTCACTACCTGATCCAGTCACTACCTGATCCTTCCCCTACTACCCGATCCAGTCACAAACTGATCCTTCCCCTACTACCGATCCAGTCACAAACTGATCCTTCCCCCCCTACTACCTGATCCAGTCACAAACTGATCCTTCCCCTACTACCCGATCCAGTCACAAACTGATCCTTCCCCTACTACCCGATCCAGTCACAAACTGATCCTCCCCCTACTACCCGATCCAGTCACAAACTGATCCTCCCCTACTACCTGATCCAGTCACAAACTGATCCTCCCCCTACTACCTGATCCAGTCACAAACTGATCCTTCCCCTACTACCCGATCCAGTCACAAACTGATCCTCCCCTACTACCTGATCCAGTCACAAACTGATCCTTCCCCTACTACCTGATCCAGTCACTACCTGATCCAGTCACTACCTGATCCTTCCCCCTACTACCCGATCCAGTCACAAACTGATCCTTCCCCTACTACCAGATCCAGTCACAAACTGATCCTTCCCCTACTACCAGATCCAGTCACAAACTGATCCTTCCCCTACTACCCGATCCAGTCACAAACTGATCCTTCCCCTACTACCTGATCCAGTCACTACCTGATCCAGTCACAAACTGATCCTTCCCCTACTACCTGATCCAGTCACTACCTGATCCAGTCACAAACTGATCCTTCCCCTACTACCTGATCCAGTCACTACCTGATCCAGTCACAACCTGATCCTTCCCCTACTACCCGATCCAGTCACAAACTGATCCTTCCCTACTACCAGATCCAGTCACAAACTGATCCTTCCCCTACTACCTGATCCAGTCACAAACTGATCCTTCCCCCTACTACCTGATCCAGTCACTACCTGATCCAGTCACTACCTGATCCAGTCACTACCTGATCCAGACACAAACTGATCCTTCCCCCTACTACCCGATCCAATCACAAACTGATCCTTCCCCCTACTACCAGATCCAGTCACAAACTGATCCTTCCCCCTACTACCTGATCCAGTCACAAACTGATCCTTCCCCCTACTACCTGATCCAGTCACAAACTGATCCTCCCCCCTACTACCCGATCCAGTCACAAACTGATCCTCCCCCCCTACTACCCGATCCAGTCACAAACTGATCCTCCTCCCTACTACCTGATCCAGTCACAAACTGATCCTCCCCTACTACCCGATCCAGTCACAAACTGATCCTCCCCTACTACCTGATCCAGTCACAAACTGATCCTTCCCCTACTACCCGATCCAGTCACAAACTGATCCATCCCCCCTACTACCTGATCCAGTCACAAACTGATCCTCCCCCTACTACCTGAGTCCAGTCACTACCTGATCCAGTCACTACCTGATCCTTCCCCTACTACCCGATCCAGTCACAAACTGATTATTCCCCTACTACCAGATCCAGTCACAAACTGATCCTTCCCCTACTACCTGATCCAGTCACAAACTGATCCTCCCCCTACTACCCGATCCAGTCACAAACTGATCCTCCCCTACTACCCGATCCAGTCACAAACTGATCCTCCTCCCTACTACCCGATCCAGTCACAAACTGATCCTTCCCCTACTACCCGATCCAGTCACAAACTGATCCTTCCCCCTACTACCGATCCAGTCACAAACTGATCCTTCCCCTACTACCTGATCCAGTCACTACCTGATCCAGTCACTACCTGATCCTTCCCCTACTACCCGATCCAGTCACAAACTGATTCTTCCCCTACTACCAGATCCAGTCACAAACTGATCATTCCCCTACTACCAGATCCAGTCACAAACTGATCCTTCCCCTACTACCCGATCCAGTCACAAACTGATCCTTCCCCCTACTACCTGATCCAGTCACTACCTGATCCAGTCACAAACTGATCCTTCCCCCTACTACCCGATCCAGTCACAAACTGATCCATCCCCCTACTACCCGATCCAGTCACAAACTGATCCTTCCCTCTACTACCTGATCCAGTCACAAACTGATCCTTCCCCCTACTACCTGATCCAGTCACAAACTGATCCTTCCCCCTACTACCTGATCCAGTCACAAACTGATGCTTCCCCCTACTACCTGATCCAGTCACTACCTGATCCAGTCACAAACTGATCCTCCCCCCTACTACCTGATCCAGTCACTACCTGATCCAGTCACTACCTGATCCTTCCCCCTACTACCCGATCCAGTCACAAACTGATCCTTCCCCTACTACCAGATCCAGTCACAAACTGATCCTTCCCCTACTACCTGATCCAGTCACAAACTGATCCTTCCCCCTACTACCTGATCCAGTCACTACCTGATCCAGTCACTTCCTGATCCTTCCCCCTACTACCTGATCCAGTCACTACCTGATCCAGTCACAAACTGATCCTCCCCCCTACTACCTGATCCAGTCACTACCTGATCCAGTCACAAACTGATCCTTCCCCTACTACCAGATCCAGTCACAAACTGATCCTTCCCCTACTACCTGATCCAGTCACAAACTGATCCTTCCCCTACTACCAGATCCAGTCACAAACTGATCCTTCCCCTACTACCTGATCCAGTCACAAACTGATCCTTCCCCTACTACCTGATCCAGTCACTACTGATCCAACTTCCTGATCCTTCCCCTACTACCTGATCCAGTCACTACCTGATCCAGTCACAAACTGATCCTCCCCCTACTACCTGATCCAGTCACTACCTGATCCAGTCACAAACTGATCCTTCCCCTACTACCAGATCCAGTCACAAACTGATCCTTCCCCTACTACCTGATCCAGTCACAAACTGATCCTTCCCCTACTACCAGATCCAGTCACAAACTGATCCTTCCCCTACTACCTGATCCAGTCACAAACTGATCCTTCCCCTACTACCTGATCCAGTCACAAACTGATCCTCCCCCTACTACCCGATCCAGTCACAAACTGATCCTCCCCCTACTACCCGATCCAGTCACAAACTGATCCTCCCCCTACTACCCGATCCAGTCACAAACTGATCCTCCCCTACTACCCGATCCAGTCACAAACTGATCCTCCCCCTACTACCCGATCCAGTCACAAACTGATCCTCCCCTACTACCTGATCCAGTCACAAACTGATCCTTCCCCTACTACCCGATCCAGTCACAAACTGATCCTCCCCCCTACTACCTGATCCAGTCACAAACTGATCCTTCCCCTTACTACCTGATCCAGTCACTACCTGATCCAGTCACTACCTGATCCTTCCCCTACTACCCGATCCAGTCACAAACTGATTCTTCCCCTACTACCAGATCCAGTCACAAACTGATCTTCCCCTACTACCAGATCCAGTCACAAACTGATCCTTCCCCCTACTACCCGATCCAGTCACAAACTGATCCTTCCCCCTACTACCTGATCCAGTCACTACCTGATCCAGTCACAAACTGATCCTTCCCCCTACTACCTGATCCAGTCACTACCTGATCCAGTCACAAACTGATCCTCCCCTACTACCTGATCCAGTCACTACCTGATCCAGTCACTACCTGATCCTTCCCCCTACTACCCGATCCAGTCACAAACTGATCCTTCCCAATACTACCAGATCCAGTCACAAACTGATCCTTCCCCCTACTACCTGATCCAGTCACAAACTGATCCTTCCCCCTACTACCTGATCCAGTCACTACCTGATCCAGTCACTACCTGATCCAGACACAAACTGATCCTTCCCCCTACTACCCGATCCAATCACAAACTGATCCTTCCCCCTACTACCAGATCCAGTCACAAACTGATCCTTCCCCCTACTACCTGATCCAGTCACAAACTGATCCTTCCCCCTACTACCTGATCCAGTCACAAACTGATCCTCCCCCCTACTACCCGATCCAGTCACAAACTGATCCTCCCCCCCTACTACCCGATCCAGTCACAAACTGATCCTCCTCCCTACTACCCGATCCAGTCACAAACTGATCCTCCCCCCTACTACCCGATCCAGTCACAAACTGATCCTCCCCCCTACTACCCGATCCAGTCACAAACTGATCCTCCCCCCTACTACCTGATCCAGTCACAAACTGATCCTTCCCCCTACTACCCGATCCAGTCACAAACTGATCCTCCCCCCTACTACCTGATCCAGTCACTACCTGATCCAGTCACTACCTGATCCTTCCCCTACTACCCGATCCAGTCACAAACTGATTCTTCCCCTACTACCAGATCCAGTCACAAACTGATCATTCCCCTACTACCAGATCCAGTCACAAACTGATCCTTCCCCTACTACCCGATCCAGTCACAAACGGATCCTTCCCCTACTACCTGATCCAGTCACTACCTGATCCAGTCACAAACTGATCCTTCCCCCTACTACCTGATCCAGTCACAAACTGATCCTCCCCCCTACTACCCGATCCAGTCACAAACTGATCCTCCCCTACTACCCGATCCAGTCACAAACTGATCCTCCCCCTACTACCCGATCCAGTCACAAACTGATCCTCCCCTACTACCCGATCCAGTCACAAACTGATCCTCCCCTACTACCCGATCCAGTCACAAACTGATCCTCCCCCTACTACCTGATCCAGTCACAAACTGATCCTTCCCCTACTACCCGATCCAGTCACAAACTGATCCTCCCCTACTACCTGATCCAGTCACAAACTGATCCTTCCCCTACTACCTGATCCAGTCACTACCTGATCCAGTCACACCTGATCCTTCCCCTACTACCCGATCCAGTCACAAACTGATTCTTCCCCTACTACCAGATCCAGTCACAAACTGATCATTCCCCTACTACCAGATCCAGTCACAAACTGATCCTTCCCCTACTACCCGATCCAGTCACAAACTGATCCTTCCCCTACTACCTGATCCAGTCACTACCTGATCCAGTCACAAACTGATCCTTCCCCCTACTACCTGATCCAGTCACAACCTGATCCAGTCACAAACTGATCCTCCCCCTACTACCTGATCCAGTCACTACCTGATCCAGTCACTACCTGATCCTTCCCCCTACTACCCGATCCAGTCACAAACTGATCCTTCCCAATACTACCAGATCCAGTCACAAACTGATCCTTCCCCCTACTACCTGATCCAGTCACAAACTGATCCTTCCCCCTACTACCTGATCCAGTCACTACCTGATCCAGTCACTACCTGATCCAGTCACAAACTGATCCTTCCCCCTACTACCAGATCCAGTCACAAACTGATCCTTCCCCCTACTACCAGATCCAGTCACAAACTGATCCTTCCCCCTACTACCTGATCCAGTCACAAACTGATCCTTCCCCCTACTACCTGATCCAGTCACAAACTGATCCTCCCCCCTACTACCCGATCCAGTCACAAACTGATCCTCCCCCTACTACCCGATCCAGTCACAAACTGATCCTCCCCCTACTACCCGATCCAGTCACAAACTGATCCTCCCCCTACTACCCGATCCAGTCACAAACTGATCCTCCCCTACTACCTGATCCAGTCACAAACTGATCCTTCCCCCTACTACCCGATCCAGTCACAAACTGATCCTTCCCCCTACTACCTGATCCAGTCACTACCTGATCCAGTCACTACCTGATCCTTCCCCCTACTACCCGATCCAGTCACAAACTGATTCTTCCCCTACTACCAGATCCAGTCACAAACTGATCATTCCCCTACTACCAGATCCAGTCACAAACTGATCCTTCCCCTACTACCCGATCCAGTCACAAACGGATCCTTCCCTAGTACCTGATCCAGTCACTACCTGATCCAGTCACAAACTGATCCTTCCCCTACTACCTGATCCAGTCACTACCTGATCCAGTCACAAACTGATCCTCCCCCTACTACCTGATCCAGTCACAAACTGATCCTTCCCCTACTACCCGATCCAGTCACAAACTGATCCTCCCCCTACTACCTGATCCAGTCACTACCTGATCCAGTCACTACCTGATCCTTCCCCTACTACCCGATCCAGTCACAAACTGATTCTTCCCCTACTACCAGATCCAGTCACAAACTGATCATTCCCCTACTACCAGATCCAGTCACAAACTGATCCTTCCCCCTACTACCCGATCCAGTCACAAACTGATCCTTCCCCCTACTACCTGATCCAGTCACTACCTGATCCAGTCACAAACTGATCCTTCCCCCTACTACCTGATCGAGTCACTACCTGATCCAGTCACAAACTGATCCTCCCCCCTACTACCTGATCCAGTCACTACCTGATCCAGTCACTACCTGATCCTTCCCCCTACTACCCGATCCAGTCACAAACTGATCCTTCCCAATACTACCAGATCCAGTCACAAACTGATCCTTCCCCCTACTACCTGATCCAGTCACAAACTGATCCTTCCCCCTACTACCTGATCCAGTCACTACCTGATCCAGTCACTACCTGATCCAGACACAAACTGATCCTTCCCCCTACTACCCGATCCAATCACAAACTGATCCTTCCCCCTACTACCAGATCCAGTCACAAACTGATCCTTCCCCCTACTACCTGATCCAGTCACAAACTGATCCTTCCCCCTACTACCTGATCCAGTCACAAACTGATCCTCCCCCCTACTACCCGATCCAGTCACAAACTGATCCTCCCCCTACTACCCGATCCAGTCACAAACTGATCCTCCTCCCCTACTACCCGATCCAGTCACAAACTGATCCTCCCCCTACTACCCGATCCAGTCACAAACTGATCCTCCCCCTACTACCCGATCCAGTCACAAACTGATCCTCCCCTACTACCTGATCCAGTCACAAACTGATCCTTCCCCTACTACCCGATCCAGTCACAAACTGATCCTCCCCCCTACTACCTGATCCAGTCACTACCTGATCCAGTCACTACCTGATCCTTCCCCTACTACCCGATCCAGTCACAAACTGATTCTTCCCCCTACTACCAGATCCAGTCACAAACTGATCATTCCCCCTACTACCAGATCCAGTCACAAACTGATCCTTCCCCCTACTACCCGATCCAGTCACAAACGGATCCTTCCCCCTAGTACCTGATCCAGTCACTACCTGATCCAGTCACAAACTGATCCTTCCCCCTACTACCTGATCCAGTCACTACCTGATCCAGTCACAAACTGATCCTCCCCCCTACTACCTGATCCAGTCACTACCTGATCCAGTCACTACCTGATCCTTCCCCCTACTACCCGATCCAGTCACAAACTGATCCTTCCCAATACTACCAGATCCAGTCACAAACTGATCCTTCCCCCTACTACCTGATCCAGTCACAAACTGATCCTTCCCCCTACTACCTGATCCAGTCACTACCTGATCCAGTCACTACCTGATCCAGACACAAACTGATCCTTCCCCCTACTACCCGATCCAATCACAAACTGATCCTTCCCCCTACTACCCGATCCAGTCACAAACTGATCCTTCCCCCTACTACCCGATCCAGTCACAAACTGATCCTTCCCCCTACTACCTGATCCAGTCACAAACTGATCCTTCCCCCTACTACCTGATCCAGTCACTACCTGATCCAGTCACTACCTGATCCAGTCACAAACTGATCCAGTCACAAACTTATCCTTCCCCCTACTACCTGATCCAGTCACAAACTGATCCTTCCCCCTACTACCTGATCCAGTCACTACCTGATCCAGTCACTACCTGATCCTTCCCCCTACTACCCGATCCAGTCACTACCTGATCCAGTCACTCCCTGATCCAGTCACAAACTGATCCAGTCACAAACTTATCCTTCCCCCTACTACCTGATCCAGTCACAAACTGATCCTTCCCCCTACTACCTGATCCAGTCACTACCTGATCCAGTCACTACCTGATCCTTCCCCCTACTACCCGATCCAGTCACAAACTGATCCTTCCCCCTACTACCCGATCCAGTCACAAACTGATCCTTCCCCCTACTACCCGATCCAATCACAAACTGATCCTTCCCCCTACTACCCGATCCAGTCACAAACTGATCCTTCCCCCTACTACCCGATCCAGTCACAAACTGATCCATCCCCCTACTACCCGATCCAGTCACAAACTGATCCTTCCCTCTACTACCTGATCCAGTCACAAACTGATCCTTCCCCCTACTACCTGATCCAGTCACAAACTGATCCTTCCCCCTACTACCTGATCCAGTCACTACCTGATCCAGTCACTACCTGATCCTTCCCCCTACTACCTGATCCAGTCACTACCTGATCCAGTCACAAACTGATCCTCCCCCCTACTACCTGATCCAGTCACTACCTGATCCAGTCACAAACTGATCCTTCCCCCTACTACCAGATCCAGTCACAAACTGATCCTTCCCCCTACTACCTGATCCAGTCACAAACTGATCCTTCCCCTACTACCTGATCCAGTCACAAACTGATCCTTCCCCCTACTACCTGATCCAGTCACTACCTGATCCTTCCCCCTACTCGGACTGACAGGTACAACAACAGTCCTATGCCTTACTCTTGTGAGACTGCTTAATGCTGCTTAACAGTAACATTGTATACTACAGCCTATATATACTGTATTAAAGTTGTATTTACTTACATAGGCCTATGTAAGCTACAATTCAGCTTTTAGATGCAAATATGTACAATTCAAAATAAACCTTAAATAAATAAACATAATTGAAAATCCATAAATAAAGTACAATTAAAGAACAACAGAAAATCTCTCAGCAATAGGTATCATTTGCATGCCTATGTAGTAAGCATATGGGGACACCACAGACAATGTGAAAATATGTATACTAAAATATACATGTCTTAATTCAGACTAGACCCAAGCCCAGTAAGCCCACAGCACAACCGAGAATAATAGCACAATGTTCTGAAATCACATGGAATCTTTAAGTGGCAGAAATGAATTGGATCAAATTGGAATCTCATCTGTTGACGATAACGCAGAAGGAATTTAGTTTTCAGCCAGTTTGCTGCCAGAGAGTGAATGAGGACTGAAGGAAAATGCATTTGACACACTGAGGATTAAGAGGCAAACTACAGTACATCTGTAACGTCTGCTTCCAGCTCACACCCTCAAACACACAGATCCCCTGAACGCAGCTCACTCTCCAGATCCCAATCACCTGAATTCTAATCACCTGTTCACACGCCTGTAGGTCATTATCACACATGGTTTAGTTCAGTTCTTTGCACCCCATCATTGTGAGTTATTGTTTGTTTTGTGACACACGTCTTTCGGAGTGCTGTTTTTCCTGTGATTTACTCCTCCTGTGTATGATAGTTTCTGCCTGCCTCACTAACAACGCATTTTGCCTTTGTCCTGCCTGTACTTTAGCCTATCGGATTTCCCGTTACCTACCTATAGCTTGATCTCCCGGACGGTGTTACTAGCCTTTGTCCTGCCTGTACTTTAGCCTATCGGATTTCCCGTTACCTACCTATAGCTTGATCTCCCGGACGGTGTTACTAGCCTTTGTCCTGCCTGTACTGTTGACCTTTTGGACCCCCTGTGTATGACCTTCTGCCTGCCCCTGGACCCAGCTACCTGCCTCCTGTGTATGACCTTCTACCTGCCCCTGGAACCAGTTACCTGCCTCCTCCTGTGGTCCTTTGCAATAAACACCTGCTGTGCCCTGCGCTTGAAACCAGCTCTCTGTCTCCACTCATGTTCATTACAACATCCTGTGTGAGAAGAGAGAGAGAGAGAGATTGACAGAGATTGACAGAGATTGACCGAGAGAGCGATTGACAGAGAGAGACATAGATTGAGAGAGAGAGAGACAGAGAGAGAGAGAGACAGAGATTGACAGAGAGAGAGAGAAATCGACAGAGAGAAAGATTGACAGAGAGAGATTGACAGAGATTGATTGACAGGGAGACAGAGAGACAGAGAGATATTGACAGAGAGATTGATTGAGAGAGAGAGAGAGAGAGAGAGAGAGAGATGTTTGTCATTCGATTGCAGCAATGTATAAATCCCAGAGGGGAACATTTACAAAATGGTTCTACAAAATGCATGTAAATGTTAATCAAATGAGACAGAACTGCATACTGATAGAAGAGACTCTATAGAGCATGTCAGAGCAAAAACCAAGCCGTGAGGTCAAAGGAATTATCCGTAGAGCTCCAAGACAGGACTGTGTCGAAGCACAGATCTGGGGAAGGGTACCAAAACATGTTTGCAGCATTGAAGAACACAGTGGCCTGTCACGCCCAGTTTGGTTAGGCCAAGGTGTGACTAGAGTGGGCATTCTATGTTCCTTTTTCTATGTTTTTGTATTTCTTTGTTTTTGGCCGGGTATGGTTCTCAATCAGGGACAGCTGTCTATCGTTGTCTCTGATTGAGAACCATACTTAGGTAGCTCTTGCCCACATGGGTTTTGTGGGTAGTTGTTTTCTGTTTTGTGTCTGCACCAGACAGAACTGTTTTGGTTTCATTTCGTTCTCTTGTCGTTTTTGTCATTCAGTGTTCTGTTCTATTAAATAATCATGAACACTTACCACTCTGCACTTTGGTCCTCACCTTCTTCCACCAACGGCCGTTACAGTGGCCTCCATCATTCTTAAATGGAAGAAGTTTGGAACCACCAAGAATCTTCCTAGAGCTGGCCGCCCGGCCAAACTGAGCAATCAGGAGAGAAGGGCCTTGGTCAGGGAGGTGACCAAGAGCCTAATGGTCACTCTGACAGAGGTCCAGAGTTCCTCTGTGGAGATGGGAGAACCTTCCAGAAGGACAACCATCTCTGCAGAACTCCACCAATGAGGCCTTTATGGTAGAGTGGCCAGATGGAAGCCACTCCTCTGTAAAAGGTACATGACAGCCCGCTTGGAGTTTGCCAAAAGGCAAATGAGAAACAAGATTCTCTGGTCTGATGAAACCAAGATTGAACTCTTTGGCTTGAATGCCAAGCATCACGTCTGGAGGAAACCTGGCACCATCCCTATGGTGAAGCGTGGTGGTGGTAGCATCATGCTGTGGGAATGTTTTTCAGAGGCAGCGACTGGGAGACTAGTCAGGATCGAGGAAAAGATGAACGGAGCAAAGTACAGAGAGATCCTTGACGAAAACCTGCTCCAGAGAGCTCAGGACCTCAGACTGGGGGTGAAGGTTCACCTTCCAACAGCACAACAACCCTAAGCACACAGCCAAGACAACACAGGAGAGGTTTCGGGTCAAGTCTCAGAATGTCCTTGATTGGCCAAACAAGAGCCCAGACTTGAACCCGATTGAACATCTCTGGAGAAACCTGAAATTAGGTGTGCAGCGATGCTCCCCATCTAACCTGACAGAGCTTGAGAGGATCTGCAGAGAAGAATGGGAGAAACTCCCCAAATACAGTTGTGCCAAGCTTGTAGCGTCATACCCAAGAAGACTCGAGGCTGTAATCGCTGCCAAAGGTGCTTGAACAAAGTACAGAGGAAAGGGTCTGAAAACTTACGTAAATGTGTTATTTCAGTTTTTAATTTGCTAAAATTTCTAAAAACCTGTTTTTGCTTTGTCATTATGGGGTATTGTGTATAGATGGATGAGGAAAAAAACTATTTAATACATTTTCAAAAAAAGTCTAACGTAACAAAATGTGGAAAAAGTCAAGGGGTCTGAATACTTTCCGAATGCACAGTATGTCTGTAGCTACACAGTATGTGGTCACTGTGGTTGTCTGTGGTGACAAAGGCAAATCGCTAAAATGGATGGACCTGAACCAAATCACTGGACCTGAACCAAATCACTGGACATGAACCAAATCCCTGGACCTGAACTAAATCACTGGACATGAACCAAATCCCTGGACATGAACCAAATCCCTGGACCTGAACCAAATCCCTGGACCTGAACCAAATCCCTGGACATGAACTAAATCACTGGACCTGAACCAAATCCCTGGACATGAACTAAATCACTGGACCTGAACCAAATCCCTGGACATGAACTAAATCACTGGACCTGAACCAAATCCCTGGACCTGAACTAAATCACTGGACATGAACCAAAATAATGCAGTGTGTGTTAATACATAACACTTTCCTGAACCAACACTTGACTCCTCCCCCTTCTAGCTCTGACTTTGCTGATGGCTGCTTTGAGGAAAAGTTACTTCCTATGCCTGTGATATGTGGTAGTGCCACCTAGCTATCTTAAGATGAAAGCACTAACTAACTGTAAGTCGCTCTGGATAAGAGCATCGGCTTAGACTCAAATGTAAAATGTGTAATGTTAATACCACTAAAACCCACTACCTATGAGCACAGCCTCTTACCTGCTAAAAAACCCTTTCAGACTTCAGTGGTGTAAAGTACTAAAGTAAAAATACTTTAAAGTACTACTTAAAAACGTTTTTTGGGGGTATCTGTACTTTACATTTTATATTTTTGCCAACTTTTATTTTCACTTCACTACATTCCTAAAGAAAATAATATACATTTTCCCCGATACCCAAAATTACTTGTTACATTTTGACAGGAAAATGGTCCAATTCACACACTTATAAAGAGAATATCCCTGGTCATCCCTGCTGCCTCTGATCTAAACGACTCAATAAACACAAATGTTTTGTTTGTAAATTATGTCTGAGTGTTGGAGTGTGCTAAAGGCTATCTGTCAATAAAAAGAAAGTCTGTTTTTTTGTTTGGTTTGCTTATTATAAGGAATTTGAAATGGTTTATATTTTTTACTTTAGTACTTAAGTACATTTAAACCCAAATACTTTTAGACTTTTACTCAAGTAGTATTTTACTGGGAGACTTTCACTTTTACTTGAGTCATTTTCTATTAAGGTATCTTTACTTTTTCTTAAGTATGACAATTTGTCACGTTCTTTCAAAATCGAACCCAGAAGCAGACCAGGACAAGGAGAGTAGGAAGAAGGTGAGTATTTATTTACAAGTGAATGTGAATGGGTAGATATATCCAGGTGGCGTAGCGGGCAGCGGTGGTGAGTTGATTGGAGTAAATAGGTGGATCCAATGGGGTAGCGGAATCCTCCTCCGACCAGGCGGGAATGGGGTAAATGATCCGAGTGAGTAACTGAAGACAGAACAAACGGAGGTAAGTTTAAGGCACGCAATACGTAAAAAACAACAAAACAAATTCTATCCAACTTGAGGCTGATACTGTGGCACAACATACTGTTCATGGCTAACGATCCGGCAGGGAATGGATGTCAGGTCAGAGCTTTTGAAGGGGAGAGGTGATGATCAGGACAGGTGTGCAGATTACTGATGGGATACAGGTGCGGGTGAACATCGATCTCCCAACAAGCTAATTCGCCCGGCAACCAGACAGGGTGCGTTCCAGGACACCGGAAACACACTCCAGGACAGAAACACAGGCAAACACAGACTCAGGAAGCGGGATTCGTGACACAATTGAGTACTTATTCCACCACTGCTTGAAATGACACATCTGTCTAGTGCCATACAGACACTCTGGGAGCTTCATGACTGGGGAGGCTAGAGCTATAACAACACTAGTCTCTTCCAATACCAGTCTCTTTCCACAGCCTATACCAATGCTAGTCTCTTCCGACAGCCTATACCAATGTCTGTCTCTTCCCACAGCCTATACCAATGTCTGTCTCTTCCCACAGCCTATACCAATGCTAGTCTCTTCCGACAGCCTATACCAATGCCTCTCTTCCGACAGCCTATACCAATGCCTCTCTTCCGACAGCCTATACCAATGCTGTGAGAGTTGACGGTGGCGGGGCTGTCTCGGCTGAGTTGAAAACTGGTTGATCTGCATCTGTCACTTTATATCCAGTCAATGATGTCATTTCCAGAGAACACCATGGACCCTGTTAGAATACTCTGAGATGCATCCATCCTTCCTTCCTTCCTTCCTTTAAATGATCACTGTTCTGACATTGGATAACTGGTGAAAGCTACTGAATGTCACGGAAAGAATACTATTGGAACAGGACCCCGTTTACAGTAAGTATCCTGAACCTCATCATTCCCCTTTAACACAACTGTTGTTTTGAGTTTGGATGCACTGCAGTATTGTAATTATACTCCTGTGTTTTTACAGAACATTGTCATGTTGTATTGTCATGAATCAGTAGCAGCAGCATCCTTGCAACACAGTGCAGTATAATCTACGTTTAGGCCTTTCTAGGGAGTTTTCCTAGCCACCGTGCTTCTACACCTGCATTGCTTGCTGTTTGGGGTTTTAGGCTGGGTTTCTGTACAGCACTTTGAGATATCAGCTGATGTACGAAGGGCTATATAAATAAATTTGATCTTCCCATTAAGTCCACATGTAGACTGAGCCCCGGTTGGCTATTCATGTAATGTATAAAGCATAGTGTTTGCATGTACGCGCCACAGTCGCTGCTACCTTACAAGCACTGTTCTGTACTTTTCAATCACTCACACTTGGATACTATTCAGTGGTTTCGGGATTGTCTCACGCTGTCTCCGCCCAGAACCTCAGAGCCAGGAGGCTGGTGTACATCTGAACTGACTGATGTAGCGTGACACAGTGGTGCACTGTGCAGCCGAGCATAGACAGCCTAATGGCAGCGGAGTGACACCATCATAAATCACAACCTCTTCTCCCCCATCACCTTGGCAACACATACAACCAGACACTAGCAAGCATACACTTTATAAAGATTAACGTTTTATGTTGAAGACGCCTCATTATTAGGCAATTAGTAGTCTATTTTATGGTTGACAAATGGGATGTGTGGTGTAACTTTTCATATCCTTAGTATAAGAATGTTATACTCTGTGTGCTCAGATTTCTTTTTAAAATTTTATATAGTTTATATTTATTTGAAGAAAAATCGCCATTTCTGCTGGTATTTCAAATACAATTAAAACATGTCTAAATGATTAATACATCTTACAAATAATAGTGCTACTTACAGTATAGTGTTAAATATAGTGTTTTACATTTAATTCCACATTGATAAGACATTGCGTGCAAAACCAGCATGCATGAGCCTATTCTGAAACTCTAAATTACATTTGTTTTTTTTTTTTACAATTAATTGACGACGCTCCTGTGAACAACGTTTGTAAACTATTCCCACGCCCAAATAGATACAAGGTTTCACGTCACGTGGCACCGCCGCATTAAAGTGTGTTGTTCCTGAGTGAAACCCCTCTTGACTGAAAGCTCATGATCGTGACAAGCATAGCTAGCAACACAATCAGTAGGAAAATTAAGCCATTTGGGGGGGTTAACTTTCGCTTTGACTTGTAGGCCTTCTTGATCGCCGGATAACTAGCTAGCTAAGTATAATTAATCATGTCAAATGTTTACAAACCGCAAAAAAGTCCACGAAACCCAAAGTGTGCCAGATGCAGAAATCATGGATTCATTGTTCAACTCAAGGGACATTCGGGACAGTGTCAATTTCTTAAATGCAATTGTTGGAAATGTTCTCTGATTGCAGAGAGAACGAAAATAATGGCATTTCAAAGACGGATCAAGAAAACTAACAAAGAAGAATCAGCACTTAATTTGACTTGGTCAAGGCCCAGTGATACACCGGTTGATGGCACTTTGAGCGGCCGGGTGGAAAACGCACATCTGCCTGACACATCTGGAGTGATGTTTCCTGGCCCCGGAACACGTACAGAGGCAGTCATCAAGATGCCACCACAACGGGTTGAAGAGGCATACGGTAGGACCTATGCGGAGATGGAGGTCCCCGACAAGTCTGCCAAAGATGGCAATGGCCCATGGATCACTCATGAACCGCAGAGAAAGTCCACCCCTGGAGGTGGTGATCATGGCGGTGAAGACGGTGGTTACGGGGCGCCTTGGAGTGGGATTCAGGATGCTTCTTCAGCGATGAGTCGAAGTAAGTGGATCAATCTTTTGTTGAATACATTCATTTAACATGCATGTTTTTTGTAGCGCTAGCTAACGTTACATTCTTGAAAAACATAATAAATAACATTTTAAAAAACGATATATATTTTAATATTGTTGATAAACCTTGTTAACTGGGTAGCTAACATGGTTAGGTTGCTATTGAATTTCAGAGCTCTAATTTCGCGCCTTTTTATTCTCTTGTTGGGATGAGTTTCAGTGTTTGTGATTATGTAGCCTACACATAATGCTGTATGTACAAACTCGCATTTACATTTTTTCTTTCTTTCTTTACTTCGCATCCACAAAGGCGGCCCACATTTCCCCAGCGACTATGTTATAGCGGAGGTTGGCGGCCAGAGAGACATGTACTCTGGAGAAATGGTGGCCATGCAGTTCCCCTTTAAGTTCTTCTCAGGCTACCCGAATGCCTACGCAGCTTGCCCAGCCATTCTGGTGAACATGCCGCTGCC
The DNA here is from genome assembly GCF_034236695.1 of Oncorhynchus nerka. Taxonomy (NCBI): domain Eukaryota; kingdom Metazoa; phylum Chordata; class Actinopteri; order Salmoniformes; family Salmonidae; genus Oncorhynchus; species Oncorhynchus nerka. The sequence goes on from NC_088415.1 coordinate 86,286,439, forward strand.
ACCACCAGGGCCTTTCAAGGTCGGAAATGGTCCAATGTGTTTCCCACACTTTCCAGCACCTGGCCCGATGCACTACCCTCCTGAGGCAGGTCCTATAAACGTAAGACCAAAATGCATTAGAATTTAAAATATATATAATGAAGTAGTAAATGTGCTGTCAAAATGGGCTTTACACTTTGAGGACATTACATTATACCTATGACCTGACAGATGAATATATATTTTTTGCGATCCATACTATGGCCATGACAGTGTATAGCTATTTTGGTGAAAATTAACCCTGACAAAATGGATGGAAGCCCGTTTGCTTATATGTGAATGTGTATGGTTTGCACCCAGGGTGGCAGAGTGCCATTCTTTGCCCCTCACCCCCCTGGCAGTGACATTCGTCCTGGAAGTTACCTGGAGGAGCTGGTTCTGAGGTCGCATCCGTCACCACAGCCTTCTCTACCTAAGGACAGAGAACATGGAACAAGTACGTGTGTTTTGTGGCTGTTGCCGGCAATCATACTGTGTTAGTGGATAATGTATAATGTCATAGAGACCACTTGCTCTGCCACTGAGGCCTCAATGCTGCAGAGGATGTAACAACTGATAATGTTAGAACAGTGGGACATTAAGAGACCGGTCGAAATTGTATTATATTTCTCACTTTCTTATATATATTATACAGTCAAACACAACCTTAGTTCATACCATCTACTTCTACATTCTCTGACGGCTCCTGAGTGGCGCAGCGGTCTAAAGCACTGTATCTCAGTGCTAGAGGCGTCGCTACAGACATTGGTTCAATTCCAGGCTGTATTACAACCGGCCATGATTGGGGCTCTCATAGGGCAGCACGCAATTGGCCCAGCGTTGTCCGGGTTTGGACAGGGTAGCCCGTCATTGTAAATAAGAATGTGTTCTTAAACTGGTTTGCCTATTTTAAATAAAAGTTAAATAAAATAAATGCATTCTCTGACCACACTTGGTGTTAACTGAGGTAGACAACTCGATTGGCTCACAATGTCGCCCTGTCTTTCCTTTCTCCTACTACAGGTGGACATCCCCATAGCAACCAAGGGTCAGAGAGCAGCTCACTGGAAAATGCCTCCTCTTCCCAGAACACTGTGTGAGGGCGAAGGTCATGTGGTTAGCATCCTAACATCATATATCCACTTGAGAAAAATCATATTTACCCTTTCTGTTGTGCAATTATACAGCACCAAAGACTTAGCTAAGTCACTGTTGACATTTTTACCTTGTTACACCTTGTAGTTCATTATGCACAGGGGTTTCAATTCTCATTGTACACACAATAACAACCATTGGATAAAAGAACAACAACACAACAATAATCTGCTATCATTTCTGGGGGTGACATTTTTTTCTTTTTACAGAAGCTATTTTTGTTTAATTATTTAATTAATAATTTTTAACAGTCATATTTATAGCAGTTTGTGATAGTCAAATATAATCTCATATTTGTTAAAAAAAAACTAAAAAGATTTGCCTTGTCATTTCTTGTCTTGTCTTTATCAGGAACATTGTTTTCTTCCTCATTCAGTTAATGAGTCAGTTCAGTTGTATTATATTCACAGCCATGTTGCGGTTGTTCATGAAATAAAATATATATAACAAAAAAACCAATGCTGTTGTCATTACGTGTTCCTAAACAGCTGGTTTCGTGGAAAAGGCCTGTGTGATTTGATGCCGGTTTCTTTAGTGTAAAGCACATATAGGAAGAGGTTCTCTTTGTAAAGCCTCTCTGGGTGCTTCATGGGAGTCAGTTGACTGTCAGACCAGTCAAACTCAACACGTCCAATTTCTTTTGTATTACAGTGACTCTTGGACCAGGAGAAAATCTATATGGATTCAATGTCGAATGGCAAAAACAGGAACACAGTGTCATTGCTAATATCACATTTGTACATAAGGAATAGCTTATAGTTTTAAGATTGCGTTATACTTTTAGCCTGATCTTATTGCTCTCAGTATTTCTTAAATGTTGATCCAAATTCAGACAAGCATTACATTACACCAACCTTCACACGGGGAATATTGAATATAAGGAAGTCACCATTTTTTTTATTGATTCATTATATTTTTTTCCAGACGTCAAACAGCCAGTGGGTGGATAAGCTAATTTACAACAGACATTATGCATACATGAATATTAATACAGTCTTGTGTCACAGATGAGTGTTGGGAGTTTAAAAACCACCACAGATCAATGGATTAATTTTGAGCATAAAATTGTCTTACAGTGTTACAGTAATGTGTAATGAAAAATGACTCTTGATGTTGATATTAAAATGATAAGTAGTACTTGGATATGATTTAAATGCCAAAGCCAATCGCATCTGGAGAAGGTTCAGTATTTGGCGCCATCCAATGGTCCAGCGTTGCGCGTCATTCTCCATGGTTGCTATGGTATCGCTCAGGCTTCACGTATCCTTGGTAACCAAACACACTAGAGGAACACGTCCGCTCTAGAAAACATGATGCACAAAAACTTTTTTTTTTTAGAAAGACAGATTCACATATTTAAACTTGACAACTAATATTAATTTCTTTGCAAAGTTTCAACTACGGATCAGGTTAGTGTCAATGCCCGAGAGTGTGTTGTATCTGTATTTCTAGACAGTTAGCTTGAATTGCAAACATAACTTGCTCAGCTATAACGCTAACTGCTAACGTTAGCAAGCTAATTTAGCCTGGCTGTATGTTTGCAATCCGTGACTGGTTAGCAAAATTTGTGTGCTTTGTCTTACAGACATTAGAACAGTTGGTTTTAATAACGGGTTACCGGATTGAACAATGGCGTCGGTTGTAGCCCAGTGTCACTACATCTTCGGTTTGCGGACAGGAGTAATAAATAATATTTGCTACTTCGATGAGCAGACGGTCATCTTCCCATGCGGAAACAACTGTGTACGCTACAACATTGACCAGAGATGGCAGAGGTTCATTCCAGGTAGTTGCTCCCAAATGATAACAGTATACATTTTTAGCTAGTTATACTTATTTTCTCTTGCAGTGTACATATGCGTTTCGTTAGCTAGCTAAGTTTATTGGAAAAGGATGTGTTCTCAATCAACTTGTCTGGTTAACCCTCCTGTTGTGTTCGTTTCATATGAATTAATTCTGTGTTCCCGGTCCAAAAAGACCGCTCCCATTTATAGCTGATTATAAATCCACAATAATACATATATTATCACCTAATGTTGTTAGATCTTTTTTTTATCAGCTTAAGTTCTGAACATGACACGTTTTTATCTTCTATTCGCTATTTATGGCCTGTAGCCCTAATTGACCTGAGCTCATACAACTCGTTTTTGAGTAAGAAAAAAGTCATAATGTATGGATTATTTTGACTATCAAATACTCAGATAAAATATTTTGTGTTATTTATCACAGACTACTTTGTGTCAAAGTTTAACAAGGATTCTCTCCTCACCAGTGTCATGATCAAGAGCCTCACGTTTTTTAATGTTTTATTTCACCAGGTAGGCCAGTTGAGCCAAGATAAAGCAAAGCAGTGCGACACAAACAACAACACGGAGTTACACATAAACAAACGTACAGTCAATAAACACAATAGAAAAAAAGTCTATATACAGTGTGTTCAAATGGCGTGAGGAGGTAAGGGAATAAATAGGCCATAGTAGCGAAGTAATTACAATTTAGCAAATGAACACGCAAGGCCTCAAAAAAGCTTTATATACCAGAGCCGAGAAAAGTTCTATATATTATTGAAACAATGTTTGTGAGAATGCTAACAGGTGTGGTTCCAGTGGGGGAAAGATTCTATTAGGGAAAGGTCCCTGTGGGGGTTGCGATGGAAGCCAAGAAGGGGAGTGATGTGTGTGTGTTCAAACACACATCCATGTGGGGGTCTGGGAATCCATTTTATACACTAATTGTAGTCTCACCCATTCATTTCTAAAGACCGGTCATTTTTGACCGGGAACACCACAGGTGTACAAAAGTTAAATAAAACACCCAACATTTTATGAAAATCATCCAAATGAATTTTGTGTGTTTAGATGTCCAGTGTGGACAAAGTCATGGAACCTTATGACAATCAGATTAAATGAAGTACATTTTTCAGAGAGAAAACTGGAACACAGCAGGAGGGTTAAGTAAAGGTATACTTCATTAAATGAAAATGACAAAAACCGAAACCTCATGTACAACATTAGGTGTTTGTCCCAAATGGCATCCTATTCCCTATGTAGTGCACTACCCCTCCATTTTTCCTCAAAGGCACAGAGAAAAGCCAGGGCATGCAGGCCCTGGCCATCAGCGCCAACCGCCGCTACCTGGCCGTGTCAGAGCGTGGTGAGAAGGGCACCATCACCGTGTACGACCTGCAGCACGAGCAGAGCCGGAAGAGGAAGGTGCTCAGTGGGGGAGAGGTCCCCGTGCTGGAATTTGTCTCCATGGCCTTCTCCCCCGACTCCAAGTACCTGATAGGGCAGGCAGGAGCCCCCGACTGGACCCTGTTCTACTGGATGTGGGAGAAGCAGAAGGTCATGGCCTCAGTGAAGACGACAGGGTCCACCAACCCCATCAACCAGGTGGGTGTGACAGATATAGGCAGACCAGAGGAGAGAAGAGGGGGGAGAAGTGGGCCTCTAATTCATGATGGTATTTTATCCTGGTGAAATTAAAACAAAAGCAAAGTGTGACATTTTGAGGTACAGTTGTGGATGTATATATCTTGTGGACGCGAACACACACTGACACACACACCTTGCTTGACATGGGCAAGGAGCTCACCGGAGTATCGGCATCTCCGATTTACTACTGCTTGAGCTCCTGTTCCTCTCATAGAATATTAGCTCACAAGTGTTGTGGAGCTCCTCCACCTAAATAAACAGTACCGGCACCTATTTCAGTCCAAGTCAAGCACAGAGCATAAAGTACTCAACCACACACACTGAACAACTATATAGCAGCCTAGTGGTTAGAGCGTTGGGCCAGTAACTGAAAGGTTGCTAGATTGAATCCCCCGAGCTGACAAGGTAAAAGATCTGTCGTTCTGCTGCTGAATAAGGCAGTTAACCCACTGTTCCTAGGCCGCCATTGTAAATAAGAATGTGTTCTTAACTGACTTGTCTAGTTAAATAAAGGTCCAATAAATAAATACAAAAGACCTATCATCATCGTCTTCCACTTCATCACCCCCAGGTCAGCTTTAACCCGCAGGACAACACCCAGATCTGCGTGAGCGGCAATGGGGTCTTCAAGCTCTTCCGCTATGCTGAGGGCGCCCTGAAGCAGTCCAACTTCCTTAAGCTGGAGTCCCATAACTTCCTGTCGCACACCTGGATGTCCGAGGAGCGTGTCATAGCGGGGACAGAGACGGGCAGGCTGCTGGTGTTCGAGTCAGGTGACCTGCGCTGGGAGATGAGCGTCACCACCAAGCCTGCCACACAGGAGGCAGACAGGTCAGACAGGATGACGGATCAATCAGTCGATCAATCAATCAAACATTTTCGTCCTTCTATCCTCCACAGTCTGCATTCCATTGACCTCTTTACCACATCTATTACCAAAAATACATGAGCCACATCAGTTAGCATCATTTTGAATTGACATTCTACATTACCATGGCAATCCAGCATCATTTGATAGAACATTCTACATTACCATGGCAATCCAGCATCATTTGAATGAACATTCTACATTACCATTACAATCCAGCATCATTTGAATGAACATTCTACATTTACCATGGCAATCCAGCATCATTTGAATGAACATTCTACATTACCATGGCAATCCAGCATCAGTTGAATGAACATTCCAAAATACCATGGAAATTATTGCATCACAATAAGAGGAAGCCATTGAGAGTTTACTAGTCAAATTGCTTCCAAGCCCATTCTATTCATAAGGTTGGACTATTCTGATTTATCAAAGTGTTATGCAATGACAACGTAGTTATTTTTTTTTACAGCACTAGCAGCTCACTAGCAGCTATTTAGAATAATGTCTTTTTTTTGTCACTTAGCGGACGACTTAGGGTTAAGTGCTTTTCTCAAAGGGACATCGACTAGATTTTTTTTACCTAGTCGGATCAGGGATTTGAACCAGCAACCTTTCTGTTACTGGTGCAACGCTCTTAACTGCTAGGCTACCTGTCTGTAGAAATGCTTCCTGTAGGGGGAATCCTACCACACTTACCTCATTGACAATTGGACTGTCTGATCCTAATCATTAACACATTTAATTCTCAAATGGATAACAAATGACTGTCCTTTCACGGCACAGACAACTAGAGAGGAGAAAGCCAGAGGAGGTCAAGTCCGAGGGGGCAGCCCCAGCCCGTATGCCCAGAATCACAGCCATCACGTCCTACTCTAAGGGCTTTGCCTGCTCTGCCGGCCCAGGGACCGTGTGTCTGTTTGAGAAGACAGAGGAGAAGGACAACTACAGAAAGACTAGGGAGATCAGGGTAATGTCAATGTTTGGAGAACATGATAACTTGACTTCATAATGAACAGAACAGGAGGTGGTGGTCTCATTCATTTGAAATGTGTGTGTGTGTGTGTGTGTGTGTGTCAGATCCCGGCAGACCCGTGCAGCAACGAGCCGAGCCATGCGGAGCAGCAGGAGATGGTCACACTGTGTATCAGCCCGTCAGAGGAGACCCTGGTCACCAGTACAGACCGTGGTCAGCTCTACAGCATCACCCTGTCCTCTGCTGAGATGAGCAAGGTGAGCAGTGATATAGTGAAAATATAGGCCTAAATGTATAGTACAGGGGAGCTGGAGACCCCTTATGTTTTAGAAAATTAATCAGGAACCCAATTCATCAGAAACCCAACTCATAATCATAACTCGAGTGAGGTCAAAATAGCATACAAGGAGTTTTACTATGACTTTGGCAGTGCATCGCCGGAAGAACCACGTCTCTGGGAAGGACCATTTTCAAGGACCTCTTGGGATCAGAGAGAACATTTAGCAGTTTTCAGGATAATTTCCTGTAATTCTGCACATTTTGTCATGGGGAGGAGAGAGAACTCTGCCGTTTTAAAGCTTAAATTACAGTGCATTTATGTTTTAATTTTTTTTAAAGTATTTAAGTAACTGTCCAGTGTTTACAGATTTCTGTGAAATATGACCTATAATTAATGACAATATGAGTGATAGTTTTCTTTAAATTTTTTTTATAATTAAGTATTTTAAAAAGCTACTTTTCTGTGTTGGAATGGTGTGGGTGTACTTCAACAACAGAATGGTGTGGGTGTACTTCAACAACAGAATGGTGTGGGTGTACTTCAACAACAGAATGGTGTGGGTGTACCCCAACAACAGAATGGTGTGGGTGTACTTCAACAACAGAATGGTGTGGGTGTACTTCAACAACAGAATGGTGTGGGTGTACTTCAACAACAGAATGGTGTGGGTGTACCCCAACAACAGAATGGTGTGGGTGTACTTCAACAACAGAATGGTGTGGGTGTACTTCAACAACAGAATGGTGTGGGTGTACCCCAACAACAGAATGGTGTGGGTGTACCCCAACAACAGAATGGTGTGGGTGTACTTCAACAACAGAATGATGTGGGTGTACTTCAACAACAGAATGGTGTGGGTGTACTTCAACAACAGAATGGTGTGGGTGTACCCCAACAACAGAATGGTGTGGGTGTACTTCAACAACAGAATGGTGTGGGTGTACCCCAACAACAGAATGGTGTGGGTGTACTTCAACAACAGAATGGTGTGGGTGTACCCCAACAACAGAATGGTGTGGGTGTACTTCAACAACATAATGGTGTGGGTGTACTTCAACAACAGAATGGTGTGGGTGTACTTCAACAACAGAATGGTGTGGGTGTACCCCAACAACAGAATGGTGTGGGTGTACTTCAACAACAGAATGGTGTGGGTGTACCCCAACAACAGAATGGTGTGGGTGTACTTCAACAACAGAATGGTGTGGGTGTACTTCAACAACAGAATGGTGTGGGTGTACTTCAACAACAGAATGGTGTGGGTGTACTTCAACAACAGAATGGTGTGGGTGTACCCCAACAACAGAATGGTGTGGGTGTACTTCAACAACAGAATGGTGTGGGTGTACTTCAACAACAGAATGGTGTGGGTGTACTTCAACAACAGAATGGTGTGGGTGTACCCCAACAACAGAATGGTGTGGGTGTACCCCAACAACAGAATGGTGTGGGTGTACTTCAACAACAGAATGATGTGGGTGTACTTCAACAACAGAATGATGTGGGTGTACTTCAACAACAGAATGGTGTGGGTGTACCCCAACAACAGAATGGTGTGGGTGTACCCCAACAACAGAATGGTGTGGGTGTACCCCAACAACAGAATGATGTGGGTGTACTTCAACAACAGAATGGTGTGGGTGTACTTCAACAACAGAATGGTGTGGGTGTACCCCAACAACAGAATGGTGTGGGTGTACCCCAACAACAGAATGGTGTGGGTGTACCCCAACAACATAATGGTGTGGGTGTACCCCAACAACAGAATGGTGTGGGTGTACCCCAACAACAGAATGGTGTGGGTGTACTTCAACAACAGAATGGTGTGGGTGTACCCCAACAACAGAATGGTGTGGGTGTACTTCAACAACAGAATGGTGTGGGTGTACCCCAACAACAGAATGATGTGGGTGTACCCCAACAACAGAATGGTGTGGGTGTACTTCAACAACAGAATGGTGTGGGTGTACCCCAACAACAGAATGGTGTGGGTGTACTTCAACAACAGAATGGTGTGGGTGTACTTCAACAACAGAATGGTGTGGGTGTACCCCAACAACAGAATGGTGTGGGTGTACTTCAACAACAGAATGGTGTGGGTGTACTTCAACAACAGAATGGTGTGGGTGTACTTCAACAACAGAATGGTGTGGGTGTACCCCAACAACAGAACGGTGTGGGTGTACCCCAACAACAGAATGGTGTGGGTGTACCCCAACAACAGAATGATGTGGGTGTACCCCAACAACAGAATGGTGTGGGTGTACCCCAACAACAGAATGGTGTGGGTGTACTTCAACAACAGAATGATGTGGGTGTACTTCAACAACAGAATGGTGTGGGTGTACTTCAACAACAGAATGGTGTGGGTGTGTGGGTGTACTTCAACAACAGAATGGTGTGGGTGTACTTCAACAACAGAATGGTGTGGGTGTACTTCAACAACAGAATGGTGTTTGGGTATACCGGTCATAAAAAAATATTAATGCGAGTAGACTGCTGATTGGCCAGCTCAGCCAAGGCAGTATGAAATCCTAGCAATAATTTTTTAAATGGTCTGTTTGAGATACAAGTTTGAGGGAAAGGAGGCTGGTGGGAGGAGCTATAGGAGGACAGGCTCATAGTAATGGCTGGAAGGAAATTAATGCAACTGTATCAAACATATGGAAACTCCATTCCATTTATTCCATTCCAGCTATTATAATGAGCCCAACCTCCTAAAGCTCCTCCCCCCAGCCTTCTCTGCCTCCAACTTGAATCTCAAACAGAGCTAATCAGGATTGATTGTTTTATTTTGAGATCTGGCTGCAGACCCCACTTTGAGAACCCCTGGTATATGATATAGGCCATATTGATGTGTGCAAGGTGAACAGCTGCTATGACATTCTATGCTAAATCATGCTGGGCTCGCAGTTAGCAGGATTAGTCCCAGGTTAGGTCCAGGTTAGGTTAGGTCCAGGTTAGGTTAGGTCCAGGTTAGATTAGGTCCAGGTTAGGTTAGGTCCAGGTTAGATTAGGTCCAGGTTAGGTTAGGTCCAGGTTAGGTTAGGTCCAGGTTAGGTCCAGGTTAGGTTAGGTCCAGGTTAGATTAGGTCCAGGTTAGATTAGGTCCAGGTTAGGTTAGGTCCAGGTTAGATTAGGTCCAGGTTAGGTTAGGTCCAGGTTAGGTCCAGGTTAGATTAGGTCCAGGTTAGGTGAGGTCCAGGTTAGGTTAGGTCCAGGTTAGGTTAGGTCCAGGTTAGGTTAGGGCCAGGTTAGGTGAGGTCCAGGCTAGGTTAGGGCCAGGTTAGGTGAGGTCCAGGTTAGGTTAGGTCCAGGTTAGGTTAGGTTAGGGCCAGGTTAGGTTAGGTTAGGGCCAGGTTAGGTTAGGTCCAGGTTAGGTTAGGTCCAGGTTAGAGCCAGGTTAGGTCCAGGTTAGGTTAGGGCCAGGTTAGGTTAGGTTAGGTTAGGTGAGGGCCAGGTTCGGTGAGGTCCAGGTTAGGTTAGGTCCAGTTTAGGTTAGGGCCAGGTTAGGTTATGTTAGGTTAGGTCCAAATGCTCTTTTTCTTTATTTTGTTCTTCTATCCTACCTACTGTCATTCCTTCCTGAGGTATATTGACCATATTGGTCTCCCTTTAGACAATCCTTTCACCCGTAATGGGTACTTGTACACTCCTCCCCTTTCCATTTCAAATAATTGGATTGGTGTATGAAAGTAAGTTAACAAGTGCACACTTTGAGCAGAAGAGTAGAGAATTGGGATGTTGAAAGGCCTCTTGCACTAAGCTCAATTTCTCTGTGTTGTCCACCAGGGGGAGCAAGCCCACTTTGAGTTCCTGTCCCACTCGTTTCACTCCAACATCATCACAGGTCTGTCCATCTGCATCCGCAAGCCCCTTATCGCCACATGCTCCCTGGACCACTCCGTACGCATCTGGAACTTTGAGACCAAGTAAGAGATTATCTCTTTGCTTTTCAATGGGAAAAATTTTAATGGGAATTTTCAGTTCACTTCCTGAATTGACTGAATTGAAATGGAATCGACCCCAACTGTGTTATCCATCAGTGTACGTCTCTTGTCCCTAGATTATATATTTCAGCGGTTTTCATTCCATTCTATTCATACCGTAGGACAAAACCTGAGAATAGGGTGACCATATGTCCCAGATTTTGCGTGACAGTCCCGTGTTTTGGCCCATTGTCCTGCGTCCCGCAACCAAACAGTCATGTCCCGCATTTTATCAACAAATTAAAACACCAATAATTTACCAAAGAAGATATACAGTACCAGTCAAAAGTTTGGACACACCTACTCATTCAAAGGTTTTTCTTTATTCGTACTATTTTCTACATTGTAGAATAATAGTGAAGACATCAAAACTATGGAATAACACATATGGAATCATGTAGTAACCAAAAAAGGGTTAAACAAATTAAAATATATTTGAGATTCTTCAAATAGCCACCCTTTGCCTTGATGACAGCTTTGTACACTCTTAGCATTCTCTCAACCAGCTTCACCTGGAATGCTTTTCCAACAGTCTTGAAGGAGTTCCCACATATGCTGAGCACTTGTTGGCTGCTTTTCCTTCACTCTGTGGTCCAACTCATCCCAAACCATCTCAATTGGGTTGAGGTCGGGTGATTGTGGAGGCCAGATCATCTGATGCAGCACTCCATAACTCTCCTTCTTGATCAAATAGCCCTTACACAGCCTGGAGGTGTGTTTTGGGTCATTGTCCTGTTGAAAAACAAATGATAGTCCCACTAAGTGCAAACCAGATGGGATGGCGTATCGCTGCAGAATGTTTAGGTAGACATGCTGGTTAAGTATACCTTGAATTCTAAATAAATCACTGACATTGTCAACAGCAAAGCACAATCACACCTCCTACATGCTTCACGGTGGAACCACACATGCAGAGATAATCCGTTCACCTACTCTACGTCTCATAAAGACATGGCGGTTGGAACCTTAACATTTCTAGTTTGTACTCATCAGACCAAAGGACAGATTTCCACCAGTCTAATGTCCATTGCTCGTGTTTCTTGGCCCAAGCAAGTCTCTTCTTCTTATTGGTGTCCTTTAGTAGTGTTTTCTTTTGTAGCAATTCGACCATGAAGGCCTGTTTCACAGTCTCCTCTGAACAGTTGATGTGGAGATGTCTCTGTTACTTGAACTGGGTGAAGCATTTATTTGGGCTGCAATTTCTGAGACTGGTAACACTTATCAATTTACTCTGGGTATTCCTTTCCTGTGGCAGTCCTCATGAGAGCCAGTTTCATCAGAGCCAGTTTCATCATAGCGCTTGATGGTTTTTGAGACTGCACATTTTCGGTATTGACTGACCTCCGTGTTTAAAGTAATGATGGACTGTCGTTTCTCTTTGTTTATTTGAGCTGTTCTTGCCATAATATGGACTTGGTATTTTACCAAATAGGGCTGTCTTCTGTATACCACCCCTACCTTGTCACAACACAACTGATTAGCTGAAACGCATTGAGAAGGAAATAAATTCAACAAATTAACTTTTAACAAGGCACACATGTTAATTTAAATGGATTCCAGGTGACTACCTCATGAAGCTGGTTGAGAGAATGCCAAGAGTGTGCAAAGCTGTCATCAAGGAAAAGGGTGGCTACTTTGAAGAATCTAAAATCTAAAATCTATTTTGATTTGTTTAACACTTTTTTGGTTACTACATGATTCCGTATGTGTGATTTCATAGTTTTGATATCTTCACTATTATTCTACAATGTAGAAAATAGTAAAAAATAAAGAAAAACCCTTGAATGACTAGGTGTGTCCAAACTTTTGACTGTTACTGTAGGCTACACTCTGGTTGTCCCTCATTTGAGTATTTTAAATGTGGTCACCCTTCTTGGGAAACCTACGCTCAATTCAAACTTTAGTGCAAATCTCCTATTGGCTCCAAAGCATGATTAACACCAAATAGATTTATATAAAAAAGTACTAATTTACTCCTCCTGGAGCATAGCCCATCAACAACAGGTTTCTACTAACGCTGTGTTCTACATGAGAGTCTTCTCCTCCTCTCTGTGTCAGTGTGCTGGAGCTGCATAAGGAGTTCCAGGAAGAGGCCTTCAGCGTGGCCCTGCACCCCTCTGGTCTCTTCATCCTGGTGGGCTTCTCCGACAAGCTGCGCCTCATGAACCTGCTCATCGACGATGTTAGGACCTTCAAGGAGTTCACTGTCAGGGGCTGCAGAGAGGTGGGGGAAGGGTTGGTGTTGGGGTGGGGGTGGTACTGTATGTGTGGGTTACAGGTACTCCATGTCAAAATAAACTTCACTATGAACTAAATGAATGAATATTGTATTGCGGTCAATGGAATAATAAGCCAGGTCTTGTTGCTTGTCTGTGTTTCTCCATTTCTAGTGTGTTTTCAGTCATGGGGGACACATGTTCGCTGCTGTCAACGGAAACCTCATCCACATCTACTCCTCCACTACATTTGACAACCTCTTAAATCTGAAGGGCCACAATGGAAAGGTGTGTTTTCCCTGAACAGGAAAATCTATGGTCCTATACTCATCAAACATCATTTCCCTCAGAGACTATGTATGAAACCCAGCTGACTGTCACTACTACATCTCCCTGCTGTCTGACTTGTTATTGTGTATAAATGATGTTTGTCAGGTGCGGGCCATCGTGTGGAGCACGGACGACAGTCGCCTGGTGTCGTGCGGGATGGACGGGGCCGTGTACGAGTGGAACACGCTGAACAGCAAGCGCGAGTCGGAGAGCGTTCTGAAGTCCTGCAGCTACACTGGCGTCACCATCTCGCCCGATGCCAAGACTATCTTCGCCGTGGGGACAGACTGTACCCTTAAGGAGATCCAAGACTGTCAGGTGGGATGGAGGTTATACCCTCAGCTAAGGATGGTTCCCTAGATAACAAGTCTACAAAACTTAGTTTAGGTAATTGTGTTTTGGGAGTAGAATTTAGTTGCATTTAGATTGAATGTCTCATCCACAGAGATCCATTTCTATGATTTCATCGATGAGAAAATGTGCAGAATGTTGGCCGAGTTTAATCTTTCTCCCACTTCTCCCTCTGCCTCGCCACTGTGAGGAGAGGAAGCTCCTTCTCCCTCCTCTCCCTCTGCCTCGCCACTGTGAGGAGAGGAAGCTTCTTCTCCCACTTCTCCCTCTGCCTTGCCACTGTGAGGAGAGGAAGCTTCTTCTCCCACTTCTCCCTCTGCCTTGCCACTGTGAGGAGAGGAAGCTTCTTCTCCCACTTCTCCCTCTGCCTCGCCACTGTGAGGAGAGGAAGCTCCTTCTCCTTCCTCTCCCTCTGCCACGCCACTGTGAGGAGAGGAAGCCTCTTCTCCCTCCTCTCCCTCTGCCTCGCCACTGTGAGGAGAGGAAGCTCCTTCTCCCTCTTCTCCCTCCTCTCCCTCTGCCTCGCCACTGTGAGGAGAGGAAGCCCCTTCTCCCTCCTCTCCCTCTGCCTCGCCACTGTGAGGAGAGGAAGCCCCTTCTCCCTCCTCTCCCTCTGCCTCGCCACTGTGAGGAGAGGAAGCCTCTTCTCCCTCTTCTCCCTCCTCTCCCTCTGCCTCGCCACTGTGAGGAGAGGAAGCCTCTTCTCCCTCCTCTCCCTCTGCCTCGCCACTGTGAGGAGAGGAAGCCCCTTCTCCCTCTTCTCCCTCCTCTCCCTCTGCCTCGCCACTGTGAGGAGAAGAAGCCCCTAGTGTGAATGACATGGTGTACTAGCTTGATCCCAGATCTGTTTGTGCTGCCTTGCCAAATATGACCATAGGAGTTGGCGAGACAGCACAAACTGATCTGGGACCGGGCCTGTGCTTTGTACCAATGTGACAAACTGTTCTCAGATCCTTAGGGAGGTGGCAGCGGACGACGTGGCTTACACCACCATCGCTATGTCCCGGTCGGGACGGGTGCTCTTCGCAGGGACCTCCATCGGGACTGTCAGGGCCATCAAGTACCCTCTATCCACACAGAAAGACTGGATCGAGTACCAGGCCCACTCAGGGGCTGTCACCAAGGTGGGTGTGTGATGTTTCGCCCAATCCCAGAACATTCAATTGTGGCTTACCTGAAAGATCTGTTTGTGTTGTCATGCCAACTCTTTTAATCATTGCCATGAAAATAACGACTACAGTAAAATGTGACCATACAGCAACAACAGATCTAGGAATGTCCGAATCTTGCAGATCAATTGATGCTTGATCTATGATATCTCGGGCCAGGTTAGGACTTTTCTGCCATTTCAAGTGAAAGCAAATCAAGTTTTTTTGAGCGGTCGTTTAGCCCTCTCTCATTTCTGCTCCCATTTCTCCAGTGGATTTACCCCAGCATGTACAGGTAACTGCCAAAAATAATTGAAACACTTCAGTAAATGAGGGATACATACTATATTGAAAGCAGGTGCTTCCACACAGGTGTAGTTTCTGAGTTAATTAAGCAACGTACATCCCATCATGCTTAGGGTCATGTATAAAAAATATCCAGATGCCCATTATATTGAATGCCATGGCTAGGAGAAGAGATCTCAGTGACTTTGAAAGAGGAGTCTCAAAGGAGCACAGGGGGTTTAAAGGGTGTGTCTCAGTCACCCAATTAAACACTTTACGGGAGATTCTGGAGTGGCGTCTGAGAGCGTTTTCCATCACCATCAATAAAACACCAAATGATGGAATTTCTTGTGGAACAAAGGTGTCGCATCCCTCCAATAGAGTTCCAGACACTTGTAGAATATATACCAGGGTGGATCTATACCAGGGTGGATCTATACCAGGGTGGATCTATACCAGGGTGGATCTATACAGGGTGGATCTATACCAGGGTGGATCTATACCAGGGTGGATCTATACCAGGGTGGATCTATGCCAGGGTGGATCTATACCAGGGTGGATCTATACCAGGGTGGATCTATACCAGGGTGGATCTATGCCAGGGTGGATCTATACCAGGGTGGATCTATACCAGGGTGGATCTATGCCAGGGTGGATCTATACCAGGGTGGATCTATACCAGGGTGGATCTATACCAGGGTGGATCTATGCCAGGGTGGATCTATACCAGGGTGGATCTATACCAGGGTGGATCTATACCAGGGTGGATTGAAGCTGTTCTGACGGCTCCTGGTGGCCCAACACCTTAAGACACTATGTTGGTGTTTCCTTTATTTTGGTAGTTACTTGTACGTTGTACAATAAAGTCTACTGAATGAACAAATATAAAGAATGATCACGTTAGTCTTGTTCAGTAAGGAGAAAGTGTTTCATAATGGAATGAAACAAGGAGGTACCACCTAGAACACTTAAATAAAAGGCGTTCTTATTATTACCCTGTCCCCACTCAGATGGTGATCACGTTTGACGACCAGTACCTGCTGACGGTGTCTGAGGACTGCTGCCTGCTCATCTGGAAGATCATAGACAAGGAGGGCCGCGGCCTGAAGAGAGACAAGGACATCACCTACGCTGAGGAGATCCTCATCACCAAGTCAGACCTGGAGGAGAAGGTACTGGCCATGACGGACTATGGAGAAAAAGAGGGCGACATACGGGAGAGAGAAAATACAGTTAAAACATGAGAGACTTGCATGTCTTTTGATTTACTTCTGGTTTGCCCATTGCAACTAATGCTTTGAGTACCATGCCTCTAGTAGGTGCATGTAAATGGATAACTGGATCGTAGTCTAGGTTGTTGTTCTTGATCATGCATTGCCTTCCTCTCTGTCCCCCAAAAAACTATATTCTCTTCTATTCTACTCTCTTCTATTCTACTCTCTTCTATTCTTCTGTTCTATTCTACTGTTCTATTCTACTCTCTTCTATTCTACTGTTCTATTCTTCTGTTCTATTCTACTGTTCTATTCTACTCTCTTCTATTCTACTGTTCTGTTCTATTCTACTGTTCTATTCTATTCTACTGTTCTATTTTACTGTTCTATTCTATTCTACTGTTCTATTCTACTGTTCTATTCTACTCTCTTCTATTCTACTGTTCTATTCTATTCTACTCTCTTCTATTCTCCTCTACTCTACTCTACTCTGTTCCACTCTAATCTGTTCTATTCTACTCTACTCTACTCTGTTCCACTCTACTCTGTTCTTTTCTACTCCGTTCTGTTCTGTTCTATTCTACTCTGTTCTGTTCTATTCTACTCTATTGTACTTTATTCTATTGTAACAGAACCAGATCATGATGGAGCTGAAGACCCGTGTGGAGGAGCTGAAGATGGAAAATGAGTACCAGCTGCGTCTGAAGGACATGAACTACAACGAGAAAATCAAGGACCTCTCAGAGAAGTTTGTCCAAGAGATCGAGTCCCTCAAGACCAAAAACCAGGTACAACCAGTGGCGATTTTGTATTTTAGCATGCCCCTTGGTGGGGAAAAAATAGATGTGGGATGCATGCCAGCAAAGCCACTACAAAGCCACTACACAACATAACACTAAACAATACATTAATTGCACTATACCACTGCTACACATGGCTATCAACGGAGCTTGGGACCACACAGCCACTCCACTGAATAGAAGGCTAATTATTTTTTTTGCAATGCTTGCAGTTAGCCACTGATTCCTACCAAACCACTCATTGTTGAATTTATGTCCAATGGCCGATGAGCACCGATACGTTTCATCTATAATTTCTCTTCATTATTTATTTTCAATGACAAGAATTAAAAAAGATTTGCCAGTAGATTGTCAACTTGATTCATGATGATGACTACTTGCTAAGATTTTGAAAGTATGATGTTGACATGATCAGTCTAATCAAAACTACTGTACATATAACATGATTTGACGTAATTGTATCTTTGGCCAAACATCTTCTTTCTTCTTGGATTGGCACTTCTAATGTAACTCTATGGCAGCACCCAAGAGGCTAGAATTTTTTAAGTCTACCCTTAGACTTGGCGGTGACGTAGTGTCCCCATGAGTGACAGAACACTGAGCCAATCACAGTGCAACGCTTCGTATTTTCTGCTGGCTTACCCCACCATTACAGAAAGCACTGAGCTAGCCTGAAACACCTGTATTTTGGAGCTACCTTACTCAAGAAAACAAGAAAGAGACCATATTTGTATGCGGCTTTACTAATGATATACGTATATATATATATATATATATATAAAAAAAATACAATGTTTGCAAACTTATATGTGACACGTATTAATGCCAATTTATGATTTTCTTATAGGAAAGAATATAAGTTTTCCAATGAGTGAAGAAGCTAGACGAGCGCTTTGTGCCGACTACATCTCCTATAGTAAAACAGATGTTTGTTCTTCAAGTACCCTGCTAAAAGCAGAATCACTCAACTATTGCTTACGTCTCACAAACAATCATTACTGTTTACTCTAATGCAGCACCTGGTATGGGACAAATGTGCAGATGTTTGTATGTCAACACTCAGTACATTTTCCTTTGAGAGAACCCTTCATTCAGGGTCGTGGTCCGTCTGTGGTGCTGATAGAGACATGCATATTCACAGCCTATATGTTTATATACATTATTCAGTTGCAGACCTGGCTTCAAATACTATTTGAAATCATTCCGAATACTCTTATCTGGGCTTGACTGAGCTTCCCTGTTTCAACAGAACCAATAGAAAATGTTTTTTTAAAATGACAAGGCAGGCTAAAGCAAATGTTAATTGATGAAGGAAATTGAACCCAGGGCTGATCTGTTGTGTTGCAGGTCCTGAAAACGGAGAAAGAGAAGCAGGAAATGTCCCACCTGGAGGTCACGAGGGAGGTCGTGGAGAAACACTCCAGAGAGCAGCAGGATTTCGGTAAGAGAGAAATACATTTTTTTAAATCTACGTAACCACACTTAAATGCAATGTCTTAAGAATCAATCAAATATTGTGAAACCTTATGACCTTAGCTGAATGTAACCTCTTAATGCTTTACAACAGAACATTCAGATCAAGTTTTGTATTCAATAACCCTGCTGGGCCTCGTATTTTACTGCCACATTTGCACACTCATACACGCACACCCTTCACGAGTCATGGGTTTGATTCCTGCATGGGCCACACCGTACGGTGTAAACTGTTTAAGGTAAAGGCATCTGTTAGAGGAACATTTTGTATATATTTTTTATTTAACTTGGCAAGTCAGTTAAGAAAAAGTTCTTATTTACAACGACAGCCTAGGAACAGTGGGTTAACTGCCTTGTTCTCAGGGGGCAGAACGACAGATGTTTACCATGGCAGCTCGGGGGATTTGATCTAGCAACCTTTTGATTACCGGCCCAACGCTCTAACACCTGCCGCCATGTCATCATCTTCGTCATTCCCCAGAGTCGACCAGTAACCAGAAGCTGATGCTGGAGTACGAGAAGTACCAGGAGCTGCAGCTCAAGTCGCAGCTCATGCAGGAGGGCTATGAGCGGCAGCTGCAGGCCATGGAGGACAGCAAGGGTCGCGCCCTGGAGGAGCTCACCCTCTTCTACGAAGCCAAGCTCCAGGAGAAGATGCTCATGCTGGGTCAGGTGAGGGAAGGGTACAGGGTAGGGACTGGGGGTCTGGGGGTGGGCGGATGGGGCTAGGATGTACCCTGGAGGAGCTCACCCTCTTCTACGAAGCCAAGCTCCAGGAGAAGATGCTCATGCTGGGCCAGGTGAGGGAAGGGTACAGGGTAGGGACTGGGGGTCTGGGGGTGGGCGGATGGGGCTAGGATGTACCCTGGAGGAGCTCACCCTCTTCTACGAGCCAAGCTCCAGGAGAAGATGCTCATGCTGGGCCAGGTGAGGGAAGGGTACAGGGTAGGGACTGGAGGTCTGGGGGTGGGCGGATGGGGCTAGGATGTACCCTGGAGGAGCTCACCCTCTTGTACGAGGCCAAGCTCCAGGAGAAGATGCTCATGCTGGGCCAGGTGAGGGAAGGGTACAGGGTAGGGACTGGGGGTCTGGGGGTGGGCGGATGGGGCTAGGATGTACCCTGGAGGAGCTCACCTTCTTGTACGAGGCCAAGCTCCAGGAGAAGATGCTCATGCTGGGCCAGGTGAGGGAAGGGTACAGGGTAGGGACTGGGGTCTGGGGGTGGGCGGATGGGGCTAGGATGTACCCTGGAGGAGCTCACCCTCTTGTACGAGGCCAAGCTCCAGGAGAAGATGCTCATGCTGGGCCAGGTGAGGGAAGGGTACAGGGTAGGGACTGGGGGTCTGGGGGTGGGCGGATGGGGCTAGGATGTACCCTGGAGGAGCTCACCCTCTTCTACGAGGCCAAGCTCCATCACAAACTGTCATCAAAGATACTACTCTAAAAAAGAGGAAACTTGGGGCTTGGAATTCTTGATCTATCACATTCACGTTGTCATGCTGCGTCACGCGGTTGATACTGTGGTTGTTTGGATATTTCAACTACGGTGGGTTAAAAGGAACACACAACTGTAGGCTATAGCGAATATAACACACCAAAGTCAAATCACACCTGCAAAACAGCTCTTGCTCGTGGCTTCTTGCATTTCTTAATGAAGGAAATAAATATTTAAATATTGGTCTGTTAATGATGTTACTTAATGGCAAAATGTCAATCGTTTTTAACTGTGTATGGGAAGGTTGTATTTAAAAAAATTTTTAACTTAAGATATCACCATAATTTTTACTGGAAAAGCCAAGTTCAGCCCCTCTTTAAAGCTTATCATATTTGTGTATCTGAGTTCTGATTGTGTGTGTGTGTGTGTGTGTGTGTCTGTGTGTGTGTGTGTGTGTGTGTGTGTGTGTGTGTGTGTGTGTGTCTGTGTGTGTGTGTGTCTGTGTGTGTGTGTGTGTGTGTGTGTGTGTGTGTGTGTGTGTGTGTGTGTGTGTGTCTCTCAGTGTCAGGACGAGTCCAGGCAGCAGATGAGGGAGTTTGAGGAGTCCAAGAAGCAGATGGAGGAGGACGGAGACCGGGAGATCCAGGACATCCGCATCAAGTACGAGAGGAAGCTACGGGTAGAGAAAGAGATCAACCTGCGCCTGAAGGGAGAGACGGGCGTCATGAGGAAAAAGGTGAATACAAAATAAACAGTTATCTTCACTTTTACGTTCCCCACTCGTATAATAACCCTAATCCACTCATCATGTAAAAACCAGACCACAGAAAACCAGAACACAATGGCTTATTCATATCCAGTCCTCAAATGTCTTTGAAACAATTAATTTCATGATACAATGCTTTTTTTTCTTTCACATGCACTATGTTATAGCTTCCACATACAGTATGCTATGGCTTCCACATACAGTATGCTATAGCTTCCACATACAGTATGCTATGGCTTCCACATACAGTATGCTATAGCTTCCACATACAGTATGCTATAGCTTCCAAATACAGTATGTTATAGCTTCCACATACAGTATGCTATGGCTTCCACATACAGTATGCTATAGCTTCCACATACAGTATGCTATAGCTTCCACATACAGTATGCTATGGCTTCCACATACAGTATGCTATGGCTTCCACATACAGTATGCTATAGCTTCCACATACAGTATGCTATGGCTTCCACATACAGTATGCTATGGCTTCCACATACAGTATGCTATGGCTTCCACATACAGTATGCTATGGCTTCCACATACAGTATGCTATAGCTTCCACATACAGTATGCTATAGCTTCCACATACAGTATGCTATGGCTTCCACATACAGTATGCTATAGCTTCCACATACAGTATGCTATAGCTTCCACATACAGTATGCTATAGCTTCCACATACAGTATGCTATAGCTTCCACATGCAGTATGCTATAGCTTCCACATACAGTATGCTATAGCTTCCACATACAGAATGCTATAGCTTCCACATACAGAATGATATAGCTTCCACATACAGTATGCTATAGCTTCCACATACTGAATGCTATAGCTTCCACATACAGTATGTTATAGCTTCCACATACAGTATGCTATAGCGTCCACATACAGTATGCTATAGCTTCCACATACAGTATGCTATAGCTTCCACATACAGAATGCTATAGCTTCCACATACAGAATGCTATAGCTTCCACATACAGTATGCTATAGCTTCCACATACAGAATGCTATAGCTTCCACATACAGTATGATATAGCTTCCACATACAGTATGCTATGGCTTCCACATACAGTATGCTATAGCTTCCACATACAGTATGCTATAGCTTCCACATACAGTATGTTATAGCTTCCACATACAGTATGCTATAGCTTCCACATACAGTATGCTATAGCTTCCACATACAGAATGCTATAGCTTCCACATACAGTATGCTATAGCTTCCACATACAGTATGCTATGGCTTCCACATACAGTATGCTATAGCTTCCACATACAGTATGCTATAGCTTCACATACAGTATGTTATAGCTTCCACATACAGTATGCTATAGCTTCCAAATACAGTATGCTATAGCTTCCACATACAGAATGCTATAGCTTCACATACAGTATGTTATAGCTTCCACATACAGTATGCTATAGCTTCCAAATACAGTATGCTATAGCTTCCACATACAGTATGCTATAGCTTCCACATACAGTATGCTATGGCTTCCACATACAGTATGCTATAGCTTCCACATACAGTATGCTATGGCTTCCACATACAGTATGCTATAGCTTCCACATACAGTATGCTATGGCTTCCACATACAGTATGCTATGGCTTCCACATACAGTATGCTATGGCTTCCACATACAGTATGCTATAGCTTCCACATACAGTATGCTATGGCTTCCACATACAGTATGCTATAGCTTCCACATACAGTATGCTATAGCTTCCACATACAGTATGCTATAGCTTCCACATACAGTATGCTATAGCTTCCACATGCAGTATGCTATAGCTTCCACATACAGTATGCTATAGCTTCCACATACAGAATGCTATAGCTTCCACATACAGAATGCTATAGCTTCCACATACAGTATGCTATAGCTTCCACATACTGAATGCTATAGCTTCCACATACAGTATGTTATAGCTTCCACATACAGTATGCTATAGCGTCCACATACAGTATGCTATAGCTTCCACATACAGTATGCTATAGCTTCCACATACAGAATGCTATAGCTTCCACATACAGAATGCTATAGCTTCCACATACAGTATGCTATAGCTTCCACATACAGAATGCTATAGCTTCCACATACAGTATGATATAGCTTCCACATACAGTATGCTATGGCTTCCACATACAGTATGCTATAGCTTCCACATACAGTATGCTATAGCTTCCACATACAGTATGTTATAGCTTCCACATACAGTATGCTATAGCTTCCACATACAGTATGCTATAGCTTCCACATACAGAATGCTATAGCTTCCACATACAGTATGCTATAGCTTCCACATACAGTATGCTATGGCTTCCACATACAGTATGCTATAGCTTACACATGCTATATCTTCCACATACAGAATGCTATAGCTTCCACATACAGTATGCTATAGCTTCCACATACAGTATGTTATAGCTTCCACATACAGTATGCTATAGCTTCCACATACAGTATGCTATAGCTTCCACATACAGTATGCTATAGCTTCCACATACAGTATGATATAGCTTCCACATACAGTATAGGCTGCTACAATATATTATATCTATGAAATATTTATTCTATAATCTATTTAATCTCCACCATTCACACCTTTTAAACATGTATTCTCTCTCCGGTCCCCCTCTCTATCTTCTCCCCTCTCTGTCTTCTCCCCTCTCTGTCTTCTCCCCTCTCTGTCTTCTCCCCTCTCTATCTTCTCCCCTCTCTGTCTTCTCCCCTCTCTGTCTTCTCCCCTCTCTATCTTCTCCCTCTCTGTCTTCTCCCCTCTCTGTCTTCTCCCCTCTCTATCTTCTCCCCTCTCTGTCTTCTCCCATCTCTATCTTCTCCCCTCTCTGTCTTCTCCCATCTCTATCTTCTCCCTCTCTATCTTCTCCCTCTCTGTCTTCTCCCCTCTCTGTCTTCTCCCCTCTCTGACTTCTCCCCTCTCTGTCTGCTCCCCTCTCTGTCTTCTCCCCTCTCTATCTTCTCCCCTCTCTATCTTCTCCCCTCTCTGTCTTCTCCCCTCTCTGTCTTCTCCCTCTCTATCTTCTCCCCTCTCTGTCTTCTCCCCTCTCTGTCTTCTCCCTCTCTGTCTTCTCCCCTCTCTATCTTCTCCCCTCTCTGTCTTCTCCCTCTCTGTCTTCTCCCCTCTCTATCTTCTCCTCTCTGTCTTCTCCCATCTCTGTCTTCTCCCCTCTCTGTCTTCTCCCCTCTCTATCTTCTCCCCTCTCTGTCTTCTCCCGTCTCTGTCTTCTCCCTCTCTGTCTTCTCCCGTCTCCGTCTTCTCCCCTCTCTGTCTTCTCCCCTCTCTGTCTTCTCCCCTCTCTGTCTTCTCCCCTCTCTGTCTTCTCCCGTCTCTATATTCTCCCCTCTCCGTCTTCTCCCCTCTCCGTCTTCTCCCCTCTCCGTCTTCTCCCGTCTCCGTCTTCTCCCCTCTCCGTCTTCTCCCCTCTCCGTCTTCTCCCCTCTCCGTCTTCTCCCGTCTCCGTCTTCTCCCTCTCTGTCTTCTCCCCTCACTGTCTTCTCCCCTCTCTGTCTTCTCCCCTCTCTGTCTTCTCCCCTCTCCGTCTTCTCCCCTCTCTGTCTTCTCCCCTCTCCGTCTTCTCCCCTCTGTCTTCTCCCCTCTCTGTCTTCTCCCTTCTCCGTCTTCTCCCCTCTCCGTCTTCTCCCGTCTCCGTCTTCTCCCCTCTCTGTATTCTCCCCTCTCTGTCTTCTCCCCTCTCCGTCTTCTCCCCTCTCCGTCTTCTCCCCTCTCCGTCTTCTCTCTCTGGTGCCCCTCCTCTCCTCTCTGTCTTCTCTCTCCGGTCCCCCTCTCCGTCTTCTCCCCTCTCCGTCTTCTCCCGTGACAGTTCAGCAGCCTGCAGAAGGATATAGACGACCGCAACGTGGAGATTGAGAAGCTGAGGGTGGAGCAGCAGAAGCTACGAGGGGTCATCAAGTCCCTGGAGAAGGACATCCTGGGTCTGAAGAAAGAGATCCAAGAGAGGGACGAGACCATCCAGGATAAGGTGTGTGGTGGGTGGCTGCAGGGGGATGGGGTGGGTACAGGTACTGTAGGAACCTAGGCTAGGGGAGGGTTGGAGACGCACATTGTGGGCCTGAAGAAGGAGATCCAGGAGAGAGACGAGACCATCCAAGTCAAAGTGGGGATGGACAGGGTCCTGTTTATTAGGCATCAAACAAGAGAAAAGGGACTGAGACGGAGAAAAAGAAATGTAACAAGAAATGTTGTTTTGTGTTCTTTAACAGAAACATGACCTACTGTAGGACATGTTCTGTATAAGGGGAATATTGACCTCATATGTATTGGATCCACCTTCTAGCACTAATTATTGGTAGGGAGACGAGACACTGATTATGTTAGCTTCTTCTGGAACATCTTTCCTAGATACAACTGAATATGTAGTACATCATTCTTTCATGACCCAGTAAGGTCCTTAAAGGTACCTAAAGTGCAGAGTAGGGGGGGGTGCAATCGCAGATAGAACCTTATGGCTCTGAAATGTCAATCTGGGTTCAGCCATAAGGTTCTATCTGGGTTCAGACATACGGTCCTCTCTGGGTTCAGCCATAAGGTCCTATCTTGGTTCAGCCATAAGGTCCTATCTGGGTTCAGCCATAAGGTCCTATCTTGGTTCAGCCATAAGGTCCTATCTGGGTTCAGCCATAAGGTCCTCTCTGGGTTCAGCCATAAGGTCCTATCTGGGTTCAGCCATAAGGTCCTATCTGGGTTCAGCCATAAGGCCCTCTCTGGGTTCAGCCATAAGGTCCTCTCTGGGTTCAGCCATAAGGTCATATCTTGGTTCAGCCATAAGGTCCTATCTGGGTTCAGCCATAAGGTCCTATCTGGGTTCAGCCATAAGGTCCTCTCTGGGTTCAGCCATAAGGTCCTATCTGGGTTCAGCCATAAGGTCCTCTCTGGGTTCAGCCATAAGGTCCTATCTGGGTTCAGCCATAAGGTCCTATCTGGGTTCAGCCATAAGGCCCTCTCTGGGTTCAGCCATAAGGTCATATCTTGGTTCAGCCATAAGGTCCTATCTGGGTTCAGCCATAAGGTCCTATCTGGGTTCAGCCATAAGGTCCTCTCTGGGTTCAGCCATAAGGTCCTATCTTGGTTCAGCCATAAGGTCCTATCTGGGTTCAGCCATAAGGTCCTATCTGGGTTCAGCCATAAGGCCCTCTCTGGGTTCAGCCATAAGGTCTTCTCTGGGTTCAGCCATAAGGTCCTATCTGGGTTCAGACATACGGTCCTCTCTGGGTTCAGCCATAAGGTCCTATCTTGGTTCAGCCATAAGGTCCTATCTGGGTTCAGCCATAAGGTCCTATCTTGGTTCAGCCATAAGGGCCTATCTGGGTTCAGCCATAAGGTCCTCTCTGGGTTCAGCCATAAGGTCCTATCTGGGTTCAGCCATAAGGTCCTATCTGGGTTCAGCCATAAGGCCCTCTCTGGGTTCAGCCATAAGGTCCTCTCTGGGTTCAGCCATAAGGTCCTATCTTGGTTCAGCCATAAGGTCCTATCTGGGTTCAGCCATAAGGTCCTATCTGGGTTCAGCCATAAGGTCCTCTCTGGGTTCAGCCATAAGGACCTCTCTGGGTTCAGCCATAAGGTCCTATCTTGGTTCAGCCATAAGGTCCTATCTGGGTTCAGCCATAAGGTCCTCTCTGGGTTCAGCCATAAGGTCCTATCTGGGTTCAGCCATAAGGTCCTATCTGGGTTCAGCCATAAGGTCCTATCTGAGTTCAGCCATACGGTCCTATCAGGGTTCAGCCATAAGGTCCTATCTGGGTTCAGCCATACGGTCCTATCAGGGTTCAGCCATAAGGTCCTATCAGGGTTCAGCCATAAGGTCCTCTCTGGGTTCAGCCATAAGGTCCTATCAGGGTTCAGCCATAAGGTCCTATCAGGGTTCAGCCATAAGGTCCTATCTGGGTTCAGCCATAAGGTCCTATCTGGGTTCAGCCATAAGGTCCTCTCTGGGTTCAGCCATAAGGTCCTATCAGGGTTCAGCCATAAGGTCCTATCTGGGTTCAGCCATAAGGTCCTATCTGGGTTCAGCCATAAGGTCCTATCTAGCACAGAATGTTACAATTATTTCACTTTCAATAGAAAATACAGACATTTAATGATTAAATAAAGATAAATACCCTTCTTTCTAAACACATCATCCAAAATATTAATTCATGTTCATCACACATTTGTTAAAGCAATAGTTCCTTAAAATGACAAATACACTACACTGAGTGGACAAAACATTAAGGACACCTGCTCGTTCCATGACATAGACTGACCAGGTGAATCCAGGTGAAAGCTATGATCGCTTATTGATGTCACTTGTTAAATCTACTTCAATCAGTGTAGATGAAGAGAAGACAGGTTAAAGAAGGATTTTAAGTGTTGAGACAATTGAGGTATGGATTGTGTGTGTGTGCCATTCTGAGAGGGAATGGGCAAGACCAAAGATTTAAGTGCGGGGGGGGGTCAACTCATTATTAGGAATGTGTTCCTAATGTTTGATAAACTCAGTGTATATCTTATGGATAACTAGCAACATTGCTAAAGCTTAGCTGTGGATGACTAAACTGATATATTTTTCAAGTCTCTGACAACCAAAGTCAGTAAACTACTTGCTAGTTATCAATAAAATGTGGTAAGTTTGTAATTTTAGTGAAATACTCCTTCCATGGAGGTTTTCCTATTGATAAAGAACAAGACAAAAACATGGCCTAAAACATGATCTAAGGAACTCGTATTTATTTGTTTTTTTTTTACCTTAAAGAGCTTACATTATGTTATGGCCAGTCTTCTGAAAAAGTTGTGATAAAAAAATCTAAGTCATTTAAAAGGAGGACCAGAACCTTTTATATAAATAATCAAGGACCTGGGACTATATGTTTCTACCTTGCAGACTGTATAGTTCTGAGATAATGGGTATTGGGAACTGTTTTGTGATGTCTTCCTCTTTTTCACTCAATTAGTATATTTTCTTACATACAGTTGTTTTGATTGACAACCCAGTGTTGTGTGATTGGATTGCAGATAGGACCTTATAGCACCAAGTTAAAAGGTGTTTGCGCAGATGGATCTTTCTGATTTGACATGTTTTTCATCGTAAACGTCCTTTAAAAAAAACTCTGACATGTCTCACATGTAAAGGACAGCCTGAAGAGCAACTCTATGTGAAGAACTCATTTTGGACCAAAATGTCAGAACTACCACAGGTCACAAACGATCATAGTAGCTATTAGTTCAACAGAGACATGTTTTGGGTTATAAAAGAGGTAACAAAACTCCTCTCCTCCTTTTTGCAGGAGAAGAGAATCTACGACCTGAAGAAGAAGAACCAGGAGCTGGAGAAGTTCAAGTTTGTCCTGGACTACAAGATCAAAGAACTGAAGAAACAGATCGAGCCCAGAGAGAACGACATCAAGGAGATGAAGGAGCAGATTCAAGAGGTCAGAGACAGCTAGATCTGTTTTTAGATGGTCTCAGTGACCCCTCTCTCTCGCCTCTGTATCTCAGTTGGAAGAGCATGGCGCAATGCCATGCCAAGATAGGGGCTTCATTTCCCGGAACCAGCAGTACGTAAAACGTATGCAGGCATGACTAAGTCTTTTTGGATAAAAGCGTCTGCTAAAGTCGCCTGTATTGACCCCTCTCTTACCCTGTATTGACCCCTCTCTTACCCTGTATTGACCCCTCTCTTACCCTGTATTGACCCCTCTCTTACCCTGTATTGACCCCTCTCTAGCCCTGTATTGGCCCCTCTCTTACCCTGTATTGACCCCTCTCTAGCCCTGTATTGACCCCTCTCTTACCCTGTATTGACCCCTCTCTAGCCCTGTATTGGCCCCTCTCTTACCCTGTATTGATCCCTCTCTAGCCCTGTATTGACCCCTCTCTTACCCTGTATTGACCCCTCTCTAGCCCTGTATTGACCCCTCTCTAGCCCTGTATTGACCCCTCTCTAGCCCTGTATTGACCCCTCTCTTACCCTGTATTGACCCCTCTCTAGCCCTGTATTGGCCCCTCTCTTACCCTGTATTGACCCCTCTCTAGCCCTGTATTGACCCATCTCTTACCCTGTATTGACCCCTCTCTAGCCCTGTATTGACCCCTCTCTTACCCTGTATTGAACCCTCTCTCTAGCCCTGTATTGACCCCTCTCTCTAGCCCTGTATTGACCCCATCTTTCTAGCCCTGTATTGACCCCTCTCTCTAGCCCTGTATTGACCCCTCTCTTACTCTGTATTGACCCCTCTCTTACCCTGTATTGACCACTCTCTCTGCCCTCCATTGACCCCTCTCTCTGCCCTCCATTGACCCCTCTCTCTGCCCTCCATTGACCCCTCTCTCTGCCCTCCATTGACCCCTCTCTCTGCCCTCCATTGACCCCTCTCTGTAGCCCTCCAGTCAACACGTGAGGATGCATGTAAGATGTAGGTGGACATGAATATGATGCTGCAGCAAACTGCAATAGCCTACACTGTGAGTTCACTGAGGTTGAGTACCCGGTGCTCTCTTCATTGCAGCATACCTGTAGGCTTTAAATATAGTGTTACCTTCTCCGTTGGTAGATGGAGGGAGGGAGAGCCAGAGTAGATGGAGGGAGGGAGGGTGAGCCAGAGTAGATGGAGGGAGAGCCAGAGTAGATGGAGGGAGAGCCAGAGCAGATGGAGTGAGGGAGAGCCAGAGTAGATGGAGGGAGGGAGAGCCAGAGTAGATGGAGGGAGAGCCAGAGTAGATGGAGGGTGGGAGAGCCAGAGTAGATGGAGGGAGGGAGAGCCAGAGTAGATGGAGGGAGGGAGAGCCAGAATAGATGGAGGGAGGGAGAGCCAGAGTAGATGGAGGGAGAGCCAGAGCAGATGGAGGGAGGGAGAGCCAGAGTAGATGGAGGGAGGGAGAGCCAGAGTAGATGGAGGGAGAGCCAGAGCAGATGGAGGGAGAGCCAGAGCAGATGGAGGGAGAGCCAGAGCAGATAGAGGGAGAGCCAGAGTAGATGGAGGGAGGGAGAGCCAGAGTAGATGGAGGGAGGGAGAGCCAGAGTAGATGGAGGGAGAGCCAGAGCAGATGGAGGGAGAGCCAGAGCAGATAGAGGGAGAGCCAGAGCAGATGGAGGGAGAGCCAGAGCAGATGGAGGGAGAGCCAGAGCAGATAGAGGGAGAGCCAGAGTAGATGGAGGGAGAGCCAGAGTAGATGGAGGGAGGGAGAGCCAGAGTAGATGGAGGGAGGGAGAGCCAGAGCAGATGGAGGGAGGGAGAGCCAGAGTAGATGGAGGGAGGGAGAGCCAGAGTAGATGGAGGGAGAGCCAGAGCAGATGGAGGGAGGGAGAGCCAGAGTAGATGGAGGGAGGGAGAGCCAGAGTAGATGGGGGAGAGCCAGAGCAGATGGAGGGAGAGCCAGAGTAGATGGAGGGAGAGCCAGAGTAGATGGAGGGAGGGAGAGCCAGAGTAGATGGAGGGAGGGAGAGCCAGAGCAGATGGAGGGAGAGCCAGAGTAGATGGAGGGTGGGAGAGCCAGAGTAGATGGAGGGAGGGAGAGCCAGAGTAGATGGAGGGAGGGAGAGCCAGAATAGATGGAGGGAGGGAGAGCCAGAGCAGATGGAGGGAGAGCCAGAGCATTGACCACTTCAATTCTTCACTCAGTGTCACACGTAAAACATTAGGAACAGTTTCCTAATATGGAGTTGCACCCTCCCGTCCCCTTTTGTCCTCAGAAAAGTCTCAATTCGTCGGGGAATGGACTCTACAAGGTGTCGTAAGTGTTCCACAGGGATGCTGGCTCATGTTGACTCCAATGCTTCCTACAGTTGTCAAGTTGGCTGGATGTCCTTTGGGTGGTGGACCATCTTAATACACACAGGAAACTGTTGAACTAACCCTACACTCATTAAAAACCCACTACCCTAAGGCTGTCTCAAGTCTAAAAATATATTATTTAAACTGTCTCCTCCCCTTCATCTACACTGATTGGAAGTGGATTTAACAAGTGACGTCAATAAGGGATCATAGCTTTCACCTGGATTCACCTGGTCAGTCTATGCCATGGAAAGAGGTGTTCCTAAATCATGTTTTGTATACTCAGTGTATGTATTGTAGCTCTCATTGAGATTGACTGACTGGCCAATGGATGCTCTCTTTGTTAGATGGAGGGCGAGCTGGACCAGGTCCACAAGAGAAACACTCAGCTGGAGCTGAACATCACTGAGCTGAAACTCAAACTGAAAGCCACCGATAAGGAGATGCACAAGGAGACGCAGAGGGTGAGAGAGGCTGGAGGACGCCTGTCTGCTTTACATGAGAATGGATGAGAATCAGAAAGGTTTTGGGGGGCGGGACTATGGGCAGAGCGAGAGAAGGCTCATACTAAATATTTCACTCCACCTCATGAAAACACTGTACATAGTAGAGAATCTTAAAGACATGGAAAGGGAATACCTATTCTGGTCCCTATGTCATATGCACTTATACACAATGCATGTCTTTAACTGCTATGTACTGTATCCTATCATGAGGTTTAATGGAAGATATAGTTAGAGCAGGGCGTCTCCGACAGGTCGCCAGCTACCAGCCCACCGACGAGCAGCTCGCCAATGTCAAAGTACATTCCTTTTTTCATGTGTTCTGTAATTATTTAACAATTTCTTTAACCAGGCAAGTCAGTTAAAGAACACATTCTTATTTACAATGACAGCCTACCCCCGGCAAACCCTAACCCGGACGGCGATGGGACAATTGTGCACCGCCCAATGTGACTCCCAATCACGGTCGGTTGTGATACAGCCTGGGATCGAACCAGGGTCTGTAGTGACACCTCTAGCACTGAGATGCAGGGCCTTAGACCTCTGCGTCACTCGGGAACAATTACAAACTGTCATAAACACAAAACTCCTAGCTACTACTATCCAATCGAAGCCGCGTTGACATTATCCCACTCTTGGTTAGACACGTAACACAATATCTGCCTATTAATTTACAGCAATATTGCCCGTCTGTCTGTGTTTGATGCGTGAGAAACATACAAAGCAAACTATGGTCAGGGTGTGACAGCGTCAGGCCTTATGTAGCCAGTTAGTGATGCTAATGATAACCAGTGTCTTGTTTGTCGATAGAAAGGCTACAAAATCCTACTCAGCTAAATGTGCACTGCAAAGTAGACTTACCTACATTTACATTTGATAGGAGAGACCATGTGAGGTTATGACAGAGCCAAGTGACTGTTACCTGACAGAAATAAATCATCATTATTTGTATCATTTGGATGGCAATTGATTTGCTAACTCTGCCATGACATGTGTTGCAGCAGGAGGCCTAACAGCAGAAACATCGCTAGACCGACACGTTCCTCTCTTGCTAGATGCGCAATTAAAGGGGAATTACACTCAAAAATCTCAATTATATATATTTTTAGACCCAACAAATTGTCTTCTGATGTGATTTAAGCGTCGACATGGACTCAGAACATCCATTTTCGTTTTTTTTTTTTTTTTTAATTAACATTTTTAATATTGAGAGTAAAAACATCCCAAACCAGGACAAATAAAACAGATATTCAGAAAAATACAAAAGATAGTTTTATGGGGCCTGTCATGTCAAATACTGTTTATTAACCATTATATTACCAGGGAAAAATACAAAAGATAGTTTTATGGGGCCTGTCATGCCAAATACTGTTTATTAACCATTATATTACCAGGGAAAAATACAAAAGTTAGTTTTATGGGGCCTGTCATGCCAAATACTGTTTATTAACCATTATATTACCAGGGAAAAATACAAAAGATAGTTTTATGGGGCCTGTCATGCCAAATACTGTTTATTAACCATTATATTACCAGGGAAAAATACAAAAGATAGTTTTATGGGGCCTGTCATGCCAAATACTGTTTATTAACCATTATATTACCAGGGAAAAATACAAAAGATAGTTTTATGGGGCCTGTCATGTCAAATACTGTTTATTAACCATTATATTACCAGGGAAAAATACAAAAGATAGTTTTATGGGGCCTGTCATGCCAAATACTGTTTATTAACCATTATATTACCAGGGAAAAATACAAAAGATAGTTTTATGGGGCCTGTCATGCCAAATACTGTTTATTAACCATTATATTACCAGGTATATTGACAGAAAATGCATACAGTTGAAGTCGTACGTTTACATCCACTTATGTTGGAGTCATTAAAACTAGTTTACATACACTTAGGTTGGAGTCATTAAAACTAGTTTACATACACTTAGGTTGGAGTCATTAAAATTAGTTTACATACACTTAGGTTGGAGTCATTAAAACTAGTTTACATACACTTAGGTTGGAGTCATTAAAACTAGTTTACATCCACTTAGGTTGGAGTCATTAAAACTAGTTTACATCCACTTAGGTTGGAGTCATTAAAACTAGTTTACATCCACTTAGGTTGGAGTCATTAAAACTAGTTTACATACACTTATGTTGGAGTCATTAAAACTAGTTTACATACACTTAGGTTGGAGTCATTAAAACTAGTTTACATCCACTTATGTTGGAGTCATTAAAACTAGTTTACATCCACTTAGGTTGGAGTCATTAAAACTAGTTTACATCCACTTAGGTTGGAGTCATTAAAACTAGTTTACATACACTTAGGTTGGAGTCATTAAAACTAGTTTACATCCACTTAGGTTGGAGTCATTAAAACTAGTTTACATCCACTTAGGTTGGAGTCATTAAAACTAGTTTACATCCACTTAGGTTGGAGTCATTAAAACTAGTTTACATCCACTTAGGTTGGAGTCATTAAAACTAGTTTACATCCACTTAGGTTGGAGTCATTAAAACTAGTTTACATACACTTAGGTTGGAGTCATTAAAACTAGTTTACATACACTTATGTTGGAGTCATTAAAACTAGTTTACATGCACTTATGTTGGAGTCATTAAAACTAGTTTACATCCACTTAGGTTGGAGTCATTAAAACCAGTTAACATGCACTTAGGTTGGAGTCATTAAAACTAGTTTACATACACTTATGTTGGAGTCATTAAAACTAGTTTACATCCACTTAGGTTGGAGTCATTAAAACTAGTTAACATACACTTATGTTGGAGTCATTAAAACTAGTTAACATACACTTATGTTGGAGTCATTAAAACTAGTTTACATCCACTTAGGTTGGAGTCATTAAAACTAGTTTACATCCACTTAGGTTGGAGTCATTAAAACTAGTTTACATCCACTTAGGTTGGAGTCATTAAAACTAGTTTACATACACTTAGGTTGGAGTCATTAAAACTAGTTTACATACACTTAGGTTGGAGTCATTAAAACTAGTTTACATACACTTATGTTGGAGTCATTAAAACTAGTTTACATACACTTATGTTGGAGTCATTAAAACTAGTTTACATCCACTTAGGTTGGAGTCATTAAAACTAGTTAACATACACTTAGGTTGGAGTCATTAAAACTAGTTTACATACACTTATGTTGGAGTCATTAAAACTAGTTTACATCCACTTAGGTTGGAGTCATTAAAACTAGTTAACATACACTTATGTTGGAGTCATTAAAACTAGTTAACATACACTTATGTTGGAGTCATTAAAACTAGTGTACATCCACTTAGGTTGGAGTCATTAAAACTAGTTTACATCCACTTATGTTGGAGTCGTTAAAACTAGTTTACATCCACTTAGGTTGGAGTCATTAAAACTAGTTTACATCCACTTATGTTGGAGTCATTAAAACTAGTTTACATACACTTATGTTGGAGTCATTAAAACTAGTTTACATACACTTATGTTGGAGTCATTAAAACTAGTTTACATACACTTATGTTGGAGTCATTAAAACTAGTTTTTCAACCACTCCACGAATTTCTTGTTAACAAACTATAGTTTTGGCAAGTCTGTTAGGACATCTACTTTGTGCATGACGCAAGTCATTTTTCCAACAATTGTTTACAGACGGATTATTTCACTTATAATTCACTGTAACACAATTCCAGTTGGTCAGAAGTTTACATACACTAAGTTGACTGTGCCTTCTAGAAAATTATGTAATGGCTTTAGAAGCTTCTGATAGGCTAATTGACACCATTTGAGTCAATTAGAGGTATACCTGTGGATGTATTTCAAACTCAGTGTCTCTTTGCTTGACATCATGGGAAAATCAAAAGACTTCAGAAAAAAGTCTGGTTCATCCTTGGGAGCAATTTCCAAATGCCTGAAGGTACAACATTCATCTGTACAAACAATAGTATTCAAGTATAAACACCATGGGACCACGCAGCCGTCATACCACTCAGGTATGAGCGGCTCTGACGTACTTTGAACGTACTTTGGTGCGAAAAGT
This sequence comes from Oncorhynchus nerka, assembly GCF_034236695.1. Lineage (NCBI taxonomy): Eukaryota > Metazoa > Chordata > Actinopteri > Salmoniformes > Salmonidae > Oncorhynchus > Oncorhynchus nerka. The sequence goes on from NC_088415.1 coordinate 86,321,516, forward strand.
GCAAATCAATCCCAGAACAACAGAATCTGGGATGTGAACAGCATGTGAAGATGCTGGAGGAAACAGGTACAAAAGTATGTTTATCCACAGTCAAATGAGTCCTATATCTGCATAACCTAAAAGGCCGCTCAGCAAGGAAGAAGCCACTGCTCCAAAACTGCCATAAAAAAGCCAGACAACGGTTTGCAACTGCACATGGAGACAAAGATCATACTTTTTGGAGGAATGTCCTCTGGTCTGATGAAACAAAAATATAACTGTTTGGTCATAATGACCATCGTTATGTTTGGAGGAAAAAAGGGGAGGATTGCAAGCCGAAAAACGAAAAACACCATCCCAACCGTGAAGCATGGGGGTGGCAGTATCATGTTGTGGGGGTGCTTTGCTGCAGGAGGGACTGGTGCACTTCACAAAATAGATGGCATCATGAGGGTGGACAATTAAGTGGATATATTGAAGCAACATCTCAAGACATCAGTCAGGAAGTTCCAAATGGACAATGACCCCAAGCATACTTCCAAAGTTGTGGCAAAATGGCTTAAGTACAAAGTCAAGGTATTGGAGTGGCCATCACTAAGCCCTGACCTCAATCCTATTGAAAATGTGTGGGCAGAACTGAAAAAGTGTGTGCGAGCAAGGAGGCCTACAAACCTGACTCAGTTACACCAGCTCTGTCAGGAGGAATGGGCCAAAATTTACCCAACTTATTGTGGGAAGCTTGTGGAAGGCTACCCGAAACGTTTGGCATGACAGGCCCCATTCCCATCACTGGGAATATGATGAAAGCTGAAATAAATAATTCTCTCTACTATTATTCTGACATTTCACATTCTTAAAATAAAGTGGTGATCCTAACTGACCTAACACAGGGAATTTTTACAAGGATTAAGTGTCAGGAATTGTGAAAAACTCAGTTTAAATGTATTTGGCTGAGGTGTATGTAAACTTCCGACTTCAACTGTATATTGTACACCAAGGTCCTGGGGAAGAGTTGCAGGGTAGGTAAGGAAATAATGTGCCTATTTGAAAGCATTAAAAAAAATAGTAGCTCGCAAAGTTTCATAAAAAATAAAAAAAGTAGCTCTCATGCTGGAAAAGGTTGGAGACTGCTGAGTTCAAAGACATAGCCCAATGTTTACATATTTTGCAATACTCATCTCATATGTATATATTTTATTCTAGTCTACTGTATCTTAGTCTATGCCGCTCTGACATTGCTCGTCCATATATTTATATATATTCTTAATTCCTTCCTTTACTTTAGATTTATGTGTTGTTGTGAAATTGTTAGATATTATTTGTTAGATATTACTTATTACGGGGCGGCAGTGGATATATTGGTTAGAGCGTTGGACTAGTAACCGAAAGGTTGCAAGTTCATATCCCCGAGCTGACAAGGTACAAATCTGTCGTTCTGCCCCTGAACAGGCAGTTAACCTGCTGTTCCTTGGCAGTCATTGAAAATAAGAATTTGTTCATAACTGACTTGCCTAGTCAAATAAAGATAAAATGAACTTGCACTGTTGGAGCTAGAAACACAAGCATTTCGCTACACCCCCGCAGTAACATCTGTTAAACACCTGTATGTGACAATTAACTTTTTGATTTTTATTTGATGCTGTACATAAACAAAGTATATGAATATATCTGTCTGGTAATTCCAGAAACTGTCATGGTGTACTCTCTCTTCACCCAGGTGAGGGACGTGGAGGCCCTGGTACGCAGGTTCAAGACAGACCTCCATAACTGTGTAGGCTTCATCCAGGAGCCTAAGAGGTTAAAGGATAGTATCAGAGAGCTCTATGACCACTATGTCCAGCAGAGTGATGTGGTGAGATTACGTGCCAGTGAACGCGTGCGCACACGCACGCACGCACGCACGCACACACACACATACACACACACACTCTAAAAAGTATTCTGTGTGGAAGGTTATGGCAGGACGAGACAGGACGATGATGCGTGCGCACACACACACACACATACACACACTCAAGTGCTGCTCTGCATGCTGGCTCACAGACACACAATTAACACACATTAGTTGGATGCATTTCTAAAATGTTTTTGATAAATTACCACTTTAAGGGAATTAATTACCAGTTAGCATCCGGAATAAATATTCAGGAAACACAAATACACACATGCTAGTAAAATGAATATGTGTGTATGTAATGTGTGTGTGTAATGTGTGTGTGTGTGTGTAATGTGTGTGTGTCTGTAATGTGTGTGTTTGTGTAATGTGTGTGTGTGTGTGTATTGTGTGTCTGTAATGTGTGTGTGTGTAATGTGTGTGTGTGTAATGTGTGTGTGTCTGTAATGTGTGTGTATGTGTCTAATGTGTGTGTGTGTGTGTAATGTGTGTATGTAATGTGTGTGTGTGTAATGTGTGTGTGTAATGTGTGTGTAATGTGTGTGTTGTGTGTGTGTATTGTGTGTGTGTGTGTGTTGTGTGTGTAATGTGTGTGTGTTGTGTGTGTAATGTGTGTGTGTGTAATGTGTGTGTGTGTAATATGTGTGTAATGTGTGTGTGTGTAATGTGTGTGTCTGTAATGTGTGTGTTGTGTCTGTAATGTGTGTGTGTAATGTGTGTGTTTTGTGTGTGTAATGTGTGTAATGTGTGTGTTGTGTGTGTTGTGTGTGTAATGTGTAATGTGTGTGTCTGTAATGTGTGTGTGTAATGTGTGTGTGTAATGTGTGTGTGTAATGTGTGTCTGTAATGTGTGTAATGTGTGTGTAATGTGTCTGTTGTGTGTGTAATGTGTGTGTTGTGTGTGTAATGTGTATGTGTAATGTGTGTGTCTGTAATGTGTGTGTGTAATGTGTGTGTAATGGGTGTAATGTGTGTGTAATGTGTGTGTTGTGTGTAATGTGTGTGTGTGTGTAATGTGTGTGTGTGTAATGTGTGTATGTGTAATGTGTGTGTAATGTGTGTGTAATGTGTGTGTTGTGTGTGTAATGTGTGTGTTGTGTGTGTAATGTGTGTGTAATGTGTGTGTTGTGTGTGTAATGTGTGTGTTGTGTGTGTAATGTGTGTGTAATGTGTGTGTTGTGTGTGTAATGTGTGTGTTGTGTGTGTAATGTGTGTGTGTTGTGTGTGTAATGTGTGTGTGTGTAATGTGTGTGTAATGTGTGTGTGTGTAATGTGTGTGTGTGTGTAATGTGTGTGTCTGTAATGTGTGTGTGTAATGTGTGTGTTGTGTCTGTAATGTGTGTGTGTAATGTGTGTGTTGTGTGTGTAATGTGTGTAATGTGTGTGTTGTGTGTGTAATGTGTAATGTGTGTGTGTAATGTGTATGTGTAATGTGTGTGTTGTGTGTGTAATGTGTAATGTGTGTGTTGTGTATGTAATGTGTGTGTAATGTGTGTGTTGTGTATGTAATGTGTGTGTAATGTGTGTGTTGTGTGTGTAATGTGTGTGTTGTGTGTGTAATGTGTGTGTGTAATGTGTATGTGTAATGTGTGTGTCTGTAATGTGTGTGTGTAATGTGTGTGTGTAATGTGTGTGTGCTGTGTGTGTAATGTGTGTGTTGTGTCTGTAATGTGTGTGTGTAATGTGTGTGTAATGTGTGTTGTGTGTGTAATGTGTGTGTTGAGGTGGACATAGTGGGTGTGGACGCAGACATCCAGAGGGAGTACAGTCGTCAGAGGGAACACCTGGAGAGGAATGTGGCGTCTCTGAAGAGGAAGCTGGCCAAAGACACAGAGGTCCACCGGACAGAAAACGTCAAGATCATGAAGGTGGGAGGGAGAGACGCTCGCTAACACCAACCGAAGCCCCGTGGGCAAAATGGGTTGAGAAAAGCCTTTGAAGACAATGCTGCAACGTGAAAAACCAAGGTTGTGTTCAGTAGGGCACACTGTAGCAAAACATTTTGTAACCGAAAATGACAATCTGTTCTTATTGGATAAATTCAGGTTGTACCTACCCAGTTAAACACGTTTCCCCCCTGCTGAACATGACTTTTCAACCAGAAAATGATGATGATGTCTACAACCCAATTTTGAGAGCTGGGAATTTACCTTCTGTGATATATAGTGTGGTTTATTCACATTCCATATTCCATGAATTAAATGATATTTCAAAATCCTAATTTCAGTTTAGCACTGATGTTCAGTTTCATGTCTCTTTTCCAGGAGAACGTGTCTCTGATAAAGGAGATCAATGATTTGAGGCGGGAGCTGCGTCTGGTGAGGACTCAGGTCCACGACAATAAGAGCCAATCAAGCATCAGCAAAAAGAAACTGAGCTCCTCAGACCTCACCGGTGACTGGACCCTCACACACTAACAATATCTGATATTCACTATAAACCAGATAACAGTTTGACCTGAGAGTTGATCTGTTTCTACTTGTTTTATCGGTTCATCCTGCGTTCACACTTCTGACCTTTATTTGACCTTTTTGTTCTGTCTTCAATAATGGAATCCTTTTTGGAAAAAACATTCTGTAAACTTTGGTGCAAACGCTTAGCTAGTAAATTTAGTCCCCTGTTCATCTTCAATAGTTTTGAACGCGTTCTTGTTTCTATGTAGTGATGGAACAACTTCCCATGCATTCTAAAATGAAAATTAATTAATTAATTAATTAACATTAATGCAAGAAAAAGCATGATATGACCCTCTTGACCACTCTGCATCACCGTAGTGTAAACCTCTGACCTCTGTGTCCCCATAGTGCTGACCTCTGATCTGTATCCCTATAGCGCTGACCTCTGTATCCCATAGCACTGACCTCTGACGTCTGTATCCCCATAGCGCTGACCTCTGTATCCCGTAGCACTGACCTCTTACCTCTGTATCCCCATAGCGCTGACCTCTGTATCCCATAGCACTGACCTCTGACCTCTGTATCCCATAGCACTGACCTCTGACCTCTGTATCCCCATAGCGCTGACCTCTGTGGAGGGGAGGGGTTTGGTGGCGAGGCTGAATTTCGAGGAGGAAGCGGAGCGTATCATCCAGCTGCAGCGCGTGGAGATCCAGAGGCTGAAGATGCAGATGCAGGGCCAGAGCCACCCCCTAATACCCCCCTCTAGCAGCACCAAGCTGCCTGTACTCACCACTTGATCCTGGGGGAGGAGAGGAGGGTTGTGATGGTTACACGAGTTAAGAGTTATTGGTTAAAAGTTATTGTTTTTCTTTCAAATCATTTAGCAGAGTTTGATTGAGATTGCCTGGCACAATGGAGTAAGTAGAACAGACCATAAATGTGCAAATCCAGCATTCCTGGTTGGCTCAATCAAACGCTGAGCGAAAATAAATACTGTTTGAACCCAGGTCTGATTAGGATCCTGAAGGAACTCAGTTTTAATGGAATGAACCTGACATTGGTGGACATGAGAAGTAGATTTGGTATATACCCAATGAACTACATACATGTAGAGATACATGTACTGATTATACATGGAGGTAGTCGAGCTGAGGGCATCGAGCCTGGTCCCAGATCTGTTTGTGCTGATTTGCATGACAACGATCATAGGAGTTGGCTATGCAGCACAAACTGATCTGGGACCAAGCTAGAAGCCACCTGCAGAAACACAGGGCCAGGGATTGATCAGGTGTCTGCCCACAATATCTATCACATAGTCACACTGAGGGAAGCATTGAAAACACAATTTCAACAGTCAAATACGAGCAGAGTGTATTTATATTATATAGTCGGGCAATAAGAAGCTATTTGTTGTTATGTGTGATGTAAATAAAGATTTTAAAATGTTCCTGAAATATGTGTTTGGATGTATTACACATCATGTGGAGAGGTAGGTAGCCTAGTGGTTAGAGAGGTAGGTAGCCTAGTGGTTAGAGAGGTAGGTAGCCTAGTGGTTAGAGAGGTAGGTAGCCTAGTGGTTAGAGAGGTGGGTAGCCTAGTGGTTAGAGAGGTAGGTAGCCTAGTGGTTAGAGAGGTGGGTAGCCTAGTGGTTAGAGAGGTAGGTAGCCTAGTGGTTATAGAGGTAGGTAGCCTAGTGTTTAGAGAGGTAGCTAGCCTAGTGGTTAGAGAGGTGGGTAGCCTAGTGGTTAGAGAGGTAGCTAGCCTAGTGGTTAGAGAGGTAGGTAGCCTAGTGGTTAGAGAGGTAGGTAGCCTAGTGTTTAGAGAGGTAGCTAGCCTAGTGGTTAGAGAGGTGGGTAGCCTAGTGGTTAGAGAGGTAGGTAGCCTAGTGGTTAGAGAGGTAGGTAGCCTAGTGTTTAGAGAGGTAGCTAGCCTAGTGGTTAGAGAGGTGGGTAGCCTAGTGGTTAGAGAGGTAGGTAGCCTAGTGGTTAGAGAGGTAGGTAGCCTAGTGGTTAGAGAGGTAGGTAGCCTAGTGATTAGAGAGGTAGGTAGCCTAGTGGTTAGAGAGGTAGGTAGCCTAGTGGTTAGATAGGTGGGTAGCCTAGTGGTTAGAGAGGTGGGTAGCCTAGTGGTTAGAGAGGTGGGTAGCCTAGTGGTTAGAGGTGGGTAGCCTAGTGGTTAGAGAGGTGGGTAGCCTAGTGGTTAGAGAGGTAGGTAGCCTAGTGGTTAGAGAGGTAGGTAGCCTAGTGGTTAGAGAGGTAGGTAGCCTAGTGTTTAGAGAGGTAGCTAGCCTAGTGGTTAGAGAGGTGGGTAGCCTAGTGGTTAGAGAGGTAGGTAGCCTAGTGGTTAGAGAGGTAGGTAGCCTAGTGTTTAGAGAGGTAGCTAGCCTAGTGGTTAGAGAGGTGGGTAGCCTAGTGGTTAGAGAGGTAGGTAGCCTAGTGGTTAGAGAGGTAGGTAGCCTAGTGATTAGAGAGGTAGGTAGCCTAGTGGTTAGAGAGGTAGGTAGCCTAGTGGTTAGAGAGGTGGGTAGCCTAGTGGTTAGAGAGGTGGGTAGCCTAGTGGTTAGAGAGGTGGGTAGCCTAGTGGTTAGAGGTGGGTAGCCTAGTGGTTAGAGAGGTGGGTAGCCTAGTGGTTAGAGAGGTAGGTAGCCTAGTGGTTAGAGAGGTAGGTAGCCTAGTGGTTAAAGAGGTAGGTAGCCTAGTGTTTAGAGAGGTAGCTAGCCTAGTGGTTAGAGAGGTGGGTAGCCTAGTGGTTAGAGAGGTGGGTAGCCTAGTGGTTAGAGAGGTGGGTAGCCTAGTGGTTAGAGGTGGGTAGCCTAGTGGTTAGAGAGGTGGGTAGCCTAGTGGTTAGAGAGGTGGGTAGCCTAGTGGTTAGAGAGGTGGGTAGCCTAGTGGTTAGAGGTAGGTAGCCTAGTGGTTAGAGAGGTAGGTAGCCTAGTGGTTAGAGAGGTGAGTAGCCTAGTGGTTAGAGAGTTGGATTTGTAACCGCACGGTTGCAAGATCGAATCCCCAAGCTGACAAAGTGAAAATCTGTTGTTCTGCCCCAGTTAACCCACTGTTCCTAGGCCGTCATTGAAAATAAGAATTTGTTCTTAACTGACTTGCCTAGTTAAATAAAGGTTTTAAAAAATGTGTTGTGGAGTATGGGCACAGCAAGAGTTGACTGTAGAGTAAAATAAAACTCAAATACGTATTCAGTATTCCACTGATAATGTAATGATAACAACACCTAGTTATTTTGGATACTTTCTTTCCCAAAGAATAAAACTTGAAATCTTATAAATTGCAACTTTTCTTCTAACCACTAAAATATACACAAATAAATCAGGAAAGAGTATTTGTCGGTAGTATAAATAAATACGCTTCAATGTAAATTCATGAGACAGGTATGAAATGTGCTACACAAATTAATGTCTTATTATTAGTAGTAGTCGTATGTGTATACAGTCTGAAGTGAGTATAGAGAACCTGATTACCAGTAATAACATATATGATTGTATTCATAAATTTTTACAAAGTTAGAACCATAGAGGTCCTATTAACTTAATAGAGTGGCTATATACCCTCAAAGTTCCGGAATGAGTTGAAAATGGCAGCCATCTTGGTCAGGGAGAAATCCAACCAGGTCTAATTGGAATGAATGGCAGTAGGCCGAGGTGATGAATTTCCTGCTTTTACTTATGCAGGAAAATAAAAGTATGGCATGTGATTATATCAGAAAGTGTGTAATGGAATTATAATCAACCTAAAATATTAGCATATTTATAAATATAATAGAGTTTATATGGGTTTTATTCAAATGTTCTATATAAATAACCTCTATATATAAAAAATGATATATATATTTATGTAATATATATATAGTACCAGTCAAATGTTTGGACACACCTACACATTCAAGGGTTTTTCTTTATTTTGACTATTTTCTACATTGTAGAATAATATGAAATAACACATATGGAATTATGTAGTAACCAAAAAAGTATGCTGAGCACGTGTTGGCTGCTTTTCCTTCACTCTGTGGTCCAACTCATCCCAAACCATCTCAATTTGGTTCAGGTCGGGTGATTGTGGAGGCCAGGTCATCTGATGCAGCACTCCATCACTCTCCTTCTTGGTAAAATAACCCTTACACAGCCTGGAGGTGTGTTGGGTCATAGTCCTGTTGAAAAACAAATGATAGTCCCACTAAGCGTAAACCAGATGGGATGGAGTATCACTGCAAAATGATGATAACCAGCAGGGCTAAGTGTGCCTTGAATTCTACATAAATCACAGGCAGTGTCACCAACAAAGCACCATCGCACCTCCTCCACAATGCTTCATCGATGGGGCTGTAGTGGAGCAGATTGAGAGCTTCAAGTTCCTTTATGTCCACATCAATAAACTATCATGGTCAAAACACACCAAGACAGTCGTAAAGAGGGCACAACAAAGCCTATTCCCCTCAGGAGACTGAACAAATTGAGCATCCTCCGAAGGTTAAACAGCTGCACCATTAAAGCATCCTGACTGGTTGCATCACTACAGAGTGTAGTGCATACGGCCCAGTACATCACTGGGGCCATCCAGGACCTCTATACCAGGCAGTGTCAGAGGAAGGCCCTAAAAATGGTCAAAGACTCCAGCCACCCTAGTCATAGACTGTTCTTTCTGCTACCGCACAGAAAGCGGTACCGGAGCGCCAAGTCTAGATCCACAGTCTTAACAGCTTCTACACCCAAGCCATAAGACTCCCCCACCCCTCTTTTACGCTGCTGCTACTCTCTAGTTATTATCTATTCATTGTCACTTTAACTCTACCTACATGTACACATTACCTTGACTAACCTGCAATTTGACTCTACAGTCGTGGTCAAAAGTTTTGAGAATGACACAAATATGAATTTCCACAGAGTTTGCTGCTTCAGTGTCTTTAGATATTTTTGTCAGATGTTACTATGAAATATTGAAGTATAATTACAAGCATTTCATAAGTGTCAAAGGCTTTTATTGAAAATTACATGAAGTTGATGCAAAGAGTCAATATTTGCAGTGTTGACCCTTCTTTTTCAAGATCTCTGCAATCTGCCCTGGCATGCTGGCAATTAACTTCTGGGCCACATCCTGACTGATGGCAGCCCATTCTTGCATAATCAATTCTTGGAGTTTGTCAGAATTTGTGGGTTTTTGTTTGTCCACCCGCCTCTTGAGGATTGACCACAACTTTTCAATGGGATTAAGGTCTGGGGAGTTTCCTGGCCATGGACCCAAAATATTGATGTTTTGTTCCCCGAGCCACTTAGTTATCACTTTTGCCTTATTTCAAAGTGCTCCATCATGCTGGAAAAGGCATTGTTCGTCACCAAACTGTTCCTGGATGGTTGGGAGAAGTTGCTCTTGGAGGATGTGTTGGTACCATTCTTTATTCACAAAATTGTGAGTGAGCCCACTCCCTTGGCTGAGAAGCAACCCCACACATGAATGGTCTCAGGATGCTTTACTGTTGGCATGACACAGACTGATGGTAGCGCTCACCTTGTCTTCTCCAGATGCCCCAAACAATCTGAAAGGGGATTCATCAGAGAAAATGACTTTACCTCAGTCCTCAGCAGTCCAATCCCTGTACCTTTTGCAGAATATCAGTCTGTCCCTGATGTTTTTCCTGGAGGGAAGTGGCTTCTTTGCTGCCCTTCTTGACACCAGACCATCCTCCAAAAGTCTTTGCCTCACTGTGCGTTCAGATGCACTCACACCTGCCTGCTGCCTTTCCTGAGCAGCTCTGTACTGGTGGTGCCCCGATCCCGGCAACATGCTCTGCCTCCTAGTGCCGGCTGTTCTCATGAGTTGCGTTCGCAGCCGGAGACGGATAGAGTTAATGATGAGTGGTGGGCGGCCGGACCCCCCATATTAGGACATCCTCAGTCTCAGCAGGGCTTGTTCTGAGCTGTCCTAATATGGACACCGTAAAACAGGATTTGTTATTTTGTATGTATCGGATTAATATCGCAATTTGTGTCTGTATAGATTGTGTATTCTGCTTTTTTAAATTAAATGCAGGGGAAAAAAAGTGACACGGTTTGCACAAACCTGAGAACTGTAAACAAGAAGGTTCATATTTTCTCCATGAGACTTTAGCACCGTTTGTACCTGGTTCTAGAATGCGTCCTTGGTCCACATTCTGATTGTGCCTCCATATTCAGTCAGTTGTAGACGCATTGTGATCTGACAGTGATAGGATCTTCCTGACTAAATCGGAAGGTAGTCAGGCAGCTTTAGTGCCTGGAAATCTTACAAGTGTAGACGGATCTGGGCAGTTGAAACCATTTAGGGCTCTATTCAATCCGTATCGCGGAAATTCAGCATTACAGCGTGATTAACATTTAAAGGCAATGTTCCCACGTAACATTGTGTGCGATCTGTAACACTTCAGCCAATCATAATTATCCGCTTTCTAAAGTCATTAAGAGTTGGTAATGTTGTGCCACCATTGACTAATGGCATCAATATGACTTAGTAAAAACATTTCGATTATTTTGAAAGAACAGATGTAAAATCATTTACAATCAGGGACGGAGGGACCAGGATATCTGGTCACAATGCGGACACATTGGACGGATAACAGACACATTACAATACCATGTGTGTAGACATATTTCTGAAAATGTGGGCATGATGAGAATGTGGACCAGATCAGGGCAAAGGAAGCATGTTAGCGCCAAGTGTAAAGGATTTATTGTCTTAATTCTTCATTGGTGATGTTAAAGTGGCTAAGAATATTACTGAAGATTTTTTTTTTTAATTCTACAACAGCAATGTTTCAATAATTGATTTACACAGTGCATTATCATAAAGTTATCAAATCAATATCGATGGTAACATACATCATTTTTAAGGACTATCAAAACAACATCACTTGTTGAGCATAGTGTTGAATGGATCTGGCATCTTCAACATTATTAACATTTTACATGATAGTGTCAAAAGGCTTTGTACAGTACCAGTCAGACACACGACTCATTCCAGGGTTTTTCTTTATTTGGACTATTTTCTACATCGAAGAACAATAGTGCAGGCATCAAAACTATGAAATAACACATACGGAGATCATGTAGTAACCAAAAAACTATTAAATAAATCAAAATACATTTTATATTTGAGATTCTTCAAAGTAGCCACCCTTTGCCTTGATGACAGCTTTGCACACTCTTGGCATTCTCTCAACCAGCTTCACGAGGAATGCTTTTCAATGTAGAAAATAGTTTTTTTTTTAAAATAACGATAAACCCTTGAATGAGTAGGTGTGTCCAAACTTTTGACTGGTACTGTACATACAAAAATAATCAAGGATATTTATTTTGCATTGCGGCCTTCAGAAAATAAAAATCATTGCATACCAAACAGTAACAACTCATCTTCAATGTGGCTCAGGCTCATAAACCGAAGCCTTCATAAACCCTTTTTAGAGGGGTTACTATGCCACATTTGGCAAAGAATCAGATTGTATGACCTATTATATCATCATGGTTTTACAGTATTTGTTTACAAATTAATTGTAAATCACTATATGTAGTATTAAAAATGAAAAACTGTTTTGAGTGAGAAGTAGGCATTGGAATGCAGCCGAAAAATAAAGGAAATTCACATGAGCGCCACGATGCGTACTTCACCCATGCCATACCAAGGTTTTACAGCGCACAGCTTTGACCGACTACAGTAGCTATGTTGGTCTATTGTACTTCAAATAATGTGTGTGCAGGTTGCTTGAGATTCAAACCTTCTCAAACAGCCTAATTAAGTATTTATAAGATGAGTGTTATATTTTTGATATAAAGTCTTTAAAGTATACAGTAATTATACAGTAAGTTGTTAAGTGGGACCATGATCTTTTCTCAGTATCTCTGCCATCTTTCGACATAGTCTCACCTGACATGGGTTCAAATAGTAATTGTTTTCTTACAATACTTTGAGTGTTTCATTGAGCCTGCCTGGAGTGCCTGTTGGGTGGTGTTTTTCACTTTTGAGACGATTCATTTGGTTCAGCTGTGTCACACAAGCTCAATTAAGCACAGCTGAAATATTTGAAAGAAATCCAATATTATTTGAACCCAGGCCTGGTCTGGACAGCATTGGACTCTATGAAGTGAACCCACAACTGTCATCAAGTCAACTGTTAACTATTCCTTTCAACCAGTCCTAAATCACCTCAAATCAGGAGATCATCATCACTATCCTCTCCTTCCATCCCGTCATCCACGTGACTCTCCGCTCTCGCCCTCTCACTGGCCTGGATGTAATTATCCTCTATGAAGCCATCGTCGTCCTCTGTATCCAACCCTCGATGGGTCCTATTGCCTTCACCCCCTCGGCCTACCATGCCGTGCCCAGGGAAGGTCACCTCGTCTGGGCTGTACTGGCTGGCTGTGTCCCCCTCGGGGAGCAGGGCGTGGCGGTTGCTGGCCAGGTAGCGGTGGAATAGGCGGCACTTGAAGGCCACCACGAGGAACAGGGAAACAGTGAAGGCGGAGGCCAGTGCTACAGCCAGGTAGGTAGAGCCTGTGGAGGAACCAGCCACGGTGGGGTGGGCAGCTGTGGGGTGCAGGGGACAGGAGACTGGTGTAAATTCAGAGAACAACCAGAGAATGTTCCATTATCCACCACACAAGCTACTACATACATACTACATACATACTACATACATACTACATACAGAGCCTTCAGGAAGTATTCACACCCCTTTCACTTATTCCACATTTTGTTGTGTTACAAAGTGGGACTAAAATGGATTTAATTCTATATTTTTTGTCAACGATCTATACAAAATACGCTGTAATGTCAATGTGGAAGAATAAAAAATAAATATATATATATACACAGTACCAGTCAAAAGTTTGGACAAACCTACTCATTTTTTATTTTTTTTTACTATTTTCTACATTGTAGAATAATAGTGAAGACATCAAAACTCTGAAATAACACATATGGAATCATGTAGTAACCAAAAAAGTGTTAAACAAATCAAAAGTATATTTGCGATTTTTCAAAATAGCCACCTTTTGGCCTCCCGGGTGGTGCAGTGGTTAAGGGCGCTGTACTGCAGTGCCAGCTGTGCCACCAGAGACTCTGGGTTCGCACTCAGGCTCTGTCGTAACCGGCCAAGACCGGGAGGGTGTGGGGTGACGCACAATTGGCCTAGCGTCCTCCGGGTTAGGGAGGGGTTGGCCGGTAGGGATATCCTTGCCTCATCGCGCACCAGCGACTCCTGTGGCGGGCCGGGAGCAGTGCGCGCTAGCCAAGGTTGCCAGGTGCACGGTGTTTCCACTGACACATTGGTGCGGCTGGCTTCCGGGTTGGATGCGCGCTGTGTTAAGAAGCAGTGCGGCTTGGTTGGGTTGTGTATCGGAGGACGCATGACTTTCAACCTTCGTCTCTCCTGAGCCCGTACGGGAGTTGTAGCGATGAGACAAGACAGTAGCTACTAAAAACAATTGGATACCACGAAATTGGGGAGAAAACTGGGTAAAATAAAAAATAATAAAATAAATAGCCACCTTTTTCCTTGATGACAGCTTTGCACAATATTGGCATTCTCTCAACCAGCATCATGAGGTAGTCACCTGGAATGCATTTCAATTAACAGGTGTGCCATGTTAAAAGTAATTTCCTTTTTAATGCGTTTGAGCCAATCTGTTGTGTTGTGACAAGGTAAAAGTGGTTTACAGAGCATAGCCCTGTTTGGTAAAATGGCTATGTTCGAACAGCTCAAATAAGCAAAGAGAAACGACAGTCCATCATTACATTAAGACATGAAGGTCAGTCAATACTGAAAAGAAAAACCCTGGAATGAGTAGGTGTGTCCAAACTTTTGACTGGTACTGACTGGTACTATATATGAATGAAAAATAAAACACTTATATATCTCGATTAGATAAGTATTGAACCCTGAGTCAATACATGTTAGAATCATCTTTGGCAGGGATTACAGCTGTGAGTGTTTCTGGGTAAGGGCTCACTTGGATTGCTCATTGTACAATATTTGCCCATTATTCTTTAAATAATTGTTCAAGCTCTGTCAAGTTGGTTGTTGAGACAGTCATTTTCAAGTCTTGCTATAGATTTTCAAGCCGATTTAAGTAATTACTGTAACTTAGGTCACTCAGGAACATTCAATGTCGTCTTGGTAAGCAACTCCAGTGCATATTTGGCCTTGTGATTTAAGTTATTGTCCTGCTGAAAGGTGAATTTGTCTCCCAGTGTCTGTTGGAAAGCAGACTGAACCAGGTTCTCGTCTAGGATTTTGCCTGTGCTTAGCTCTATTTAATTTATTTTTATCCTAAAAAACATCCTAGTCCTTGCCTATGACAAATCAAATCAAATCAAATGTTATTTGTCACATACACATGGTTAGCAGATGTTAATGCGAGTGTAGCGAAATGCTTGTGCTTCTAGTTCCGACAATGCAGTAATAACCAACAAGTAATCTAACTAACAATTCCAAAATTACTGTCTTATACACAGTGTAAGGGGATAAAGAATATGTACATAAAGATATATGAATGAGTGATGGTACAGAGCAGCATAGGCAAGATACAGTAGATGGTATCGAGTACAGTATATACATATGAGATGAGTATGTAAACAAAGTGGCATAGTTAAAGTGGCTAGTGATACATGTATTACATAAGGATGCAGTAGATGATATAGAGTACAGTATATACGTATGCATATGAGATGAATAATGTAGGGTATGTAACATTATATTAGGTAGCATTGTTTAAAGTGGCTAGTGATATATTTTACATAATTTCCCATCAATTCCCATTATTAAAGTGGCTGGAGTTGAGTCAGTGTCAGTGTGTTGGCAGCAGCCACTCAATGTTAGTGGTGGCTGTTTAACAGTCTGATGGCCTTGAGATAGAAGCTGTTTTTCAGTCTCTCGGTCCCAGCTTTGATGCACCTGTACTGACCTCGCCTTCTGGATGATAGCGGGGTGAACAGGCAGTGGCTCGGGTGGTTGTTGTCCTTGATGATCTTTATGGCCTTCCTGTAACATCGGGTGGTGTAGGTGTCCTGGAGGGCAGGTAGTTTGCCCCCGGCGATGCGTTGTGCAGACCTCACTACCCTCTGGAGAGCCTTACGGTTGTGGGCGGAGCAGTTGCCGTACCAGGCGGTGATACAGTTTGTGAGTGCTTTTGGTGACAAGCCGAATTTCTTCAGCCTCCTGAGGTTGAAGAGGCGCTGCTGCGCCTTCTTCACGATGCTGTCTGTGTGAGTGGACCAATTCAGTTTGTCTGTGATGTGTATGCCGAGGAACTTAAAACTTGCTACCCTCTCCACTACTGTTCCATCGATGTGGATAGGGGGGTGTTCCCTCTGCTGTTTCCTGAAGTCCACAATCATCTCCTTAGTTTTGTTGACGCTGAGTGTGAGGTTATTTTCCTGACACCACACTCCGAGGGCCCTCACCTCTTCCCTGTAGGCCGTCTCATCGTTGTTGGTAATCAAGCCTACCACTGTTGTGTCGTCCGCCAACTTGATGATTGAGTAGGACGCGTGTGTGGCCACGCAGTCGTGGGTGAACAGGGAGTACAGGAGAGGGCTCAGAACGCACCCTTCTGGGGCCCCAGTGTTGAGGATCAGCGGGGTGGAGATGTTGTTGCCTACCCTCACCACCTGGGGGCGGCCCGTCAGGAAGTCCAGTACCCAGTTGCACAGGGCGGGGTCGAGACCCAGGGTCTCGAGCTTGATGACGAGCTTGGAGGGTACTATGGTGTTGAATGCCGAGCTGTAGTCGATGAACAGCATTCTCACATAGGTATTCCTCTTGTCCAGATGGGTTAGGGCAGTGTGCAGTGTGGTTGAGATTGTATCGTCTGTGGACCTATTTGGGCGGTAAGCAAATTGGAGTGGGTCTAGGGTGTCAGGTAGGGTGGAGGTGATATGGTCCTTGACTAGTCTCTCAAAGCACTTCATGATGACGGAAGTGAGTGCTACGGGGCGGTAGTCGTTGAGCTCAGTTACCTTAGCTTTCTTGGGAACAGGAACAATGGTGGCCCTCTTGAAGCATGTGGGAACAGCAGACTGGTATAGGGATTGATTGAATATGTCCGTAAACACACCGGCCAGTTGGTCTGCGCATGCTCTGAGGGCGCGGCTGGGGATGCCGTCTGGGCCTGCAGCCTTGCGAGGGTTAACACGTTTAAATGTCTTACTCACCTCGGCTGCAGTGAAGGAGAGTCCGCAAGTTTTCGTTGCAGGCCGTGTCAGTGGCGCTGTATTGTCCTCAAAGCGGGCAAAAACGTTATTTAGTCTGCCTGGGAGCAAGACATCCTGGTCCGTGACTGGGCTGGTTTTCTTCTTGTAGTCCGTGATTGACTGTAGACCCTGCCACATGCCTCTTTTGTCTGAGCCGTTGAATTGAGATTCTACTTTGTCTCTGTACTGACGCTTAGCTTGTTTGATAGCCTTGCGGAGGGAATAGCTGCACTGTTTGTATTCGGTCATGTTACCAGTCACCTTGCCCTGATTAAAAGCAGTGGTTCGCGCTTTCAGTTTCACGCGAATGCTGCCATCAATCCACGGTTTCTGGTTAGGGAATGTTTTAATCATTGCTATGGGAACGACATCTTCAACGTACGTTCTAATGAACTCGCACACCGAATCAGCGTATTCGTCAATGTTGTTATCTGACGCAATACGAAACATATCCCAGTCCACGTGATGGAAGCAGTCTTGGAGTGTGGAGTCAGCTTGGTCGGACCAGCGTTGGACAGACCTCAGCGTGGGAGCTTCTTTTTTTAGTTTCTGTCTGTAGGCAGGGATCAACAAAATTAAGTCGTGGTCAGCTTTTCCGAAAGGAGGGTGGGGCAGGGCCTTATATGCGTCGCAAATAAAGTTCGTTCAGAGCCATCGATGTGTCTGCTTGGGGGGGATATATACGGCTGTGATTATAATCGAAGAGAATTCTCTTGGTAGATAATGTGGTCGACATTTGATTGTGAGGAATTCTAAATCAGGTGAACAGAAGGATTTGAGTTCCTGTATGTTTCTTTCATCACACCATGTCTCGTTAGCCATAAGGCATACGCCCCCGCCCCTCTTCTTACCAGAAAGATGTTTGTTTCTGTCGGCGCGATGCGTGGAGAAACCCGCTGGCTGCACCGCCTCCGATAGCGTCTCTCCAGTGAGCCATGTTTCCGTGAAGCAAAGAACGTTACAGTCTCTGATGTCCCTCTGGAATGCTACCCTTGCTCGGATTTCATCAACCTTGTTGTCAAGAGACTGGACATTGGCGAGAAGAATGCTAGGGAGTGGTGCGCGATGTGCCCGTCTCCGGAGTCTGACCAGAAGACCGCCTCGTTTCCCTCTTTTATGGAGTCGTTTTTTTGGGTCGCCACATGGGATCCATTCCGTTGTCCTGGTTGAAAGGCAGAACACAGGATCCGCGTCGCGAAAGTCATATTCTTGGTCGTACTGATGGTGAGTTGACGCTGATCTTATATTCAGTAGTTCTTCTCGACTGTATGTAATGAAACCTAAGATGACCTGGGGTACCAATGTAAGAAATAACACGTAAAAAAACAAAAAACTGCATAGTTTCCTAGGAACGCGAAGCGAGGCGGCCATCTCTGTCGGCGCCGGAAGTAACAAGCATACCCATAATATGATGCAGCCACCATTTTTGGCATTTCTTTAGTGCCTTATTACAAACAGGATGCATGTTTTAGAATATTTTATTCTGTACAGGCTTCCTTCTTTTCACTCTGTCAATTAGATTAGTATTGTGGAGTAACTACAATGTTGTTGATCCCTCAGTTTTCTCCTGTCACAGCCAATAAACTCTGTAACTATTTTAAAGTCACCATTGATCTCATGGTGAAATCCCTGAGCGGTTTCCTTCTTCTCCGGCAACTGAGGTAGGAAGGACACCTGTATCTTTGTAGTGGACCCCCTTTTTTCCCCATCTGCCAATCAGTGCCCTTCTTTGCGAACCATTGGAAAATTTCCCTGGTCTTTGTAATTGAATCTGTGCTTGAAATTCCCTGCTCGACTGAGGGACCTTATAAATATTTGTATGTGTGGGGTATATGTTAAACACTGTTATTGCACACAGAGTGAGTCTATGCAACTTATTATGTGACTTGTATAAAAGCTGAGCTTATTTAGGCTTGTCATAACAAAATAATTGAATGCCTATTGACTCAATATATATTTAAGCTTTTCATTTTTTTATTAATTTGAAAAGATTTCAAAAATATATAATTCCACTTTGACATTATGGAGTATTGTGTGTAGATCAGTGACACAAAATCTACATTTAATCCATTTTAAATTCAGGCTGTAGCACAACAGAATGTGGAAAAAGTCAAGGGGTGTGAGTACTTTCTGAAGGCTCTGTATATTGAAGCAATGTATTGAGAATTCACCAGTGTGTGTGTGTGGATATGTGCTAGTGTGGATATGTGCTAGTGTGGATATGTGCTAGTGTGGATATGTACTAGTGTGGATATGTGCTAGTGTGGATATGTGCTAGTGTGGATATGTACTAGTGTGGATATGTACTAGTGTGGATTTGTACTAGTGTGGATATGTGCTAGTGTGGATATGTGCTAGTGTGGATATGTACTAGTGTGGATTTGTACTAGTGTGGATATGTGCTAGTGTGGATATGTACTAGTGTGGATATGTACTAGTGTGGATTTGTGCTAGTGTGGATATGTGCTAGTGTGGATATGTGTGTGTGTGGATATGTGCTAGTGTGGATATGTACTAGTGTGGATATGTGCTAGTGTGGATATGTGCTAGTGTGGATATGTACTAGTGTGGATTTGTACTAGTGTGGATATGTGTGTGTGTGGATATGTGCTAGTGTGGATATGTGCTAGTGTGGATATGTGCTAGTGTGGATATGTACTAGTGTGGATATGTGCTAGTGTGGATATGTGCTAGTGTGGATATGTGCTAGTGTGGATATGTGCTAGTGTGGATATGTGCTTGTGTGGATATGTGCTAGTGTGGATATGTGCTAGTGTGGATATGTGCTAGTGTGGATATGTACTAGTGTGGATATGTGCTAGTGTGGATATGTGCTAGTGTGGATATGTACTAGTGTGGATATGTACTAGTGTGGATTTGTACTAGTGTGGATATGTGCTAGTGTGGATATGTACTAGTGTGGATATGTGCTAGTGTGGATATGTACTAGTGTGGATTTGTACTAGTGTGGATATGTGCTAGTGTGGATATGTGCTAGTGTGGATATGTGCTAGTGTGGATATGTGTGTGTGTGGATATGTGCTAGTGTGGATATGTGCTAGTGTGGATATGTGCTAGTGTGGATATGTGTGTGTGTGGATATTGTGTGTGTGTTGTAATGTAAGCATGTTTATTGTAATTGAATGATTATGAAGAGTTACTGAACATTGTATGGTTATTTTCCACTTTGTCCACACTAATACTGTATGTAGCCTATACCAAAAACTATACGCTGTGCAAAATGATGTCATACTTCCGGGTCCTGTACCCTAATCTTTTGAATGGGCTTGATGTTTATATCATAACATTTGTGAAACGCCATCATGTATAAAATTACATTTGTGTTTGTGGATGAATTTATTTCTACCAGAGGCCTTTTATAAAGTTTTGGTCCATTAAAGACCCCTCAAAAAGTGTTATTTTTTCAACACTCAAATGTAATTTGACACTGGATTGGTGGGACTCATATGTACAGTGCATTCAGAAAGTATTCAGACCCCTTGACTTTTTCCACATTTTTTTTGATTCCCCTCATCAATCTACACACACTACCCCATAATGACAAAGGAACAACGGGTTTTTAGAATGTTTTTAAAATTGTGTTTTTTTTTTAAGAAAATGTAAATATCAGCCACGAGTCTTCCTGGCTATGACTTTACAAACTTGGCGCAACTATATTTGAGGCGTTTCTCCCATTCTTCTCTGCAGATTCGCTCAAGCACTGTCAGGTTGGATGGGGAACGTCACTGCACAGCTATTTTCAGGTCTCTCCAAAGATGTTCGATTGGGTTCAAGTACGGGCTCTGGCTGGGCCACTCAAGGACATTCAGAGACTTGTCCCGAAGCCTGTGTGGTGAGGGTTGTTGTCCTGTGGAACGGTGAACCATCGCCCCAGTCTGCGGTCCTGAGCGCTCTGGAGCAGGTTTTCATCAAGGATCTCTCTGTAATTTGCTCCATTCATCTTTCCCTCGATCCTGACTAGTCTCCCAGTCACTGCTGCTGAAATACGTCCCCACACCATGATGTTGCCACCACCATGCTTCACTGTAGGGATGGTGCCAGGTTTCCTCCAGATGAGACGCTTGGCATTTAGGCCAAAGAGTTCAATCTTGGTTTCATCAGACCAGAGAATCTTGTTTCTCATGGTCTGAGTCTTTTAGGTGTTTTTTGGCAAACTCCCAGCGGGCTGTCATGTGCCTTTTACTGAAGAGTGGTCCTTTGTTATGAGACTCGAAATTCATCGATGCTGCAGAAATGGTGCATTCTGTTTACATTGATCAGCCTTGAGATGTTTCTACAACTTGATTGTAGTCCACCTGTGGTCAATTCAAATGATTGGACATGATTTGGAAAGGTACACACCTGTCTATATAAGGTCCCACAGTTGACAGTGCATGTCAGAGCAAAAACAAAGCCATGAAGTCAAAGGAATTGTTCGTAGAGCTCCGAGACAGGATTGTGTCTAGGCACAGATCTGGGGAAGGGTATCAAAACATTTCTGCAGCATCGAAGGTCCCCAAGAACACAGTGGCCTCCATCATTCTTAAATTGAAGAAGTTTGGAACCACCAAGACTCTTCCTAGAGCTGGCTGCCCGGCCAAACCGAACAATCGGGGGAGAAGGGCCTTGGTCAGGGAGGTGACCAAGAACCCGATGGTCACTCTGACAGAGCTCCAGAGATGGGAGAACCTTCCAGAAGGACAACCATCTCTGCAGCACTCTACCAATCAAGCCTTTATGTTAGAGTGGCCAGCCTATTTGGCCAGTCATTATGGGGTATTGTGTGTAGATAGATGAGGAAATGGTTTTATTTAAACCATTTTAGAATAAGGCTGTAACGTAACTAAATGTGGAAATAGTCAATGGGTCTGAACACTTTTCCGAAGGCACTGCACTCTTTGAAGGTGTTACATTTAAATGTAATTTAGGTACACTAGTAAATGTGCTTTAATGATGACACAAATTAAATATTTGCATTTTTCTGTTGACAGTGAATGACAAAAAATATATAATAAAAAAAACGTACTTGTTGGTGAGGCAGGGTTATTATCATATTCCATCAGGAGTTTTCTTTGAAATGCTTGAGTCTCCCCCAGGACTGATCCAGGAGGATGTGCACCTGCAAAAAGTGCCCCCACAAAACAAAAGGCCACGATGGCCATGCAGCCCAGATGTCCCATGACTGTCCTGCAGAAACAGGAAGATTTGGGTGATATGATGAGCATGAAAGAATCCAATCATTCTACCTGTTCCTAATCCTTCCTGGAATATAAGTGTAAAGGGTCCGTCTTTTTTTTTGGGGGGGGGGGGGGGGGGGCAGCTTTAATATTGCAAATAGATTGTCACTTCCATCAATGTAATTATCTGCATCATTTCCAATACCCCATTAATTTTTGGGGGTGAATATACAGTGCCTTGCGAAAGTATTCGGTCCCCTTGAACTTTGCGACCTTTTGCCACATTTCAGGCTTCAAACATAAAGATATAAAATTGTATTTTTTTGTGAAGAATCAACAACAAGTGGGACACAATCATGAAGTGGAACGACATTTATTGGATATTTCAAACTTTTTTAACAAATCAAAAACTGAAAAATTGGGCGTGCAAAATTATTCAGCCCCCTTAAGTTAATACTTTGTAGCGCCACCTTTTGCTGCGATTACAGCTGTAAGTCGCTTGGGGTATGTCTCTATCAGTTTTGCACATCGAGAGACTGACATTTTTTCCCATTCCTCCTTGCAAAACAGCTCAAGCTCAGTGAGGTTGGATGGAGAGCATTTGTGAACAGCAGTTTTCAGTTCTTTCCACAGATTCTCGATTGGATTCAGGTCTGGACTTTGACTTGGCCATTCTAACACCTGGATATGTTTATTTTTGAACCATTCCATTGTAGATTTTGCTTTATGTTTTGGATCATTGTCTTGTTGGAAGACAAATCTCCGTCCCAGTCTCAGGTCTTTTGCAGACTCCATCAGGTTTTCTTCCAGAATGGTCATGTATTTGGCTCCATCCATCTTCCCATCAATTTTAACCATCTTCCCTGTCCCTGCTGAAGAAGAGCAGGCCCAAACCATGATGCTGCCACCACCATGTTTGACATGGTGGTGGGGATGGTAGGTTCAGGGTGATGAGCTGTGTTGCTTTTACACCAAACATAACGTTTTGCATTGTTGCCAATAAGTTCAATTTTGGTTTCATCTGACCAGAGCACCTTCTTCCACATGTTTGGTGTGTCTCCCAGGTGGCTTGTGGCAAACTTTAAACGACACTTTTTATGGATATCTTTAAGAAATTGCTTTCTTCTTGCCACTCTTCCATAAAGGCCAGATTTGTGCAATATACGACTGATTGTTGTCCTATGGACAGAGTCTCCCACCTCAGCTGTAGATCTCTGCAGTTCATCCAGAGTGATCATGGGCCTCTTGGCTGCATCTCTGATCAGTCTTCTCCTTGTATGAGCTGAAAGTTTAGAGGGACGGCCAGGTCTTGGTAGATTTGCAGTGGTCTGATACTCCTTCCATTTCAATATTATCGCTTGCACAGTGCTCCTTGGGATGTTTAAAGCTTGGGAAATCTTTTTGTATCCAAATCCGGCTTTAAACTTCTTCACAACAGTATATCGGACCTGCCTGGTGTGTTCCTTGTTCTTCATGATGCTCTCTGCGCTTTTAACGGACCTCTGAGACTATCACAGTGCAGGTGAATTTATACGGAGACTTGATTACACACAGGTGGATTGTATTTATCATCATTAGTCATTTAGGTCAACATTGGATCATTCAGAGATCCTCACTGAACTTCTGGAGAGAGTTTGCTGCACTGAAAGTAAAGGGGCTGAATAATTTTGCACGCCCAATTTTTCAGTTTTTGATTTGTTAAAAAAGTTTGAAATATCCAATAAATGTCGTTCCACTTCATGATTGTGTCCCACTTGTTGTTGATTCTTCACAAAAAAATACAGTTTTATATCTTTATGTTTGAAGCCTGAAATGTGGCAAAAGGTCGCAAAGTTCAAGGGGGCCGAATACTTTCGCAAGGCACTGTATATATATATATATATATATATATACAGTGCCTTGCGAAAGTATTCGGCCCCCTTGAACTTTGCGACCTTTTGCCACATTTCAGGCTTCAAACATAAAGATATAAAACTGTATTTTTTTGTGAAGAATCAACAACAAGTGGGACACAATCATGTATATATATATATCATGTATGTATATATATATAAACATGCCTACATATACACAGATACAAATACACAAACATACAGTTTAAGTCGGAAGTTTACATTCACCTTAGCCAAATGCATTTCAACTCAGTTTTCACAATTCCTGCCATTTAATCAGAGTAAATAATCCCTGTTTTATGTCAGTTAGGATCCCCACTTTATTTTAAGAATGTGAAATGTCAGAATAATAGTAGAGAGAATAATTTATTTCAGCTTTTATTTCTTTCATCACATTCCCAGTGGGTCAGAAGTTACATATACTCAATTAGTATTTGGTAGCATTGCCTTGAAATTGTTTCACTTGGGTCAAACGTTTCGGGTAGCCTTCCACAAGCTTCCCACAATAAATTGGGTGAATTTTGGCCCATTCCTCCTGACAGAGCTGGTGTAACTGAGTCAGGTTTGTAGGTCTCCTTGCTCGCACACGCTTTTTCAGTTCTGCTCACAAATTTTCCATAGGTTTGAGGTCAGGGCTTTGTGATGGCCACTCCAATACCTTGACTTTGTTGTCATTAAGCCATTTTTCCACAACTTTGGAAGTATGCTTGGGGTCATTGTCCATTTTGAAAACCCATTTGCGACCAAGCTTTAACTTCCTGACTGATGTCTTGAGATGTTGCTTCAATATATCCACTTAATTGTCCTCCCTCATGATGCCATGTATTTTGTGAAGTGCACCAGTCCCTCCTGAAGCAAACCACCCCCACAACATGATGCTGCCACCCCTGTTCTTCACGGTTGGGATGGTGTTCTTTGGCTTGCAAGCCCCCTTTTTCCTCCAAACATAACGATGATCATTATGGCCAAACAGTTCTATTTTTGTTTCATCAGACCAGAGGACATTTCTCCAAAAAGTACGATCTTTGTCCCCATGTGCAGTTGTAAACCATAGTCTGGCTTTTTTTATGGCGGATTTGGAGCAGTGGCTTCTTCCTTGCTGAGCGGCCTTTCAGGTTATGTCGATATAGGACTCGTTTTACTTCTATTTGCCATATATTTGTTAATGTGCTATTTCACAAAAGTTCTGAACATATAAAAAATAAATAAATATATATATATAAAATAAAAAATAATTTAAAAAAAGATAAACTGTACCTCTTGATAAAACAAATTTAAAGTAATATTCAACACAGTTGACACAACCACTAGGGTGGTGCCACTTTAACCACCTCCCGTGATTCCCCCATAATGTGCACTTTTCTATGTCAAAAACACCCTGTTGTCACATGACCACCACATGCCTATAACTGACATTACTCAACAACATACTGTAGTCCGCTCTTCATATTGATTTTGGCAAATGACTTGTACATACCTGATAGACTTAATATCTTTGAGATGTTTTCTCGGCAGGTGTTTTTGTTTAGCCGACTGCAAGGAGACTTGTTGTGCTAAAGGTTGAAGGAAATGTCATTGTCTGCTCCACTCGTAGCCTTAAAGAGACAGTTAATAAGTGACTTTATAACTGGGTTTGGTTTGTCATTCATTTCTTCCTATCGCTGTCACTTAATTTAGTCAGCGGTGTAAGACTCAAGTTTGTAATTAGGTAAGCAATGGATGAAATATATTCCGTGGGAAGAGTAGTATTTTCCTTGGAAATTACTTTCAGGTTGAAGCTCTATCTGTTAAACCTTCAATTCAAGGCTTGAATCGGCACACAAGGAATTATTGAGTTTATTTTCAGTGTGCTTACTTTGCCCCTTGTTGGTCATAATGACTTCATCAATTGTAAATCTGTGGCTTGAATTTGAGGAACATTCCATTTGTTTACTTCACAAATTCAGCAGTTCAGTATTATAACCAGAAGGTGGCAGTACACTTACATGTGCCATTGCCGGTGTCCAAGTAGACCTACACCCGTGCTTCACAAACTTTTTTGGCCCACGACCGCATTTTGATATCTGAAAATTCTTTCAATCCCAACCATGTGGAGAAAAAAAAGTGTAATTAACATCCAATGTTTACCTTTTTATTTTCTGCAATCAATTGAAAACCATTAACAGTATTTCTGATTGTCTTTATCAGGTAAGACCCAAGTGCAGACTGTGTCAAGTAACAATGTTTATTGTAACAACAGGGGCAGGCAAAAGACAGGTCAAGACAGGCAGGGGCCGATAATCTAGAGTAGTGGGGCCAAGGTACAGGATGACTGGCAGGCCCAGGGTCAGGCAGAGATCGGTAATCCAGAGTAGTGGGGCCAAGGTACAGGATGGCAGGCAGGCTCAGGTCAGGCAGAGGTCAGTAATCTAGAGTAGTGGGGCCAAGGTACAGGATGGCAGGCAGGCTCAGGTCAGGCAGAGGTCGGTAAATCCAGAGTAGTGGGGCCAAGGTACAGGACGGCAGGCAGGCTCAGGCTCAGGTCAGGCAGAGGTCGGTAAATCCAGAGTAGTGGGGCCAAGGTACAGGACGGCAGGCAGGCTCAGGGTCAGGTCAGGCAGAGGTCGGTAATCCAGAGTAGTGGGGCCAAAGTACAGGATGGCAGGCAGGCTCAGGGTCAGGTCAGGCAGAGGTCGGTAATCCAGAGTAGTGGGGCCAAAGTACAGGATGGCAGGCAGGCCCAGGACAGGCAAGGGTCAAAACCAGGAGGCCAAGAAAAAGAGAGACTGTGGAAAAGCAGAAGCTGAGACAAACCACTGGTTGACTTGAACAAACAAGACGAACTGGCACAGACAGACAGGAAACACAGGTATAAATACCCAGGGGATAAGTGGGGAAGATGGATGACACCTGGAGGGGGGTGGAGACAAGCACAAGGACAGGTGAAACAGATCAGGGCGTGACAGTCGTCGCAACTCACCATAACATATACAGTCCTTTAATGTGGGGAGATGGGTGTGTTTACTGCATGATGCATCCAAGCGTCTCAAAGTCAGGGGGCGTGGTCGAAAGTGTGCACCTCATCTCTGCTGTCACATCCAACCTGGATCACTATTTGGTTTTAATGCAGACAAGAGCACTGAATCCAGCTTCATACAAATATGAGCTGGGAAAAGGTACCATGAGTTTTATAATGCTTTCAAGTCAACTGGGAACTCGTAAAACTACGAGGTCAAATCATGAAGTCGTGGATCCTCAGATCGAATAGTTGGAGCTCTAGAAAGAGGTCCGAGTTCCAGAGTTTGAATTCCTAGTTGGATGACCGTTCAAAACTATTTTTCCCAGTCGAAGCTCGTATTTTTCTAAGTTCCCAGTTGTCTTGAACGCACTGAGGTCGGAAGTCTGAGATGTCCGTGTTCTCAGTTGTTTCGAACGTGGCATTAATGCTCAGAGGAAGATGACAGGGTATTTATTTAAAACTCCAACGTAGTGACACGTTAATGTATTCGGTCACATGACAGCTTGACCAGCTGTCAAACAGAGTGGGAAGTAGGTCCCAAAGTGCTCTTCCAAGTGTTGGAGGTGAGCAGTCATCACTAGTGTGGGACACTTACTGATGCTGTTTTCTGCTAGAAACATGCACAGCCAAGGGAAGGGGGCATAGTTTCTGACTCCACTGGATTTGGTCACTCATCTGTCTGCTTGCGTTCAGTTTGTTCAGATTCCCAAATATGTCTGTTACATAAGCAAAGGATGCACATTTTCTTTTCATTACACAGAAAGTCAACCAAGTCCGTTTTGTTTTTCTTCTTTTTACATCCATTGTGAATGACAACAGTTCCTCTCTCAATGCGAAAAATCTTTCCAACACTCCCTCTCTATAACTACCAGTGGTGGTCGGGGACGTTTAATATGAGGGAGGATATTGGATGACTGTCATTCATATTTAATTCATCCAGTTCAATCTAACATGGATAGGTTTAGGCTACCACATGATACTCAAATTCTCCCCATTCCTATCATGAGGATGCTACAGCTACAGCCGATGAATGAAGGTTTACACCGTACAACGTAAACAGGTCGAGAGAAACATGTGAGTAATCAAGGTGGCAGACAGTGACACATTCAATATCACATTGCACAACTCTTGCCTGCATCTAGCTGATCTAGGGTGTAATCATTAGTCCAACAGTTGCAAACGGGAGTTTCTATTGGACAAATGAATGTATGTTTATCCCCGTTTCGTTCTGTTTGCTTCCTTTTAAGAAACGTTTTTTTTAACAGAATCGGTGGAATGAATACACCCCTGATCACACGCAGTTCTCTTTCATAGCAGCCACATACAAACAGCATTATCACTTTGCTCATTGTGGAATTCTTTCTCCCATCTACGCACTCTCCTACTCTCACATTTTCCCTCGCTTGTAGACTTCAGTGCACAACACATCAGCTAACTTTCCAAGCTAAACCTTCATATCATGACCGCTAAACACTACACACAGCCTACATTAAAGATAATATGGTGACAAACGTCATAGCTAGTCAATATTGCTACTAGAACTAACGCATTAGTAAACCCGCTACAATCATGCAGTAGAGTGTACAGTCAGCAAAAGTTTAACAGTTACACTGGCGGGCCCCGATGGCAATGAATTAATAAAACCAAAAGCTTACCTTGACTTGGAAGAGTCACGGAAAGTAGCTGTACTCCGGCTACACCATGGTGCTACCCTACAGAGTGCTGTTGAAGCTACTGTACACCTTCTTTGGAAAACAGTGTGTTTTAATAAATTATTTGGTGACGTGAATATATTTAGTATATTTTTATCTAAAAATATATATATTTTTTTAAAGTTTCACTGTTTTTATGGAATTCACTGAGGAAGAGCCTCTACTGATGTCCACATAGTTTAGTGAACAGGCATAGGCGCAGTGAATGTGGTTTGATGTAGTTTACAATCTAAGTTACCTGTTGCAGTATATCTCAGAGTTCTGTGCTCAGCTCATTTGCCGCCAGTTGCTCTCGATGTATCATACAATGCATCCATATGGCAGAGGGAGACACATTCATAACTAGAGTGCAGAGGCCTGCCTGCCGTCCCGCCATAGATGGAGCCCCATCTGTGCAAAAATCTACCATTCAATCTCATGGAATCTGTTTTCCGTCAATATAGCCACGCAGCACACAGGACCGAGTTTGAGAAACCCTGCCATAGAGGACTCTTCTTTGTATCTGTCCCATTATGGCGTCTGTCTGTCCGGTCTGGAAGCAAGCTTTTTGACTTGATTCGGTACTGCAGTTTAACATGTTTTTGGATTACGTGATGATTTCGTTTTTGCTCGCGCTGCTCTCTGTGCTAGTTCGCATGTGAGTGTGGCCAAATAAACCGGATGCAACCTGGATATAGCCGGTCCACGAATCGCCGTATGCGAAGGTGAGTAGATAACTTTAAAAACAATGGTCGGCCATCTTGGACACCATTTCTAGTTCTTTTATAGTTCAGTGCTGTGAGCTGGAGGCCATTTACATTTTAAAGTTGTCAATTTTCTTCTTCTACTACCTATATGAGTTAGTAAACAAACTGAAATCGTTCATACTGCCACCTAGAGTGTGTTGTTTGAACCGGTTGGCGATTTACTGCCACCTGCGGGTTATGGAATGTTTGCTCAAGAGTATAATTCATTGGATGATCCCTCCTGATGACCTGGATGGAATTCTGTCATCCTTCTTTAACCCCATAGGAAGTCCCACCCAATTGACTACTTCAAAATGGTGAAATTCCTCAATGGCGCTGCCCATGCTAAAACAGGCTTTTGGACACTAGAGTCATTCTCTAGTGTCCTACACCTTTTCCCATGTATGTCAATTAACTCTCCACAGCAGAGAGAGAAACGTCAGACACCAGAGGCATCATGACTATTTAGGATATAAGATATACTTTTCTACACAGAGATAAACACATTGTCTCGGTGTTAATGGAAGAAAATGAACCAAAAGAAACACGAGTAGGTTTGTTTGTGTAGCAGTATAGTTTCAATGAAGAAGAACTTGTTACAATACATCCCCTCTATTATGCCCAGTTGACTTGTTCCTACTTCCTGCTTGTCTTCAGGGTTAATGTGTCCGGGGCAATGACGTGGCAAAATGTAAAAAGCACACGATGCAGCCAGCCTGAAAAGTCAATGCTATCTATTGATCACACTGTGAGGTAATTGAGAGATTTATCTCTGAAAAGCTTTGGTAGAACCTTAATTGGGGAGAATGGGCTCGTGATAATGACTGGAATGGAATCAGTGGAATGGTATCAAATACATCAAACATGGTTTCCAGGTGTCTGATGCCATTCCATTTGCTCCATTCCAGACATTATTATGAACTGTCCTCCCCTCAGCAGCCTCCACTGTTTCGCATGGTTATATACGTTGTATTAGAAGGGCTCTCAATGTATTTATTAAAACATGTCCATTTCCTGCTCAGCCTATTTGACCCATGGCAGCCATCTTGACACTTGACTGTGAGGTTAACATGCTTCACCACACTTAACATCGTATAGTGCTGGAGTTCAATGAGAGCTTTAACCATAAAAAAAAACACAAAGGGAGGAATTTAGTTTAGGGTGGTGGACTGGACTGTGATTTATGATTACATGTTGTCATAACAGAAAAGACTTGTACCCAGCAAGATCACAAGATCTTCGATCTTAAAAAACAGATAGATATGAATTATCTCAGAATGAACAAACCCTGTGAGTGTGTGAACAGACCAAAGAGACAAGAGAGCTGGTTTCTGTCCGTGTTTGGAGAGTCGGTTCAGCAAAGTCAAACATTACTGGTCTTTACAACACTAATCAAAAATAGAAAGGCAACACGCAACAATTTCAAAGATTTTACTGAGTTACAGTTCATTAAAGGATATCAGTCAGTTGAAATAAATAAATGAGGCCCTAATCTATGGATTTAAAATGACTGGGAATACAGATATGCATCTGTTGGTCACAAATACCTTTAAAAAAAAGGTAGGGGTGTGGATCAGAAAACCAGTTGGTATCTGGTGTGATCACATCGCCTTCACATAGAGTTGATCAGACTGTTGATTGTGGCCTGTGGAATGTTGCCCCACTCCTCTTCAATGGCTGTGCCAAGTAACTGGATATTGGCAGGAACACGCTGTCGTACACAGTGATCAAGAGCATCCCAAACATGCTCAATATCTGAGAATGCAGGCCATGGATAAACTGGGACATTTTCAGCTTCCAGGAATTGTGTACAGATCCTTGCAACATGAGGACGTGCATTATCATACTGATACATGAGATGATGGCAGCGGATGAATGGCACCACAGGATCTTGTCACGGTATCTCTGTGCATTCAAATTGCCATCGATGAAATTCAATTGTGTTCGTTGTCCGTAGCTTATGCCTGCCCATACCATAACCCCACTACCACCAGGCAGCACTCTGTTCACAACGTTGACATCAGCAAACCATTCGCCCACACAACTTCATACACATGGTCTGTGGTTGTGAAACTAGTTGGGCGTACTGCCAAATTCTATAAAACAACATTGGAGGAGGCTTATTGTAGAGAAATGAACATTAAATTATCTGGCAACAGCTCTGGTGGACATTCCTGCAGTCAGCAAGCCAATTGCACACTCCCTCAAAACTTGAGACATCTGTGGCAATGAGTTGTGTCACAAAACTGCACATTTTAGAGTGACATTTTATTGTCCCCAGCACAAGGTGCACCACTGTAATGATTATGCTGATTAATCAGCTTCTTGATATGCCACAACTGTCAGGTGGATGGATTATACTGGCAAATGAGAAATGCTCACAAACAGGGATGGAAATGAATTTGTTCGCAACATTTTAGAGAAATATCTGGTATATTGTATTTCTGCTCATGGAACAGAGGAGCAACACTGTACATGTTGCGTTTATATTTTTGTTCAGTGTAGATTTAAACATATTATATTTTACCCTGTTATCTCAAAATGGAATAGAGTCAAGAATTCAGGACTGTGAGTATCACACTTTCCAGGTACACACTTTCTCTCTTATCCTTATCCACCTCTCTCTCTCTCTCTCTCTCTCTCTCTCTCTCTCTCTCTCTCAGTCTATTACCACCTTTCATGCTGACTCTGAACACAAAATAATGAATTAATTTTTGTGTCAAAGGTAGTTTAGACATGACAAGGATGTGTAACATGCTTTCTAACAAATGTAAGAATATAGTCACTTCAATGACCACTCATTCCATCGCTTACTTTTGAGCAAAAATATGTTGAAGTCGTTTTCCTTGGATGAAAGAGACTCATTATGTCAAGAGAAAAGTCTGCTTTTTGAACGTTCACTATACCTCCTCATTTGATGTAGTTCATTCTCTCTTGTCCTTTCAAATCAAATGTTACCTTGAGACAAAGCAGGCCAAGCTGACCCTGAAGAACGTGTAGAGGCGGATCCGTCACTAGTTAGATTCTACTTTGTATGAATGATGTGTAAAATTCTTTCTAACAAACGTAAGAATATAGTCAATTCAATGACCACTCATTCCATCGCTTACTTTCGAGAGAAAATATTGGATGAAAGAGACTCATTATGTCAAGTTGACTCTGAAAAATGTATAGAGGCGGATCCGACACACTAGGTCGATTCTACTTTGTTTGAATGAAGTTCTGTGACATTGAATCAGACATTTACATGAGGGCAGAATCGATGTGTTTTTCCTGACAGGTCACGTGGTAAAACCTAATAATTAGCCACAGTAAACTTTGAGTAACGTGTTAACGTGCTGAAGGTAACACGTTCAAATCCTGGGTCTAGAAGACAGGAATGGAACTCATGGTTCCACGTGCTTGTTTTACATGCTTGTTTTACATGCTTGTTATGCATGCTTGTTATACACGCTTGTTATACACGTGCTTACATTTACATTTACATTTAAGTCATTTAGCAGACGCTCTTATCCAGAGCGACTTACAAATTGGTGCATTCACCTTATGACATCCAGTGGAACAGCCACTTTACAATAGTGCATCTAAAATAGTGCTTGTTTTACATGCTTGTTTTACATGCTTGTTATGCATGCTTGTTATACACGCTTGTTATACACGTGCTTGTTTTACATGCTTGTTTTACATGCTTGTTTTACATGCTTGTTATATATGCTTGTTCTACATGCTTGTTATACATGCTTGTTGTGTGTAACCTTTATTTAACTTGGCAAGTCAGTTAAGAACAAATTCCTATTTACAATGATGGCATACACCGGCCAAACCCGGATGATGCTGGGCCAATTGTGTACTGTCTTATGGGACTCCCAATCACGGCCGGTTGTGATACAGCCTGGATTCGAACCAGGGTGTCTGTAGTGACGCCTCTAGCACTGAGATGCAGTTTTACATGCTTGTTAAACATGCTTGTTTTACATGCTTGTTATACATGCTTGTTATACATGCTTGTTTTACATGCTTGTTATACATGCTTGTTATACATGCTTGTTATACATGCTTGTTTTACATTTTTTCCCTCATCTTCTCAGTTAAACGACTCTTGGAAGCACTTGACAGCTGTTCCAATGATTCCCGTTTCCCATTGTTGTCTTCTAATCATCTAATTCACTACCAGTCATCAACAGTACTTGAGAATCTCCTTTATTCGTCAGTGTTATTTAAAAAAAAAAAAGTGCATTGTTTGTAACTTGTGTTTTTTACTTATTTTGTACATAATGTTGCTACTACTGTCTCTTTAGCCAAAAATAACTTCTTACCTGGGAACAAGCCCAAATCACCATTATTTGCGTGAAGAGACGACAGAGAAAAAGGGGACCGTTATACTGCTCACAAATGTCATGTTTAAACATCATGGAACCATTTTACAGATCATATTTGCAACTCTTCTATAGCAGGGGTGTCCAACCTTTTTTTTAGCATGAGGGCTACTTAACGAAATATAGCTCCTAAAGTAGCTTCTCGGCGTTACTCTGGACCCTCATCTCTCTTTTGAAGAACATATCAAGACCATTTCAAGGACAGCTTTTTTCCATCTACATAACATTGCAAAAATCAGAAACTTTCTGTCCAAAAATGATGCAGAAAAATTAATCCATGCTTTTGTCACTTCTAGATTAGACTACTGCAATGCTCTACTTTCCGGCTACCCGGATAAAGCACTAAATAAACTTCAGTTGGTGCTAAATACGGCTGCTAGAATCCTGACTAGAACCAACAAATTTGATCATATTACTCCAGTGCTAGCCTCTCTACACTGGCTTCCTGTCAAAGCAAGGGCTGATTTCAAGGTTTTACTGCTAACCTACAAAGCATTACATGGGCTTGCTCCTACCTATCTCTCTGATTTGGTCCTGCCGTACATACCTACACGTACGCTACGGTCACAAGACGCAGGCCTCCTAATTGTCCCTAGAATTTCTAAGCAAACAGCTGGAGGCAGGGCTTTCTCCTATAGAGCTCCATTTTTATGGAACGGTCTGCCTACTCATGTCAGAGACGCAAACTCGGTCTCAACCTTTAAGTCTTTACTGAAGACTCATCTCTTCAGTGGGTCATATGATTGAGTGTAGTCTGGCCCAGGAGTGGGAAGGTGAACGGAAAGGCTCTGGAGCAACGAACCGCCCTTGCTGTCTCTGCCTGGCCGGTTCCCCTCTTTCCACTGGGATTCTCTGCCTCTAACCCTATTACAGGGGCTGAGTCACTGGCTTACTGGGGCTCTCTCATGCCGTCCCTGGAAGGGGTGCGTCACCTGAGTGGGTTGATTCACTGATGTGGTCATCCTGTCTGGGTTGGCGCCCCCCCTTGGGTTGTGTCATGGCGGAGATCTTTATGGGCTATACTCAGCCTTGTTTCAGGATGGTAAGTTGGTGGTTGAAGATATCCCTCTAGTGGTGTGGGGGCTGTGCTTTGGCAAAGTGGGTGGGGTTATATCCTTCCTGTTTGGCCCTGTCCGGGGGTGTCCTCGGATGGGGCCACAGTGTCTCCTGACCCCTCCTGTCTCAGCCTCCAGTATTTATGCTGCAGTAGTTTGTGTCGGGGGGCTAGGGTCAGTTTGTTATATCTGGAGTACTTCTCCTGTCCTATTCGGTGTCCTGTGTGAATCTAAGTGTGCGTTCTCTAATTCTCTCCTTCTCTCTTTCTTTCTCTCTCTCGGAGGACCTGAGCCCTAGGACCATGCCCCAGGACTACCTGACATGATGACTCCTTGCTGTCCCCAGTCCACCTGGCCGTGCTGCTGCTCCAGTTTCAACTGTTCTGCCTTATTATTATTCGAACATGCTGGTCATTTATGAACATTTGAACATCTTGGCCATGTTCTGTTATAATCTCCACCCAGCACAGCCAGAAGAGGACTGGCCACCCCACATATGCTCTCTCTAATTCTCTCTTTCTTTCTCTCTCTCGGAGGACCTGAGCCCTAGGACCATGCCCCAGGACTACCTGACATGATGACTCCTTGCTGTCCCCAGTCCATCTGACCGTGCTGCTGCTCCAGTTTCAACTGTTCTGCCTTATTATTATACGACCATGCTGGTCATTTATGAACATTTGAACATCTTGGCCATGTTCTGTTATAATCTCCACCCGGCACAGCCAGAAGAGGACTGGCCACCCCACATAGCCTGGTTCCTCTCTTGGTTTCTTCCTAGGTTTTGGCCTTTCTAGGGAGTTTTTCCTAGCCACCGTGCTTCTACACCTGCATTGCTTGCTGTTTGAGGTTTTAGGCTGGGTTTCTGTACAGCACTTTGAGATATCAGCTGATGTACGAAGGGCTATATAAATACATTTGATTTGATTTGATTTTGATTTAAAGCTTCTTTGTCCTCCACACTGTTCCCATGAAACGTCTTCCTTTCTATCCTGTTGTCTGGCAACAGGTGGCAACTTCTAGTCGCTAGACCCGGGTTGACTCGAATAGTGTGGAACTGTTGAAACACAATGCTCCAGCCCCAGTGTGAAGGGTTTTATCCATCCCCAGTGTGAAGGTGTGAAGGGTTTTCTCCAGCCCCAGTGTGAAGGGTTTTCTCCATCCCCAGTGTGAAGGGTTTTCTCCAGCTCCAGTGTGAAGGTGTGAAGGGTTTTCTCCATCCCCAGTGTGAAGGGTTTTCTCCAGCCCCAGTGTGAAGGGTTTTCTCCATCCCCAGTGTGAAGGGTTTTCTCCATCCCCAGTGTGAAGGGTTTTCTCCATCCCCAGTGTCAAGGGTTTTCTCCATCCCCAGTGTGAAGGTGTGAAGGGTTTTCTCCATCCCCAGTGTGAAGGGTTTTCTCCAGCCCCAGTGTGAAGGGTTTACTCCATCCCCAGTGTGAAGGTGTGAAGGGTTTTCTCCATCCCCAGTGTGAAGGGTTTTCTCCAGCCCCAGTGTGAAGGGTTTACTCCATCCCCAGTGTGAAGGTGTGAAGGGTTTTCTCCATCCCCAGTGTGAAGGGTTTTTCTCCATCCCCAGTGTGAAGGGTTTCTCCAGCCCCAGTGTGAAGGGTTTTCTCCAGCCCCAGTGTCAAGGGTTTTCTCCAGCCCCAGTGTGAAGGGTTTTCTACATTCCCAGTGTGAAGGGTTTTCTCCATCCCCAGTGTGAAGGTGTGAAGGGTTTTCTATATCCCCAGTGTGAAGGGTTTTCTCCAGCCCCAGTGTGAAGGGTTTTCTCCAGCCCCAGTGTGAAGGTGTGAAGGGTTTTCTCCAGCCCCAGTGTGAAGGGTTTTCTCCAGCCCCAGTGTGAAGGTGTGAAGGGTTTTCTCCATCCCCAGTGTGAAGGGTTTTCTCCAGCCCCAGTGTGAAGGGTTTTCTCCAGCCCCAGTGTGAAGGGTTTCCTCCAGCCCCAGTGTGAAGGGTTTTCTCCAGCCCCAGTGTGAAGGTGTGAAGGGTTTTTTCTCCAGCCCCAGTGTGAACGGTTTTCTACATCCCCAGTGTGAAGGTTTTTTCCAGCCCCAGTGTGAAGGGTTTCTCCAGCCCCAGTGTGAAGGGTTTTCTCCAGCTCCAGTGTGAAGGGTTTTCTCCAGCCCCAGTGTGAAGGGTTTTCTCCAGCCCCAGTGTGAAGGGTTTTCACCATCCCCAGTGTGAAGAGTTTTCTACATCCCCAGTGTGAAGGGTTTTCTCCAGCCCCAGTGTGAAGGGTTTCTCCAGCCCCAGTGTGAAGGGTTTTCTCCAGCCCCAGTGTGAAGGTGTGAAGGGTTTTTCTCCAGCCCCAGTGTGAATGGTTTTCTACATCCCCAGTGTGAATGTTTTTTCCAGCCCCAGTGTGAAGGGTTTTCTCCAGCCCCAGTGTGAAGGGTTTTCTCCAGCTCCAGTGTGAAGGGTTTTCTCCAGCTCCAGTGTGAAGGGTTTTCTCCAGCCCCAGTGTGAAGGGTTTTCTCCAGCCCCAGTGTGAAGGGTTTTCACCATCCCCAGTGTGAAGGGTTTTCTACATCCCCAGTGTGAAGGGTTTTCTCCAGCCCCAGTGTGAAGGGTTTTCTCCAGCCCCAGTGTGAAGGGTTTTCTATATCCCCAGTGTGAAGGGTTTTCTCCATCCCCAGTGTGAAGGGTTTTCTCCAGCCCCAGTGTGAAGGTGTGAAGGGTTT
Source organism: Oncorhynchus nerka (assembly GCF_034236695.1). Classification (NCBI taxonomy): domain Eukaryota; kingdom Metazoa; phylum Chordata; class Actinopteri; order Salmoniformes; family Salmonidae; genus Oncorhynchus; species Oncorhynchus nerka. The sequence continues at coordinate 86,358,634 of NC_088415.1, forward strand.
TCTCCAGCCCCAGTGTGAAGGGTTTCCTCCATCCCCAGTGTGAAGGGTTTCTCCAGCCCCAGTGTGAAGGGTTTTCTCCAGCCCCAGTGTGAAGGGTTTTCTCCAGCCCCAGTGTGAAGGGTTTTCTCCAGCCCCAGTGTAATGGGTTTTCTCCAGCCCCAGTGTGAAGGGTTTTCTCCAGCCCCAGTGTGAAGGGTTTTCTCCAGCCCCAGTGTGAAGGGATGTTATTTCTCTCTATTTAGAATAATATATAGGACAGAGAGAACTTTCTACAGAACAAGACTATGTCAATAACTCAGTTTCTGACTAAAAAGAAGATACAGTAGAATCGTATCATTCAAAGCTCTCGGAATGGTGCAATAGACATAATTAGACAACCTCTCTCTGAGGTTGTTGTCTATGCATCGCTGAATATATTTCTCTAATGACTTCCCTGTCACACTAAGTGCAAAGTATAATCGTGAGCTGTTTAAAATGCACTATTGTTCTGGCAGTGTTTTTTCTTAGGGTGAATCCTTTTAGCAGGGTTGGCGGTGTCCACAGAGATAGGGTAGAGAGGTGTCCAAAGACATCCAATTAACTAAGACTGACACAACCCTTGTCTTTCTAGAGTAGTGTGAACACTTATTACAATGAAATTATTAAAACGGGTCAGCAGTCTAATATTGGACAAAATGCTCCTCTTAGCAGGCCTGACATATGAGTTATCTTAATAATAACACTATAAGGCACAAGTAGTAACAATGGTAGGACATTGTGTTATCTGAAGGTTGGACTTCTTCTGAGAATCAATAGGAGCTCACTTTGTACCAGAATAATAAAGACAAACAATTTCTCCATGCAATCAAAATGTAATTACACTATTCAAAATATTTACAAACATGAGAATGATCAGAGAAAAGGGGTTGCGAACAGGGGTTGCGAACAAGGTGTACTTGGGTACTCAATGTTCCTCATCACAACTGTTATATTGAAGCAGCTATGTTCCCCCCTGGGTACTTTCCATAACTTCTCTCAGTTCACCAGTCGAGGTTCGGAAACTTAAGCCGCTGTAAACAGAGCAGTGCTTTTCTAGTCCTGCTGGGTCATGTGGTTTTACACCTAGGTGTCAAGAAAGAGCAATTTTTTATATTTTTTTCTCCCCAATTTCGTGGTATCCAATTGTTTTTAGTAGCTACTATCTTGTCTCATCGCTACAACTCCCGTACGGGCTCGGGAGAGACGAAGGTTGAAAGTCATGCGTCCTCCGATAGACAACTCAACCAAGCCGCACTGCTTCTTAACACAGCGCTCATCCAACCCGGAATGTGTCGGAGGAAACACCGTGCACCTGGCAACCTTGGTTAGCGCGCGCACTGCGCCCGGGCCGCCACAGGAGTCGCTGGTGCGCGATGAGACAAGAATATCCCTACCGGCCAAGCCCTCCCTAACCCGGACGACGCTAGGCCAATTGTGCGTTGCCCCACGGACCTCCCAGGCGCGGCCGGTTACGACAGAGCCTGGGCGCGAACCCAGGGTCTCTGGTGGCACAGCTGGCGCTGCAGTACAGCGCCCTTAACCACTGCGCCACCCGGAAGGCCCGAAAGAGCCCTTTTTATGGTCCAATGAGAGGATTTGATTATCTGGCCCGGGTTCCCCGGTGGGGGGAGTTTGCACCACAAGAAAAATGCATTCGTTTTGGAACCGGGCAGCAATGACATGACAAATCTGTGAGTTAGTACATTATTATTGGGTAAGCTCTATAAGTGGTAATAGGAGCTGATCCATTGTCAGTATTCTGAAATAATTATAATGTTAAGGGTAAGATTTGAATGGAGAAAGTTGATCCGAGAGCAGCACTGCCTCTCTTTCTATCCTATCAGTATCGACACATTCTCCAACAATGCACTTTGCAAAAGTTTTCTTCTGTTTGTTGTTTTTGGAAATGGCCGTTGTAGGAACGACACATCATTAAAACACTCGTAAGACTAAGTTTCATAGCTATCAAGACATTTAAAAATATATATTTCTGCTCTACTAATGTCCTACTCCATATGTATGGAGTAGAGAAAAACAGGCCTGATTAGGATCATTGGATGATGAAAAGTATGGAAATGAAACCTGCTTAACATTTCAGATTAAACATGTTGAAGAAATAGAAATAGTGCTCAACACATTATCAGTGATGCAGGAGGTGAATTAAAACTGAGATACTTGAACAAACCATGATAATTACCAAGTACCTTTTCAAATGTATTTTCCAAGCTTTTTCCAACCGGTAAACCACTTAGCTTGATTTGCATGCGGCAAGTGCTATTTTCTACCCCTGTCAAATGGTGTACGTGGGTAAATGTGGCTATAAAGGAGAGGAGAATACATCCTGTCTCGTGTCAAGGCTGAAACGTTGACCGTGCAAGGGGTCCGAAGCACTTAGTGTCTCGTTAATGTATCTATCATAATGAGTAAGTCTGTAAAAGAGCAGGGGTGAGGGGGTGAGGAACATGGAAATCACCCTTCCATGCAATTAGTACCTTCCCACTGGGCACACATTGGTTGAATCAAATCAAATTTGATTTGTCACATGCGCCAAATACAACAGGCGTAGTAGACCTTACTACGTCAATGAAATGACGTTTAAGCAATGTGGAAAAGATGTTGAATTTACGTCTGTGCCCAGTGGGTTATAATTGTGGCACTCGATTATAAAATCATTTTAACAAGATGTAATTCGTATCAGACTGCATGGGATCACAGAGGGCAAAGACATCGTACGAATTCAACATCCTGTTGGAATTCAACATCCTGTTGGAATTCAACATCCTGTTGGAATTCATATTTGTTGTTGTCAACAAACGTGACATTCCATCTGAAATCATCCAAGGCTCAAAACCCTTTGTTTTTTTAAGAACTTTAGGTTGAAACGTCATACAATTTCTTAATGCTCTATGAAATGCATCTAAAAGGCTCTGTTAATATGTGTGTACCAGGCCATATAACATAAAACATAGTCACAGGAAGGTGCTTCGAGTGAAGTGTTAACTGTGGTTTACTCCAGATGAATCCATACTGTTGATAATGAGATTAACTTGTTTGGCCTTCACCAGTGATCAATCACTTTTTTATTTAACCAGGTAAGCTAGTTGAGAACAAGTTCTCATTTACAACTGCGACCTGGCCAAGATAAAGCATAGCAGTGTGAACAGACAACACAGAGTTACACATGGAGTAAACAATTAACAAGTCAATAACACAGTAGAAAAAAATGAGAGTCTATATACATTGTGTGCAAAAGGCATGAGGAGGTAGGCGAATAATTACAATTTTGCAGATTAACACTGGAGTGATAAGTGATCAGATGGTCATGTACAGGTAGAGATATTGGTGTGCAAAAGAGCAGAAAAGTAAATAAATATAAACAGTATGGGGATGAGGTAGGTAAATTGGGTGGGCTATTTACCGATAGACGATGTACAGCTGCAGTGATCGGTTAGCTGCTCAGATAGCAGATGTTTGAAGTTGGTGAGGGAGATAAAAGTCTCCAACTTCAGCGATTTTTGCAATTCGTTCCAGTCACAGGCAGCAGAGAACTTCACACAAGTGGCCATCTTTGTGTTGGAATATATACATCTTCACTGAGTTGTACTTCTCTAAGACTTTGTATTGAACCAGAGAGAAAAACAAAGGATGCCCTGCTTGTCCAACCCCCTTTTCACAGAGACAGATATCAAGATTTTCTCTGGGTCATCCTATAATGTGTTATTATTAGTAGTGACTCGGTGCTTTACCAGACAGGCCAGGATAAATGAAGCTTAACATACAGGTTAAAGCTTCATAGTAGTGGTTTCTTTGCAGCAATTTGACCATGAAGGCCTGATTCAAGCAGTCTCCTCTGAACAGTTGATGTTGACATGTGTCTGTTATTTGAATTCTGTGAAGCATTTATTTGGGTTGCAATCCGAAGTGCAGTTAATTGACGATTTCTGAGGCTGATAACTCTAATGAACTTATCCTCTGCAGCAGAGGTAACTCTGGGTCTTCTTTTCGTGTGGCGGTCCTCATGAGAGCCAGTTTCATCAGGGGGCTTGATGGATTTTGCGACTTGAGGAAACTTTCTGCCTTGGCTACTTGGCCAATAAAACAGATAAGGACTTGTCCTTAGTGTGTGGGTCGCTGAGGTGGGTGTCTAAGGTACAGGGTTGGGCACTGCTCCATCACAATAAATCAACTATATTTATAATCTATTATAAAATGTATATATCTCATATCTGCACCAAATTGAAAGTTCTCTCTGTCACAACTCCTGCTCACAGACACATGGGCTCTGGCCGTTTTCCTTTTTCACTCAACTCCACACTTTTCCAAAACACAAAAACACACACCCCACCTTCCATCACAATACACCTACACATACTCACATACTGTGCCTTCTATATCCTCTGCTGTGTTTTCATCTCTACCATGTTGATTCCTACCTCATTTCGGGCTTTTAAATACTTTTGTGTTCCGGTTCCTTATTTTTGAAGATGTATTATTTAAATATTGATCTATGTATAAATACTACGACTAGAAAGTTGAATACTAATTATTTTTCAACATTCCCTTTGTTGAATGTTGTTGTATTTGTAGTTGATTTCATTATCAATTGTTGTATTTTATTGTTTTTCTGTTTTTTTTTATTACAATCCCTACCATGGATAGTGTATTGGGTGTTCCATTATTACAATCCCTACCATGCATAGTGTATTGAGTGTTCCATTATTACCATCCCTACCATGGATAGTGTATTGGGTGTTGCATTATTACAATCCCTACCATGGATAGTGTATTGGGTGTTCCATTATTACAATCCCTACAATGCATAGTGTATTGGGTGTTCCATTATTACAATCCCTACCATGGATAGTTTATTGGGTGTTCCATTATTACAATCCCTACCATGGATAGTGTATTGGGTGTTCCGTTATTACAACCCCTACCATGAATACTATTGGGTGTTCCATTATTACAATCCCTACCATGGATAGTGTATTGGGTGTTCCATTATTACAATCCCTACCATGGGTAGTGTATTGGGTGTTCCATTATTACAATCCCTACCATGGATACTATTGGGTGTTCCATTATTGCAATGCCTACCATGGGTAGTGTATTGGGTGTTCCATTATTACAATCCCTACCATGGATAGTGTATTGGGTGTTCCATTATTACAATCCCTACCATGGGTAGTGTATTGGGTGTTCCATTATTACAATCCCTACCATGGATACTATTGGGTGTTCCATTATTACAATCCCTACCATGGTAACTATTGGGTGTTCCATTATTACAATCCCTACCATGGATACTATTGGGTGTTCCATTATTCCATCCCTACCATGGATAGTATTGGGTGTTCCATTATTCCATCACTACCATGGATAGTACTGGGTGTTCCATTATTCAAACCCTACCATGGATAGTATTGGGTGTTCCATTATTCAAACCCTACCATGGATAGTATTGGGTGTTACATTATTCAAACCCTACCATGGATAGTATTGGGTGTTCCATTATTCCATCCCTACCGTGGATAGTATTGGGTGTTCCATTATTCCAACCCTACCATGGATAGTGTACTGGGTGTTCCATTATTCTAGCTCTACCATGGATAGTATTGGGTGTTCCATTATCAAACCCTACCATGGATAGTATTGGGTGTTCCATTATTCTAACCCTACCATGGATAGTGTATTGGGTGTTCCATTATTCCATCCCTACCATGGATACTATTGGATGTTCCATTATTCAATCCCTACCATGGATAGTATTGGGTGTTCCATTATTCCAACCCTACCATGGATAGTACTGGGTGTTCCATTATTCCATCCCTACCATGGATACTATTGGGTGTTCCATTATTCAATCCCTACCATGGATAGTATTGGGTGTTCCATTATTCCATCCCTACCATGGATAGTATTGGGTGTTCCATTATTCCATCCCTACCGTGGATAGTATTGGGTGTTCCATTATTCCATCCCTACCATGGATAGTATTGGGTGTTCCATTATCAAACCCTACCATGGATAGTATTGGGTGTTCCATTATTCCAACCCTACCATGGATAGTGTATTGGGTGTTCCATTATTCCATCCCTACCATGGATACTATTGGGTGTTCCATTATTCAATCCCTACCATGGATAGTATTGGGTGTTCCATTATTCCAACCCTACCATGGATAGTGTATTGGGTGTTCCATCATTACAAACCCTACCATGGATAGTATTGGGTGTTCCATTATTCCAACCCTACCATGGATAGTGTATTGGGTGTTCCATTATTCCATCCCTACCATGGATACTATTGGGTGTTCCATTATTCAATCCCTACCATGGATAGTATTTGGTATTCCATTATTCAATCCCTACCATGGATAGTATTGGGTGTTCCATTATTCCAACCCTACCATGGATAGTATTGGGTGTTCCATTATTCCATCCCTACCATGGATAGTGTACTGGGTGTTCCATTATCAAACCCTACCATGGATAGTATTGGGTGTTCCATTATTCCAACCCTACCATGGATAGTGTATTGGGTGTTCCATTATTCCATCCCTACCATGGATAGTGTATTGGGTGTTCCATTATTCAATCCCTACCATGGATAGTATTGGGTGTTCCATTATTCGACTCCTCTATGGGAACTATGCATTATTTAGAATAGCCACGTAGTAGTCTTGAAACCATTCTAATGATGACACAAATGCATTGTCACAGACATATTTTTGAAGTGTAATTTTTCTTATCTTTTGTATGTCAAATGATGACATTTCTGAAATGTTCAAAGTAGAAAAAGCATTGACAGCTGCGACACATTTATCTTTGCAAATTTTGGTACTTCAATTTTTTTAAATTTTGAGTACTGGGAAAACACACCCTAACAGTTCACAGAAGATTCAACATGCATTGTTTCACCAACACAAGTCTCTTAATATCTCTATTAAAATAAAAATGCCTTTTAACCTTTGAATCCAATTCAAGGTTTGGGCAATTTTGGAACATTCTAACAAATACTTACACACCAAGACAGACATAATTGATTCTATGTATTCCATTTGATGTAAAAATGACTTGTCAATCAATTATTTTCATTGTGAAATATACTTATATCTCCTGGGCAACACGCTCAACCAAATTAACATTTTAGACAAACTGTACAACACATTTCCAAAAAGTGTTAGATGCAGATATTGATCAAGATAAAAACTCTATACTTCTTTTACGGAATTACCCCCAAAAGGGTCTTTGTGGAGTATAATTACTGTACAATCAGTTGTGAAAATGTATTTCTCAATCCCAAAAGACAGATGAACTACCATTTCCATCAAAAAAATAGTTTTAGATTCAGAGTCAGATTGAAGATTCGGTTGAGACATGTAGAATGTCCTTAGATACACCTAGGTCCTTTGCGGTCTTGCCTGGCTGTAAGCATGACAATCAGTCTATTTCCTCATGAAGAAGACACTCAGCCATTTTCATCCGCAGACCAAACAACAGTGCAATACAGAGTTTATGACTTAATAGACATTCGTTAGGACCATGGTCAGAGTTCAGAGGTTAGAGATTGTCCATGGTGATCATTGACCACTCACCTCCAAATGTACATCTCTTCCATATGTTTATATACAGTTGAAGTCGGAAGTTTACACTTAGGTTGGAGTCATTAAAACTTGTTATTCAACCACTCCACACATTTCTTGTTAACAAACGATAGTTTTGGCAAGTCGGTTAGGACATCTACTTTGTGCATGACACAAGTCATTTTTCCAACAATCGTTTACAGACGGATTATTTCACTTATAATTCACTGCTTCACAATTCCAGTGGGTCAGACGTTTACATACACTAAGTTGACTGTGCCTTTAAGCAGCTTGGAAAATTCCAGAAAATTATGTCATGGCTTTAGAAGCTTCTGATGGGCTAATTGACATAATTTGAGTCAATTGGAGGTGTAGCTGTGGATGTATTTCAAGGCCTACCTTTAAACTCGGTGCCTCTTTGCTTGACATCATGGGAAAATCAAATGAAATCAGTCATGACCTCAGAAAAAAAATTGTAGACTTCCACAAGTTTGGTTCATCCTTGGGAGCAATTTCCAAACGCCTGAAGGTACCATGTTCATCTGTACAAACAATAGTAAGCAAGTATAAACACCATGGGAACACGCAGCCGTCATAACGCTCAGGAAGGAGACTCATTCTGTCTCCTAGAGATGAACGTACTTTGGTGTGAAAAGTGTAAATCAATCCCAGAACAACAGCAAAGGACCTTGTGAAGATGCTGGAGGAAACAGGTACAAAAGTATCTATATCCACAGTAAAACACGTCCTATATCGATACAACTTGAAAGGCCACTCAGCAAGGAAGGAGCCACTGCTCGAAAAACACCATAAAAAAAGCCAGACTACAGTTTGCAACTACACATGGGGGGGACAAAGATCGTACTTTTTGGAGAAATGTCCTCTGGTCTGATGAAACAAAAATAGAACTGTTTGGCCATAATGACCATTGTTATGTTTGGAGGAGAAAGGGGGAGGCTTGCAAGCCGAAGAACACCACCCCAACAGTGAAGCATGGGGGTGGCAGCATCATATTGTGGGGGTGTTTTGCTCCAGGAGGGACTGGTGCACTTCACAAAATAGATGGCATCATGAGGGTGGAAAATGACGTGCATATATTGAAGCAACATTTCAAGACATCAGTTAAAGCTTGGTCGCAAATTGGTTTTCCAAATTGACAATGATCCCCAAGTATACTTCCAAAGTTGTGGCAAAATGGCTTAAGGACAACAAAGTCAAGGTATTGGAGTGGCCATCACAAAGCCCTGACCTCAATCCTGAAAAAGCACTGGTGAGCAAGGAGGCCTACAAACCTGACTCAGTTACACCAGCTCTGTCAGGAGGAATGGGCCAAAATTCACCCAACTTATTGTGGGAAGCTTGTGGAAGGCTACCAGAAACGTTTGACCCAAGTTAAACAATTTAAAGGCAATGCTACCAAATACTAACTGAGTGTATGTAAACTTCTGACCCACTGGGAATGTGAATAAATAAATAAAAGCTGAAATAAATTATTCTCTCTACTATTATTCTGACATTTCACATTCTTAAAATAAAGTGGTGATCCTAAGTGACCTAAAACAGGGATTTTGTACTAAGATTAAATGTCAGGAATTGTGAAAAACTGAGTTTAAATGTATTTGGCTAAGGTGTATGTAAACTTCCGACTTCAACTGTACAGTATGTGTGATTGACAGGTTGAAAAGGATCCTTTTTTGTGATTCATTGGTCCTTTAACACACTCATTCCAAAACAAGTGAACATCTAGCCCCCTTATAAGGGGTCCTTCCAAGTGCTCCTAAGAAGGGCCCTCCATGTTGACAGTTGTGACGGTTGCCATGAAGCACTTCTGGAACAGTCTCTCAGGGTCGGGAGGCTGGTTGTCACAGTCCAGCTTCCGGCTGAGGAAGTTCTTCCTGAAGCCCTGGGGACCACTGGGAGGCCGCGCACCGGAGTGACTGCTGGGTTCCTCACTGGGAATGGGAACCACTCCTGGAATTACACACACACACACACACACACACACACACACACACACACACACACACACACACACACACACACACACACACACACACACAAACATACAGTACACACACACACACACACACGAGCACACGCTCACAAAAAGCAGGCAGACACGCAGGGATGGACACACACACAAACATACAGTACACACACACACACAGTGTTGAATATTTTCCCAGTAATTTACAAATGTTCCATCTCACGAATAAATCACTTTTCTCCCGGGTAACCCGGTATTTCCCACCCAAACCGGAAATGGCATTCTACAGCATATAAAGAATATTTAAAAAATAATAAGAATTTGATGAGTGCTTTGATCAGCATTAAACATTCAAACCTGATGCTACCTGAGCCTGACAACCCATGCATTAAAGACATTTGATGAGCCCTACATTAAATCAAATCAAATCAAATTTATTTATATAGCCCTTCGTACATCAGCTGATATCTCAAAGTGCTGTACAGAAACCCAGCCTAAAACCCCAAACAGCAAGCAATGCAGGTGTAAAAGCACGGTGGCTAGGAAAAACTCCCTAGAAAGGCCAAAACTTAGGAAGAAACCTAGAGAGGAACCAGGCTATGTGGGGAGGCCAGTCCTCTTCTGGCTGTGCCGGGTAGAGATTATAACAGAACATGGCCAAGATGTTCAAATGTTCATAAATGACCAGCATGGTCAAATAATAATAAGGCAGAACAGTTGAAACGAGCAGCAGCACAGTCAGGTGGACTGGGGACAGCAAGGAGTCATCATGTCAGGTAGTCCTGGGGCACGGTCCTAGGGCTCAGGTCCTCCGAGAGAGAGAAAGAAAGAGAGAATTAGAGAGAGCATATGTGGGGTGGCCAGTCCTCTTCTGGCTGTGCCGGGTGGAGATTATAACAGAACGTGGCCAAGATGTTCAAATGTTCATAAATGACCAGCATGGTCGAATAATAGTAAGGCAGAACAGTTGAAACTGGAGCAGCAGCATGGCCAGGTGGACTGGGGACAGCAAGGAGTCATCATGTCAGGTAGTCCTGGGGCATGGTCCTAGGGCTCAGGTCCTCCGAGAGAGAGAAAGAAAGAGAGAAGGAGAGAATTAGAGAACGCACACTTAGATTCACACAGGACACCGAATAGGACAGGAGAAGTACTCCAGATATAACAAACTGACCCTAGCCCCCCCGACACATAAACTACTGCAGCATAAATACTGGAGGCTGAGACAGGAGGGGTCAGGAGACACTGTGGCCCCATCCGAGGACACCCCCGGACAGGAAGGATATGACCCCACCCACTTTGCCAAAGCACAGCCCCCACACCACTAGAGGGATATCTTCAACCACCAACTTACCATCCTGAGACAAGGCCGAGTATAGCCCACAAAGATCTCCGCCACGTCACAACCCAAGGGGGGGGCGCCAACCCAGACAGGCTGACCACAACAGTGAATCAACCCACTCAGGTGACGCACCCCCCGCAGGGACGGCATGAGAGAGCCCCAGTAAGCCAGTGACTCAGCCCCTGTAACAGGGTTAGAGGCAGAGAATCCCAGTGGAAAGAGGGGAACCGGCCAGGCAGAGACAGCAAGGGCGGTTCGTTGCTCCAGAGCCTTTCCGTTCACCTTCCCACTCCTGGGCCAGACTACACTCAATCATATGACCCACTGAAGAGATGAGTCTTCAGTAAAGACTTAAAGGTTGAGACCGAGTTTGCGTCTCTGACATGGGTAGGCAGACCGTTCCATAAAAATGGAGCTCTATAGGAGAAAGCCCTGCCTCCAGCTGTTTGCTTAGAAATTCTAGGGACAATTAGGAGGCCTGCGTCTTGTGACCGTAGCGTACGTGTAGGTATGTACGGCAGGACCAAATCAGAGAGATAGGTAGGAGCAAGTCCATGTAATGCTTTGTAGGTTAGCAGTAAAACCTTGAAATCAGCCCTTGCTTTGACAGGAAGCCAGTGTAGAGAGGCTAGCACTGGAGTAATATGATCAAATTTTTTGGTTCTAGTCAGGATTCTAGCAGCCGTATTTAGCACTAACTGAAGTTTATTTACTGCTTTATCCGGGTAGCCGGAAAATAGAGCATTGCAGTAGTCTAACCTAGAAGTGACAAAAGCATGGATACATTTTTCTGCATCATTTTTGGACAGAAAGTTTCTGATTTTTGCAATGTTACGTAGATGGAAAAAAGCTGTCCTCGAAATGGTCTTGATATGTTCTTCAAAAGAGAGATCAGGGTCCAGAGTAACGCCGAGGTCCTTCACAGTTTTATTTGAGACAACTGTACAACCATGAAGATTAATTGTCAGATTCAACAGAAGATCTCTTTGTTTCTTGGGACCTAGAACAAGCATCTCTGTTTTGTCCGAGTTTAAAAGTAGAAAGTTTGCAGCCATCCACATTTGATGAGCCCAACCCCAAATGATTGTGCAGTTATCCTATACATAGCCTATGATATAGGCAATCTCACATTACACACAACAGAAAAACAAAAAAGCCCATAGATGTAGCAATATCTTTTTGGTAGAAAATGATTAAACATGCTTTAGCAGGCTAATCTTTTTGAGTGTGGACTGTATTATACTGTATTACTGGACTGTATTATACTGTATTAGTGGACTGTATTATACTGTATTACTGTACTGTATTATACTGTATTACTGGACTGTATTATACTGTATTACTGGAAAGTATTTTACTGTATTATACTGTATTACTGGACTGTATTATACTGTATTACTGGACTGTATTATACTGTATTACTGGACTGTATTATACTGTATTACTGGACTGTATTTTACTGTATTACTGGACTGTATTATACTGTATTACTGTACTGTATTATACTGTATTATACTGTATTACTGGACTGTATTTTACTGTATTACTGGACTGTATTATACTGTATTACTGGACTGTATTATACTGTATTACTGGACTGTATTATACTGTATTACTGGACTGTATTGTACTGTATTACTGGACTGTATTATACTGTATTACTGGACTGTATTGTACTGTATTACTGGACTGTATTATACTGTATTACTGGACTGTATTGTACTGTATTACTGGACTATATTATACTGTATTACTGGATGGAATTATACTGTATTACTGGACTGTATTGTACTGTATTACTGGACTGTATTATACTGTATTACTGGATGGAATTATACTGTATTACTGGACTGTATTATACTGTATTACTGAACTGTATTATACTGTATTACTGGACTGTATTATACTGTATTACTGCACTGTATTGTACTGTATTACTGGACTGTATTATACTGTATTACTGGACTGTATTATACTGTATTACTGGACTGTATTGTACTGTATTACTGGACTGTATTATATTGTATTACTGGACTGTATTGTACTGTATTACTGGACTGTATTATACTGTATTACTGGACTGTATTGTACTGTATTACTGGACTGTATTATATTGTATTACTGAACTGTATTGTACTGTATTACTGGACTGTATTGTACTGTATTACTGGACTGTATTGTACTGTATTACTGGACTGTATTATACTGTATTACACGGACTGGAATTACGCCCCTCGTCCTGCACCAGCATGTATGCGGGTGCAGGACACGCGGCCTACCAAGTTACAATAATAGGCTAGAGAATTTGAATTCTGAAATATACAGTATATACAGTAATAGGCCTATTTATCATTTCTTATAGGCTGATTAGTAGGTTGACTAATTCGTTTTCAGAATATTTCCCTAATGTTGTGCGATGTGCTTATTAGCCTACATTAGCTGCTCCTAAACTATGGGTTGCTTCCCAAACTCGCCTGATATGAAAGCAGGGTGGGCTGGAGAATTTCCAAAATCCAGATTTTTTTTATATATATATATATTATATATATATATATATATATAATATCGTCTTTTTTTCTCAAAAGCATTGTAATGTGGTTAAACTTAAAAATCGAATTGAAAATTATTCAAATCTAAAAGACAAAATTCAACCAGAGAGCGCCATTAGATCCTGGGATAAGGCCGCACTTGAATCATTCCCACAATGAAATGCTCGGCCTCCTAAACTCTGAAACCACACACTATTGCAGAGACTTTGATATCACCGGCTGCAATTGATATGGTGAAAACAATGTGAAAACAAGGCAGCAGAGGCAGGACCAAGTCACTATATGAGTCCCAGGTAGAAACGGGTCCAGACTCGACTCAAGTCCAAGTCGTACGTTCTAAGAGCAAGTCGAGTTGAGTCACAAGTTTTCAAGTCAAGTAAAAAAAAATCTATACCTGTAACACCTTGTTCAACTACAAATCTGTGTCTACTTATTGAGGCTACTAGACAGGCCATTTTTATTACTTTGTCTGCAACAGACTTTTTGATTAGACCTTGCAGCAGTCACATGAAATCAGCAGAAGGCAAGGCAGGTGGACGTGCTCAGAGTGTAGAGGTATTTACAGGTCTTGGTGATCCAAAGGTGAAAGCGTCACATCATACAAAATATACATGTAGAATGTACAAATATACACTGGCAACAGCCCTAAAGACAGGCTTGACCTGTCCTATCTGAACGGACACTGGTAGAGGGCAAGACAGTACAGCCTCGCCTTGAATCTGTCTAACAGGTGCTCAAACACATAGAGGCCTACATAATATAAGCACTAGGCCCCCATACAAATGACCAAATTGTCAATTACAACCAATAAACTGGTTCTACAATGTAAAAGGCAATTTTCACATCCATTGTTACATTCGTCTCAATCAGACTTAATGATTATGAATGATATTTCAACACAATGCATTCATGGAACATTAATTTGTTCACGCAGAACAAAAATGACATACTGTAGGACACACACACACACCTCCGACATAACCCGGGCAATATGAACCAAGGGAACCATACAATGATTTAAATAAACAGAACTTCTACCTCATGAGTCTTGCGAAGGTTAATGTGCACTATCGTTCTAAACATACCTCCAACTCAGAGCAGAGTAAGAAGTGGTTGGCTAAATGAAAAGGTATCATAGGCATATCAGACATTTAACAAATCAAATCACATTTATTTATATAGCCCTTCGTACATCAGCTGATATTTCAAAGTGCTGTACAGAAACCCAGCCTAAAACCCCAAACAGCAAGCAATGCAGGTGTAGAAGCACGGGTTGCGATAAACGGTACTGGGATGGAATGATGAAAAGCTAGCAATTATTGGAGTATTCGATTGAATATAGATTTACCACATAGGGCCTATGTATTTAAACGTCTGAAAGCAACAGCAAACATTTAAACAATAGAAGAAGAAAACAAATCGCTCTCCATTGGCTGCGGTTTGGAGCGCGCGAGTGGTGCATCTTCGCCACATTAATAATTCATTCGAACAACAAATTCCAAATGCAAGCTTCATAAATAGATGATCAATTTCAAGCATTTGTTACATACTAAAATACCAGTGCTAGTAATGGTTGCCACCTTGCTGGTGAGTTTACAAAGTAAAAAGTTAATATTCTCGATCCCCAAACAAGTTGTATTATTATGACAATCCTCTCATCCTACAATTTGACATTTGCGCTGTAAAACAAATCAGCAAGGTCACAGATAGAACAATGACAACACTAGAACACTAGAAGATCTTTGGCAATGTCTTTGCTGACTCACCCTTAGCCAATCTGTTGCAGTCTTTTGTTGCTTGGGCGATGCTGCGGACTGTCTCTGGCTACAATATGTGTAGAGTAATCAATCCACGTTTATACTCTGTGACAAAACATTACAAAACCTGGCCAGATCATTTCAAGTCATCAGTCTCAAGTCAATGACGAGTCCCGAGTCTTGAGGCTCCAAGTTAAGTCTCAAGTTGTTTTCTTTTCTGTCAAGTCGCGTGTCGTCAACAAAGTTGTGATTTCAAATCAAATCAAATCAAATTTTATTTGTCACATACACATGGTTAGCAGATGTTAATGCGAGTGTGGCGAAATGCTTGTGCTTCTAGTTCCGACAATGCAGTAATAACCAACAAGTAATCTAGCTAACAATTCCAAAACTACTATCTTATAGACACAAGTGTAAGGGGATAAAGAATATGTACATAAAGATATATGAATGAGTGATGGTACAGAGCAACATAGGCAAGATACAGTAGATGGTATCGAGTACAGTATATACATATGAGATGAGTATGTAAACAAAGTGGCATAGTTAAAGTGGCTAGTGATACATGTATTACATAAAGATGCAGTAGATGATATATAGTACAGTATATACATGTACATATGAGATGAATAATGTAGGGTATGTAAACATTATATTAGGTAGCATTGTTTAAAGTGGCTAGTGATATATTTTACATCATTTCCCATCAATTCCCATTGTTAAAGTGGCTGGAGTTGAGTCAGTGTGTTGGCAGCAGACTGTTTAACAGTCTGATGGCCTTGAGATAGAAGCTGTTTTTCAGTCTCTCGGTCCCAGCTTTGATGCACCTGTACTGACCTCGCCTTCTGGATGATAGCGGGGTGAACAGGCAGTGGCTCGGGTGGTTGTTGTCCTTGATGATCTTTATGGCCTGTGACATCGGGTGGTGTAGGTGTCCTGGAGGGCAGGTAGTTTGCCCCCGGTGATGCGTTGTGCAGACCTCACTACCCTCTGGAGAGCCTTACGGTTGTGGGCGGAGCAGTTGCCGTACCAGGCGGTAATACAGCCCGACAGGATGCTCTCGATTGTGCATCTGTAGAAGTTTGTGAGTGCTTTTGGTGACAAGCCAAATTTCTTCAGCCTCCTGAGGTTGAAGAGGCGCTGCTGCGCCTTCTTCACGATGCTGTCTGTGTGGGTGGACCAATTCAGTTTGTCTGTGATGTGTACGCCGAGGAACTTAAAACTTACTACCCACAGTCAGACTCGAGTTTAAGTCATGTGACTTGAGTCCACAACTTTGGGAGGCAGAGGCACAGAAACACCTTTGTCAGATAACACTTTTAAACAAAGAATTTATGCTATTGCTAGCAATCAATGGGAAACTAACTGAACTACCCACATTCAGGGGTCACCACAGAGGAGATTTGATTCCTCATGTCTGTCGCCCACTGAGCATTAATGCCGCGTTCAAAACATCTGGGATCTCGGAACTGGGTACTCGGAAATCTGGGTTCAGACTTCAGTGTATTCAAGACAACTGGGAACTCTGAAAAAACGAGCTCAGAATGGGAAAAATATTTTTGAACGGTCATCCAACTCGGAATTCCAACTCGGGAACTCGGGTCTCGTTATAGAGCTCCACATTTCCGATCTGAAGACCACAGATGTCAAGATTTGACCTCGTATTTTGTGTAAAGCTGTTCAGTGCATTCGTCTGCATTCAAACCAAAAAGAGATGAGGTGCGCACTATCGACCACGCACCCTGAATTGAGAAGCTCCTAGGCAACATGCATCAAACACATCCATCTCATTCGTGGTGAGATAAGGGAAATCATGTCAGACTAACTGGCAATTGACTGTCATAGCCCCACATTAAAAGTCAGTGATGGTGAGTTAAGAAGACAATCAGAAATACTGTTAGAATGTTTTTCAATTGACTACCATATTACCAAATAAAAAAAGTCAACATTGGCTGTTAATTACATACTCTTTTCACATTAATTTTCAGATATCATAATGGGGTAGTGGGCCAAAAAGGTTTGGGAATCCCTGGCCTACGTCTTCTCTCTCTATTGTTGCTTCATCCCTTCAACATTGAAATGAAATACGTTTTGTTGTCCTAATCTTCATCATTGTAATGACATGCTTAAAATGCAGACGGCATTCAGTTCTCTTCACGAATGGTTATGGTTTGGAACACATCACTGCTTTAAACTCCCCGTGAGTTCTACTGGCTACTGTATATAACATTCAGCAAACAAGAGCTTGCATCCTCTTCGAATAGTCTATTAGCCCAAGAAATGCAACAAAAAAAGCTATTACAGTCTAGCTTTTCCTGGGACTCCTATATGCGTGTTTTAAGGAGAGAGACCAGGGGAGCACAGGAGTGTACTGCGCAAGAGACAGAGGCTAGAAGCATATTAATAAAACTGGTTGTAGGCTAGAAGTGTATTTATAAAACGGGTTGTAGGCTAGAAGTGTATTTATTAAACTGGTTGTAGGCTAGAAGTGTATTTATTAAACCGGTTGTAGGCTAGAAGTGTATTTATTAAACCGGTTGTAGGCTAGAAGTGTATTTATTAAACCGGTTGTAGGCTAGAAGTGTATTTATAAAACTGGTTGTAGGCTAGAAGTGTATTTATTAAACCGGTTGTAGGCTAGAAGTGTATTTATAAAACTGGTTGTAGGCTAGAAGTGTATTTATAAAACTGGTTGTAGGCTAGAAGTGTATTTTTAAAACTGGTTGTAGGCTAGAAGTGTATTTATTAAACTGGTTGTAGGCTAGAAGTGTATTTATTAAACTGGTTGTAGGCTAGAAGTGTATTTATTAAACTGGTTGTAGGCTAGACGTGTATTTATACAACTGGTTGTAGGCTAGAAGTGTATTTATTAAACTGGTTGTAGGCTAGAAGTGTATTTATAAAACTGGTTGTAGGCTAGAAGTGTATTTATTAAACCGGTTGTGGGCTAGAAGTGTATTTATAAAACTGGTTGTAGGCTAGAAGTGTATTTATTAAACTGGTTGTAGGCTAGAAGTGTATTTATTAAACTGGTTGTAGGCTAGAAGTGTATTTATTAAACTGGTTGTAGGCTAGAAGTTATTTATAAAACTGGTTGTAGGCTAGAAGTGTATTTATTAAACCGGTTGTAGGCTAGAAGTGTATTTATAAAACCGGTTGTAGGCTAGAAGTGTATTTATTAAACTGGTTGTAGGCTAGAAGTGTATTTATTAAACTGGTTGTAGGCTAGAAGTGTATTTATACAACTGGTTGTAGGCTAGAAGTGTATTTATAAAACTGGTTGTAGGCTAGAAGTGTATTTATTAAACCGGTTGTAGGCTAGAAGTGTATTTATAAAACCGGTTGTAGGCTAGAAGTGTATTTATTAAACTGGTTGTAGGCTAGAAGTGTATTTATTAAACCGGTTGTAGGCTAGAAGTGTATTTATTAAACTGGTTGTAGGCTAGAAGTGTATTTATTAAACTGGTTGTAGGCTAGAAGTGTATTTATTAAACTGTTTTTTGTGTCGAGACTCTATCTTGTGTCGAGACTATATCTTGTGGAAGGATGAAATAGTATGAATAAATTCATAAAAATAACGTTTTTAATGAAAATATGTCAATTATTATTTGAATATATTGGTAACCCCATGTTTAACAGTGATAATGTTCTCGAAGCCAGTGCTTGGAGGATACATCGGCACAGTCGTTGCTCCCTGATGTTTCCACTTCACAATAACAGCACTTACAGTTGACCGGGGAAGCTCTAGCAGGGCAGACATTTTACCAAATAACTTGTTGGAAAGGTGGCATCCTATGACGGTACCCAGCGATGGAAAAGTACCCAGTTGTCATACTTGAATAAAAGTATAGATACCGTTACAAACGATGCATTTGTGTTTAGTAAGTCAGCCAGATCAGAAGCAGTAGGGATGACCATATGTTGTCTTGATAAGATTGTGAATTGGACCATTTTCCTGTCCTGCTAAGAATTCAAAATGTACTTTTGTACTTTTGGGTGTCAAGGAAAATGTATGAAGTAAAAAGTACATTATTATCTTTAGGAATGTAGTGAGGTAAAAGTTGTCAAAAATATCAATAGTAAAGTAAAGTGCAGATACCCCCCAAAAAACGACTTCAGTAGTTGTTTAAAGTATTTTTGCCTAAGTACTTTACATTGAAAGTCACTGAGCTCTTGAGTATGGGCCATTCTACTGCCAATGTTTGTCTATGGAGATTGCATGGCTGTGTGCTCGATTTCATACAACCGTCAGCTACAGGTGTGGTTGAAATAGCTGAATCCACTAATTGGCCGTGTAGTGTATATTTGTAAGGGATAATCAACAAGGACCAATATGTTCTATGGAAAATAAGGAACGACGTTGAAGGTGTGTTCCATGAAGCACTAGCGAAGTGAGCCCTGAGTTGATTATCTCTTCTATACCATCGCTATAATAATAAGGCACGAGGGGGTGTGGTAAATAGCCAATATACCACGACTAAGGGTTGTTCTGATGCACGAAGCAACGCGGAGTACCTGGATACAGCCCTTAGCCGTGGTGTTGGCCATATACCACAAACCCCCAAGGTGCCTTATAGCTATTATAAACTGGTTACCAACTTAATTAGAACACTTTTTGTTGTTGTTGTCTTACCCTTGATATGTGGCCTAACATACCATGGCTTTCAGCCAATCAGCATCCAGGAGCCAAACTACCTGGTTTATATGGTGTTTGTATAAACACCTTCTGGTGTAAAAACCATGGAACCTCTTAAGGATCCGACCCTTTCTTTCAATTTTCACCTAAAATGACATACTCAAATCTAACTGCCTGTACAAGGATAACAAGCATATGGATATTATTGATACCATTTGAAAGGAAACACTTTGAAGTTTGTGGAAATGTTAAATTAATGTAAGAGAATATAACACATTAGATCTGGTAAAATATTATACAAACAAAAATACAATACATTTTTTCATCATCTTTGAAATTCAAGAGAAAGGCCAAACTTTCAGATTGGAGACTAGGTGTAATTTAGATTTTGGCCACCAGACGGCAGCAGTGGGTGTGCAAAGTTTCACACCGATCCAGTGAAGAATTTCATGACTGCACAATATTTTGTATCAAGTCTGCCAGGAGTTTGCCCAAATGTGTCGAATTGGTCAATTGATACATACATAAATGATATGGTAATAAAACAATTATGTTTACACACTCCCAGGAATGTCATAAATTATAGATCATTAGCTTATACACTAACTTTCACACATCTAGGTGGCCGGGCGTGGTGGGTGTGGAGCCAGAGACAGCAGTGGGGTCAAACTGTAGACCCCATTTCCTACATTTGGACATAAACATTTATTTTATCAAACAAACCTATGCTACATTTTATCTCTGGGACCCTCAGGATGACAAATCAGAGCAAGATTACCGAATGTAAGTACATTATTTACCTTCAGAGGTGAATGTATCAAACCAGTTGCAGTGATTAAGTGTTTTGAGGTTGTGCACTCTCCTCAAACAATAGCATGGTATTTTTTCACCGTAATAACTACTATTATTTGGACACTACAGTTAGTTTAACAAGAATTTAATATTTTCTGTTCAGGAATGTTGGCTGTGGTATACAACGTCGTTCTAGTCACATTAGTGCACGTTAGCAACAACCGTCCCAGTTTAGGGACATCCATCCTGAAGAGGGTTATATAGTAGCCAGGTGTCTGGAGCCGAAAAAAAAGAAAGGAAATTTATATGAGCATCATAATGCGTAAAGTACAGTAAAAGTACACAATAATGACAAATGGCAACAGAAATAATGTAGTTATTAGTATTTATTTAATATTAATATACTTTCCGAATGTACTGTAGGTGCTATTGTACAATGTACTGTGTGCATATGAATAAGCAAGCGGAAGTCGTTTGTCAGCTCCACGTGGGTCAGCTTGACAAAACGTCTTTTCTTCTCAAATGATAGAAAGTGGCTCCTGAAAAGGAGGGACATTTACAACCTGTGCAATTTATCGTGTGCATAGAGATGGCGTGCATCTGGCGGATGAGGGCAGCGACGTCTTCCTAGAGAGATTGAGAGTTGGTCTTTCCACCGTTCTCTCCTCCTCCATAGGCGCACACTAGTACTAATACACACTCACTCTCCCCTCCCACTCAGCCCAACGAACCCCAAGTGTCTTTTAAAGGACACCTAATAAATTCAAATGTGCACACATGGTGAGTGCCGGTGTGTGTGTCTGTCAGGAAAGGGGGGAGGGGGTGAGCAAAAACTGTACAAGACAGAGAATGGTCAAAATATTCCCTCTGGTAAGCAAACCCAGGACCTTCAAATCCCAGGGTGGTGATGTAGCGCACTGGGCATTTACTAGTCCTGTATCAGCTGACCAATATAACCGTCAGTATCGCAGGCAGAAATGTTTTTCAAGTCAATCTGACCTCAGACGTGTTACATGTATATGATGCTATTTTCCAGAAATAAATCTGTTAAAATGATGAAATTGTAATCCAGTAGCACTTGAGCTTTCTCTCGATGTGATTAGCCAAACCAAGGGAACTCTAGCTATGTAAGTGTGCTGATTGGCCGACTTCTTTACATTTTCTTGACATTTGGCTGCATTGATTTGCTCTGGTATATAACATTGCCTTTATGTAACAGCATAACTTTAGACCATCCCCTCGCCCATACCCGGGCGCGAACCAGGTACCCTCTGCACACATCAACAACTGACACCCACGAAGCATCGTTACCCATCGCTCCACAAAAGCGAGTGACGTCACAGATTGAAACGCTATTAACGCGTTAACTAAACTAGCCGTTTCACATCCGTTACACCTATAATGCTTGTCATTACGCAACTGTTATTGGATTACAGTTGACCAATTTGGTCCCACTTTAAATGAAGTGCAGCTTTTAAAGGCTTCATAAAGCCTTCATAAGCACTACACAAATCCATCACAAATCATCTATAACTGCCTTGTATACTGTTGTTCAGGTTAGTTATAATTGTTTTAGTTCACAATGGAGCCCCTAGACCCACTCTGCATACCCCTGTTACCTCCTTTGTCCCACCTCCCACACATGCGGTGACCTCAGCCATTACAACCAGCATGTCCAGAGATACAACCTGTCTCTGGTAAGCCTGGGCTTACCTCCGCTGTACCCGCACCCCACCATACCCCTGTCTGCGCATTATGCCCTGAATATATTCTACCATGCCCAGAAACCTGCTCCTCTTATCCTCTGCCCCCAACGCTCTAGGCGACCAGTTTTGATAGCCTTTAGCCGCACCCTCATACTACTCCTTCTCTGTTCCGCGGGTGATGTGGAGGTAAACCCAGGCCCTGCATGTCCCCAGGTACCCTCATTTGTTGACTTCTGTGATCGAAAAAGCCTTGGTTTTATGCATGTCAACATCAGAAGCCTCCTCCCTAAGTTTGTTTTACTCACTGCTTTAGCACACTCTGCTAACCCTGATGTCCTTGCCGTGTCTGAATCCTGGCTCAGGAAGGCCACCAAAATTCAGAGATTTCCATACCCAACTATAACATCTTCCGTCAAGATAGAACTACCAAAAGGGGGCGGAGTTGCAGTCTACTGCAGAGATAGCCTGCAAAGTAATGTCATACTTTCCAGGTCCATACCCAAACAGTTCGAACTACTAATTTTGAAAATTACCCTCTCCAGAAATAAGTCTCTCACTGTTGCCGCCTGCTACCGGCCACCCTCAGCTCCCAGCTGTGCCCTGGACACCATTTGTGAATTGATCGCCCCCCATCTAGCTTCAGAGTTTGTTCTGTTAGGTGACCTAAACTGGGATATGCTTAACACCCCGGCAGTCCTACAATGTAAGCTAGATGCCCTCAATCTCACTCAAATCATCAAGGAACCCACCAGGTACAACCCTAACTCTGTAAACAAGGGCACCCTCATAGACGTCATCCTGACCAACTGGCCCTCCAAATACACCTCCGCTGTCTTCAACCAGGATCTCAGCGATCACTGCCTCATTGCCTGTATCCGCCACGGAGCCGCAGTCAAACGACCACCCTCATCACTGTCAAACGCTCCCTAAAACACTTCTGTGAGCAGGCCTTTCTAATCGACCTGGCCCGGGTATCCTGGAAGGACATTGACCTCATCCCGTCAGTTGAGGATGCCTGGTCATTCTTTAAAAGTAACTTCCTCACCATTTTAGATAAGCATGCTCGGTTCAAAAATGCAGAACCAAGAACAGATACAGCCCTTGGTTCACTCCAGACCTGACTGCCCTCGACCAGCACAAAAACATCCTGTGGCGGACTGCAATAGCATCGAATAGCCCCGTGATATGCAACTGTTCAGGGAAGTCAGGAACCAATACACGCAGTCAGTCAGGAAAGCTAAGGCCAGCTTCTTCAGGCAGAAGTTTGCATCCTGTAGCTCCAACTCCAAAAAGTTCTGGGACACTGTGAAGTCCATGGAGAACAAGAGCACCTCCTCCCAGCTGCCCACTGCACTGAGGCTAGGTAACACGGTCTCCACCGATAAATCCACGGTTATCGAAAGCTTCAATAAGCACTTCTCAACGGCTGGCCATGCCTTCCGCCTGGCTACTCCAACCTCGGCCAACAGCCCGCCCCCCCGCAGCTCCTCGCCCAAGCCTCCAGGTTCTCCTTACCCAAATCCAGATAGCAGATGTTCTGAAAGAGCTGCAAAACCTAGACCCGTACAAATCAGCTGGGCTTGACAATCTGGACCCTCTATTTCTGAAACTATCTGCCGCCATTGTCGCAACCCCTATTACCAGCCTGTTCAACCTCTCTTTCATATCGTCTGAGATCCCCAAGGATTGAAAGCTGCCGCAGTCATCCCCTCTTCAAAGGGGGAGACACCCTGGACCCAAACTGCTATAGACCTATATCCATCCTGCCCTGCCTATCTAAGGTCTTCGAAAGCCAAGTCAACAAACAGGTCACTGACCATCCCGAATCCCACCGTACCTTCTCCGCTGTGCAATCTGGTTTCCGAGCCGGTCACGGGTGCACCTCAGCCACGCTCAAGGTACTAAACGATATCATAACCGCCATCGATAAAAGACAGTACTGTGCAGCCGTCTTCATCGACCTCGCCAAGGCTTTCGACTCTGTCAATCACCATATTCTTATCGGCAGACTCAATAGCCTCGGTTTCTCGGATGACTGCCTTGCCTGGTTCACCAATTACTTTGCAGACAGAGTTCAGTGTGTCAAATCGGAGGGCATGCTGTCCGGTCCTCTGGCAGTCTCTATGGGGGTGCCACAGGGTTCAATTCTCGGGCCGACTCTTTCTCTGTATATATCAATGATGTTGCTCTTGCTGCGGGCGATTCCCTGATCCACCTCTACGCAGACGACACCATTCTATATACTTTGGGCCCGTCATTGGACACTGTGCTATCTAACCTCCAAACGAGCTTCAATGCCATACAGCACTCCTTCCGTGGCCTCCAACTGCTCTTAAACGCGAGTAAAACCAAATGCATGCTTTTCAACCGATCGCTGCCTGCACCCGCATGCCCGACTAGCATCACCACCCTGGATGGTTCCGACCTTGAATATGTGGACATCTATAAGTACCTAGGTGTCTGGCTAGACTGCAAACTCTCCTTCCAGACTCACATCAAACATCTCCAATCGAAAATCAAATCAAGAGTCGGCTTTCTATTCCGCAACAAAGCCTCCTTCACTCACGCCGCCAAGCTTACCCTAGTAAAACTGACTATCCTACCGATCCTCGATTTTGGCGATGTCATCTACAAAATGGCTTCCAACACTCTACTCAGCAAACTGGATGCAGCTATCATAGTGCCATCCGTTTTGTCACCAAAGCACCTTATACCACCCACCACTGCGACTTGTATGCTCTAGTCGGCTGGCCCTCGCTACATATTCGTCGCCAGACCCACTGGCTCCAGGTCATCTACAAGTCCATGCTAGGTAAAGCTCCGCCTTATCTCAGTTCACTGGTCACGATGGCAACACCCATCCGTAGCACACGCTCCAGCAGGTGTATCTCACTGATCATCCCTAAAGCCAACACCTCATTTGGCCGCCTTTCGTTCCAGTACTCTGCTGCCTGTGACTGGAACGAACTGCAAAAATCGCTGAAGTTGGAGACTTTTATCTCCTCACCAACTTCAAACATCAGCTATCCGAGCAGCTAACCGATCGCTGCAGCTGTACATAGTCTATTGGTAAATAGCCCACCCATTTTCACCTACCTCATTCCCATACTGTTTTTATACTGTTTTTTTTATTTATTTATTTACTTTTCTGCTCTTTTGCACACCAATATCTCTACCTGTACATGACCATCTGATCATTTATCACCCCAGTGTTAATCTGCAAAATTGTATTATTCGCCTACCTCCTCATGCCTTTTGCACACATTGTATATAGACTGCCCATTTTTTTTTCTACTGTGTTATTGACTTGTTAATTGTTTACTCCATGTGTAACTCTGTGTTGTCTGTTCACACTGCTATGCTTTATCTTGGCCAGGTCGCAGTTGCAAATGAGAACTTGTTCTCAACTAGCCTACCTGGTTAAATAAAGGTGAAATAAAAAAAATAAAAAAAATAACTGTATGTCATGCTCTATAAAGGGTTCATAAAATGTGGCATAACTGTGTGACATAACAACCTAAGTCAAATGTGACATAACCCACTATATAAAATATGACATAAACCTGTGCTTTGTAAAAGGTGACATAAGCACTACTTAATAAAGGCTTTATAAATCATATTAAATCGAGGCTTCACAAGCATCTATAACTTTGTCATGCATGTTGTTAGAGCGTTGCAAGGCCAGGATAGTGGGTTCGATTCCTGGGACCACCCATAAGTAAAAGTGTATGTGTAAACATATTGCTTTACGTTCCTCTCCTTGCCCCCAACATGGGCTCTAACCAAGGACCCTCTGAACACATCGACAACAGTCACCCACGAAGCCACAAGGAAACAACGACTTCAAGTTCTCAGGGCGAGCGATCTTCTCACCCGTTACATATGCACTTGCTTTGGACAAAAGTGTCTGCTAAATGGCATATATTATATTATATTACTAAGCTGTCATTGTAAATGAGAATTAGTTCTTAAACTGACTTGACTAGTTAAATAAAGGTTCAATGAAAAAAATACAAAAAGACAACTAAAAATCCATCTTAGGTGTATAGCCAATATGGGGCGTGACCTCAACTTTCCTCAAAGATGCTGTGCTGCAGGATGACACACACTCTAAAGTGCAGTCACGCACACCAAAACATGATGGTAGGGCCCTTTAATAAAATTACATTTCCTGTTTTTGTTTTTCCAGGTGTCTGATCTCCTCAATTTTTTTCTGGATTTCGGTCTGAAAAATCACAACATTCTTAAAAGAAAAAACACAGAATTGGATGTTCTATGATCACAACAATGCTTAAACCACATCAGGGGACCACTTTTGAGGTGTTGATTTTTGAGAAAAACAGTAGCGAGGCTATATACAGTAGCGAGGCTATAAAAGTAGTGAGGATACATACAGACACCGGTTAGTCAGGCTGATTGAGGTAGTATGTACATGTAGATATGGTTAGAGTGACTATGCATATATGATGAACAGAGAGTAGCAGTAGCGTAAAAGAGGGGTTGGCGGGTGGTGGGTGGCGGGTGGCTGGACACAATGCAGATTGCCCGGTTAGCCAATGTGCGGGAGCACTGGTTGGTCGGCCCAATTGAGCCAGTATGTACATATGTACATGAATATATAGTTAAAGTGACTGTGCATATTTGATAAACAGAGAGTAGCAGCAGCGTAAAAGAGGGGTTTGGGGAGGCACACAATGCAAATAGTCCGGGAAGCCATTTGATTACCTGTTCAGGAGTCTTATGGCTTGGGGGTAAAAACTGTTGAGAAGCCTTTTTATCCGAGACTTGGCACTCCGGTACCGCTTGCCATGCGGTAAAAGAGAGAACAGTCTATGACTGGGGTGGCTGGGGTCTTTAACAATTTTTAGGGCCTTCTTCTGACACTGCCTGGTGTAGAGGTCCTGGATGGCAGGCAGCTTAGCCCCAGTGATGTACTGGGCTGTACACACTACCCTCTGGAGTGCCTTGTGGTCAGAAGCCGAGCAATTGCTGTACCAGGCAGTGATGCAACCAAAATGCTCTCGATGTTGCAGCTGTATAACTTTTTGAGGATCTCAGGACCCATGCCAAATCTTTTTAGTTTCCTGGGGGGGGAATAGGCTTTGTCATGCCCTCTTCACAACTGTCTTGGTGTGTTTGGATTATTCTAGTTTGTTGGTAATGTGGACACGTGATGGAGTTTGCAAATCAAATGCCCAGTTGTGGTGCCACTGGACAGGGATAAACTGATAAATTTAACTTTATTTATATTAATTTAAATGTAAATTATTTATCTAGATTACATGGATACCTCAATCGTTATTTCAAATAATTTTGCTAACTTCACTGCAACTGCTGTGATAGATAGCTAGTTAATGTTAGCATAATAAATTTTGGTAGCTAACTAGCAGGCTCAGATAAAAACAAATACCCCTAGATACTTTACTACATTTACATTTACATTTAAGTCATTTAGCAGACGCTCTTATCCAGAGCGACTTACTACAGCATATCTCATAGCCGCGTGCTTGAGATGTCCTCCTCTACCTCATCCCATTTGTCAACAACTTCATCCCCAGACTGCTGCACCGGTTAGATCAGACAGAGACCTGTCATTTAAGATGTTTAATAACGTAATGGTTTAAGTTTATTTTTGAGCATCCATCTCTTTTACTCTTGGAGATAGTTTAAAAATATGTATCTTTTGTGTTTCTTCAGGGGTGACCAGTGACGGCATGGGATCAGACGTGAGTTGTCAGTCTTCCATTGGAGGAGAAGAGGGCAAGTGACCTGGCAGAGGATGGCTGAAACACTTCTAATGGTAAGACAACCTGAAAAATATACCAGGCTGATGATAATTCTGCTGTTGACATCATATGTTATTTGTTCCAAAGTAGTTTGACATAATGGCTTGATCCAATACATTTTCCTGATCACATCAGGATGGGTCATGTGAGTACCTATGCGATGTTTCAGCTTTTGTGCTGCGTGTTTTGTGCACAGGTATCGTCCCGTGTCTTTCTACGAGGTTTACCTCGCTCTTTTGTTTCCCTTCCTGTTCGGGTGGTGCTCGGCGGTCGTCGTCACCGGTCTACTAGCTGCCACCGAAGGTGGCTCCCCTTCCTGTTCGGGTGGCGCTCGGCGGTCGTCGCCGGTCTACTAGCTGCCACCGATCCCTTTTCCTTTTCGTTTGGTTTTGTCTAATTGTTTTCACCTGTTCCTTGTTGGGGTTTTGGGATGGGTGTTATTTAAGTTAGTTTTGCCCGCTGGTGTTTGTGCTGGTTTATTGTTATTGTTACGTTTGTGGTTATCGTTGTCTTTTGGGTTTTCGCTGTCTGGGTTTTGTAACTAAGGTTTTGGGTTTGTTTGCACCTGTTCCTTGTTGGGGTTTTGGGATGGGTGTTATTTAAGTTAGTTTTGCCCGCTGGTGTTTGTGCTGGTTTATTGTTATTGTTACGTTTGTGGTTATCGTTGTCTTTTGGGTTTTCGCTGTCTGGGTTTTGTAACTAAGGTTTTGGGTTTGTTTGCACCTGTGTTTAGGGCTTCACTCATGTTTGGACCGGTTACTTTGTAGAGGACATTAAAGCGTTTTTCCCCGTTTACTTTTGCTCTCTGCGTCTGACTCCACACCCATCACTCACCCACCGTTACATGTTGTTTGGGGTGTATTAAAAAAAAAAAAAAGTATTTCTGTGACACTACTTACAATAAGTCGTTTTTTGGGGGGGTATCTGTACTTTACTATTTATATTTTTGACAACTTTTACTTTTACTTCACTACATTCCTAAAGAAAATTATATACGTTTTACTCCATACATTTTCCCCGACACCAAAAAGTACTCGTTACATTTTTACAGAAATGGTCCAATTCACACACTTATCAAGAGAACATCCCTGGTCATCTCTACTACCTCTGATCTGACTTACTAAACAGCTCAAGTTTGAGTGTGCCCCTGGCTATCTAATAATTAGAAAAACACAATTGTGCCTTCTGGTTTGCTTAATATAACGAATTTCAAATTATTTATACTTTTACTTTTGATACTAAAGTACATTTTTGCAATTACATTTACTTTTGATACTTAAGTATATTTAAAACCAAATACTTTTAGACTTTTACTCAAGTAATATTTTCCAGGGTGACTTTCACTTTTACTTGAGTCATTTCCTATCATGGCATCTGTACTTTTACTACAGTATGAGAATGTGGTACTTTTTCCACCACTGACAATGCAGCCAACCTGTCATATCAGTGCAGCACAGAAATGCCTTTATCCAACCTGTCATATCAGTGCAGCACAGAAATGCCTTTATCCAACCTGTCATATCAGTGCAGCACAGAAATGCCTTTATCCAACCTGTCATATCAGTGCAGCACAGAAATGCCTTTATCCAACCTGTCATATCAGTGCAGCACAGAAATGCCTTTATCCAACCTGTCATATCAGTGCAGCACAGAAATGCCTTTATCCAACCTGTCATATCAGTGCAGCACAGAAATGCCTTTATCCAACCTGTCATATCAGTGCAGCACAGAAATGCCTTTATCCAACCTGTCATATCAGTGCAGCACAGAAATGCCTTTATCCAGCGAATGTAACAGACTTATAAAAAAACTGCTACCTTTGTTACTTTTAAGGTTGAAACCAACATGCTGTGCCTCCAGCAATCAGAGAGACCAGAACCGTTTGTCGACCAGCTCAGGGACAAGCTACACTGTTCACAACCCTGTATAATGTTCAGTGTAATTTGCATTGCTGGATAAAATAAAAAAACTTCCTGTATTTGTATTGTTTTAAGGTTTTAATTTGACATACCATGTGTTAGGAATAGGGAGGGCGATCAGTATGAATGAGAAGGGGTTTCAAATGTACAAAATAAAAAGAGATGTTTAAACTTGTCTTGAACGTTTATTTGTTTTAGCTGACAGTGATAATTTCTTAAGCGTTAACTACATTTGCCTCATTTATATGTACGTGTTGTGAAACAAATATAAACACTATCAAGTGTCAATAAACAGCTTATAAATGTTCTGCCGGTTTCTGAAGGTTCTGATGATCCACAGGTTACCGTAGGACAGGGCTGCCCAACCCTCTTCCTGGAGATCCACAGGTTACCGTAGGACAGGGCTGCCCAACCCTCTTCCTGGAGATCCACAGGTTACCGTAGGACAGGGCTGTCCAACCCTCTTCCTGGAGATCCACAGGTTACCGTAGGACAGGGCTGCCCAACCCTCTTCCTGGAGATCCACAGGTTACCGTAGGACAGGGCTGCCCAACCCTCTTCCTGGAGATCCACAGGTTACCGTAGGACAGGGCTGCCCAACCCTCTTCCTGGAGATCCACAGGTTACCGTAGGACAGGGCTGCCCAACCCTCTTCCTGGAGATCTACTGTCCTGTAGGTTTTCAGCCCAACCCTCTTCCTGGAGATCCACAGGTTACAGTAGGACAGGGCTGTCCAACCCTCTTCCTGGAGATCTACTGTCCTGTAGGTTTTCAGCCCAACCCTCTTCCTGGAGATCCACAGGTTACCGTAGGACAGGGCTGTCCAACCCTCTTCCTGGAGATCCACAGGTTACAGTAGGACAGGGCTGCCCAACCCTCTTCCTGGAGATCCACAGGTTACCGTAGGACAGGGCTGCCCAACCCTCTTCCTGGAGATCTACTGTCCTGTAGGTTTTCAGCCCAACCCTCTTCCTGGAGATCCACAGGTTACAGTAGGACAGGGCTGCCCAACCCTCTTCCTGGAGATCCACAGGTTACAGTAGGACAGGGCTGTCCAACCCTCTTCCTGGAGATCCACAGGTTACAGTAGGACAGGGCTGTCCAACCCTCTTCCTGGAGATCCACAGGTTACCGTAGGACAGGGCTGCCCAACCCTCTTCCTGGAGATCCACAGGTTACAGTAGGACAGGGCTGTCCAACCTTCTTCCTGGAGATCCACAGGTTACAGTAGGACAGGGCTGCCCAACCCTCTTCCTGGAGATCCACAGGTTACCGTAGGACAGGGCTGCCCAACCCTCTTCCTGGAGATCCACAGGTTACAGTAGGACAGGGCTGTCCAACCCTCTTCCTGGAGATCCACAGGTTACAGTAGGACAGGGCTGTCCAACCCTCTTCCTGGAGATCCACAGGTTACAGTAGGACAGGGCTGCCCAACCCTCTTCCTGGAGATCCACAGGTTACAGTAGGACAGGGCTGCCCAACCCTCTTCCTGGAGATCCACAGGTTACAGTAGGAAAGGGCTGTCCAACCCTCTTCTTGGAGATCTACTGTCCTGTAGGTTTTCAGTCCAACCCTCTTCCTGGAGATCTACTGTCCTGTAAGTTTTCAGTCTAACCCTCTTCCTTGAGATCTACTGTCCTGTAGGTTTTCAGTCCAACCCTCTTCTTGGAGGTCTACTGTCCTGTAGGTTTTCAGTGCAACCCTCTTCCTGGAGATCTACTGTCCTGTAGGTTTTGAGTCCAACCCTCTTCCTGGAGATCTATCTCCAACTTGTCCTGTTTTCAGTCCAACCCTCTTTTGAGTCTAACTCTCTTCCTGGAGATCTACTGTCCTGTAGGTTTTCAGTCCAACCCTCTTCTTGGAGATCTTCTGTCCTGTAGGTTTTGAGTCCAACTCTCTTCCTGGAGAACTACTGTCCTTTAGGTTTTCAGGCCAACCCTCTTCCTGGAGATCTACTGTCCTTTAGGTTTTCAGTCCAACCCTCTTCCTGGAGATATTACTGTCCTGTAGGTTTTCAGTCCAACCCTCTTCCTGGAGATCTACTGTCCTTTAGGTTTTCAGGCCAACCCTCTTCCTGGAGATCTACTGTCCTGTAGGTTTTCAGTCCAACTCTCTTCCTGGAGATCTACTGTCCTTTAGGTTTTCAGGCCAACCCTCTTCCTGGAGATCTACTGTCCTTTAGGTTTTCAGTCCAACCCTCTTCCTGGAGATATACTGTCCTGTAGGTTTTCAGCCCAACCCTCTTCCTGGAGATCTACTGTCCTTTAGGTTTTCAGCCCAACCCTAAGTCAGCATATCTGATACAGCTAGTTAAGGTCTTGTTGAGCAGCTAATTAGTAGAATCAGTTGTGTTAAATGAAGGTTGGACTGAAAACCCACAGGAAGTTAGATCTCCAGGAAGAGGGTTGGGAAGCCCTGCTGTAGGGTGTGACAGGTATTTGGATAAGTTGATGGACATGAAATGCTTTCGTTGTCAGAGCCAAGTTTTTTTTTTGTATTCCTACCTGAGACTACCTAGCCACCAGGTATTCATCCTCTGTTCCCATGCTGGAGACCAGGGCTTGATTACAACCTGTTACAATGGTGCCAACATTTTGTGGGTGATGTTTCAGTGGGGGAATGGGTGAATGTGTCAAAAACCTGACTGAGCCCAGCAATGCATGGCATGGCTCATTATATTATTGTGTGTTTGTGTACTGAGGAACATTGATTCCAGAAGAAAGACACTTTCAATTTCCTGATGTTGGGGGCTGTCATCAAGGTGCCTGGTGTGATAAGGGTCAACAGACTTGTATCCGCGATAGCACGATAGCCCTAAAATGAGTTTTATTTGGTATTTTCTATACAATATCCCATTTATAGTGCCTTCGGAAAGTATTCAGACCCCTTGACTTTTTCCACATTTTGTTACGTAACAGGCTTATTCTAAAATTGATTCAATAATTTTTCCCTCAGCAATCTACACACAATACCACATAATGACAAAGCAAAACCAGGTTTTTAGAAATGTTTGCTAGTTTACTCAAAATAAAAACTGAAATATCAAATTTACATAAGTATTCAGACCCTTTGCATATTTGGCAGCGATTACAGTATCGAGTCTTCTTGGGTATGACGCTACAAGTTTCTCGCATTCTTCTCTGCAGATCCTCTCAAGCTCTGTCAGGTTGGATGGGGAGCGTTGCTGCACAGCTATTTTCAGGTCTCTCCAGAGATGTTAGATCGGGTTCAAGTCCGTGCTCTGGCTGGGCCACTCAAGGACAGTCAGAGACTTGTCCTAAAGCCACTCCTGCGTTGTCTTTGCTGGGTCGTTGTCCTGTTGGAAGGTGAACCTTCGCCCCAGTCTGAGGTCCTGAGCAGGTTTCCATCAATGATTTCTCTGTACTTTGTTTTCTATACATTTGCAAAAATGTGTCAAAACCTATTTTTGCTTTGTCATTACGGGGTATTGTGTGTAGACTGCTGAGAAAACATATTTAATCCATTTTAGAATAAGGCTGTAACATAACAAAATGTAGAAAAAGTCAAGGGGTCTGAATACTTTCCGAATGCACTGTATGTATCCTACCCAACATCTTTAGATGATGTGTCAAGACCTTAGCCCGGCTCTATGTATCCCATCACATACCTTTAGATTATGTGTCAAGACCTTAGCCCACCCCAGAAGTGTTACCCACCTGGTGTTCTGAGTGGCAGGCCGTTGTCAAGGCGACTGGGCTTGGTGGCGATGAAGAGGTAGCAGAGGACACAGACTGTGATGAGGAAGGCCAGCAGGACCACTGCTGCTATGGACAGACCTATCAGGGCCCCGACGCTAAGAGATTAAGAAATAAGGGGAAGAGAAAGAGGATGGCGAGTAGGGGGAAAGGGACGGGGAGGGACGGGGAGAGACAGGGAGGGACGGGGAGGGACAGGGAGGGACAGGGAGGGACGGGGAGGGACAGGGAGGGACGGGGAGGGACGGGGAGAGACGGGGAGGGACAGGGAGGGACGGGGAGAGACGGGGAGGGACAGGGAGGGACAGGGAGGAACAGGGAGGGACAGGGAGGGACGGGGAGGGACAGGGAGGGACGGGGGGACGGGGGGACACGGGGAGGGACAGGGGGACGGGGAGGGACAGGGAGGGACGGGGAGAGACGGGGGGGGAGGGACAGGGAGAGACGGGGAGGGACAGGGAGGGACGGGGAGGGACGGGGAGGGGGGAGGGACGGGGAGGGACAGGGGAGACGGGAGGGACGGGGAGGGACGGGGAGAGACGGGGAGGGACAGGGAGGGACGGGGAGGGACAGGGAGGGACGGGGAGAGACGGGGAGGGACAGGGAGGGACGGGGAGGGACAGGGAGGGACGGGGAGGACGGGGAGGGACGGGGAGGGACAGGGAGGACGGGGAGAGACGGGGAGGGACGGGGAGAGACGGGGAGGGACAGGGAGGGACGGGGAGAGACGGGGGAGGGACAGGGAGGGACGGGGGAGAGACAGGGAGGGACGGGGAGAGACAGGGAGGGACGGGAGAGACGGGGAGGGACGGGGAGAGACAGGGAGGGACGGGGAGAGACGGGGAGGGACGGGGAGAGACAGGGAGGGACGGGGAGAGACAGGGAGGGACGGGGAGGGAAAGAGATGAAGAAAGAGACAGAGACAGATGGGGACAGGAGAGAAAGAGATGAAGAAAGAGACAGATGGGGAAAGGAGAGAAAGAGATGAAGAAAGAGACAGAGACAGATGGGGACAGGAGAGAAAGAGATGAAGAAAGAGACAGAGACAGATGGGGACGGGGAGGGAAAGAGACGAAGAAAGAGACAGACAGATGGGGAAAGGAGAGGGAAAGAGACGAAGAAAGAGACAGAGACAGATGAAGAAAGGAGAGGGAAAGAGATGAAGAAAGAGAAAGAGACAGAGACAGATGGGGACAGGAGAGAAAGAGATGAAGAAAGAGACAGAGACAGATGGGGACGGGGAGGGAAAGAGATGAAGAAAGAGACAGAGACAGATGGTGAAAGGAGAGAAAGAGATTAGGGGAAGGCCGGGAGAAAGCAATGGACATAGAAGGTGAGAGAAAGGGGGAGCGAGGTAGAGAAGACGAGAGAATGTCATAAATGTGTGACAGAGCGGGAAAGGCAGGGGAGTGCAGAGAGGTGATGGGGAAGACAGGGAGGGAAAGGCAGGGGGGTGCAGAGAGGTGATGGGAAAGACAGGGAGGGAAAGACAGGGGAGAGCAGAGAAAGAAGTGATGGGGAAGACAGGGAGGGAAAGGCAGGGGGAGCAGAGAGAGGTGATGGGGAAGACAGGGAGGGAAAGGCAGGGGAGAGCAGAGAAAGAAGTGATGGGGAAGACAGGGAGGGAAAGGCAGGGGAGAGCAGAGAGAGGTGATGGGGAAGACAGGGAGGGAAAGGCAGGGGAGAGCAGAGAGAGAGGTGATGGGGAAGACAGGGAGGGAAAGGCAGGGGAGAGCAGAGAGAGAGGTGATGGGGAAGACAGGGAGGGAAAGGCAGGGAGAGCAGAGAGAGAGGTGATGGGGAAGACAGGGAGGGAAAGGCAGGGGAGAGCAGAGAGAGGTGATGGGGAAGACAGGGAGGGAAAGGCAGGGGAGAGCAGAGAAAGAAGTGATGGGGAAGACAGGGAGGGAAAGGCAGGGGAGAGCAGAGAGAGAGGTGATGGGGAAGACAGGGAGGGAAAGGCAGGGGAGAGCAGAGAGAGAGGTGATGGGGAAGACAGGGAGGGAAAGGCAGGGGAGAGCAGAGAGAGAGGTGATGGGGAAGACAGGGAGGGAAAGGCAGGGGGAGCAGAGAGAGAAGTGATGGGGAAGACAGGGAGGGAAAGGCAGGGGGAGCAGAGAGAGAGAGGTGATGGGGAAGACAGGGAGGGAAAGGCAGGGGAGAGCAGAGAGAGAGAGGTGATGGGGAAGACAGGGAGGGAAAGGCAGGGGAGAGCAGAGAAAGAAGTGATGGGGAAGACAGGGAGGGAAAGGCAGGGGGAGCAGAGAGAGGTGATGGGGAAGACAGGGAGGGAAAGGCAGGGGAGAGCAGAGAGAGAGGTGATGGGGAAGACAGGGAGGGAAAGGCAGGGGAGAGCAGAGAGAGAGGTGATGGGGAAGACAGGGAGGGAAAGGCAGGGGAGAGCAGAGAGAGAGGTGATGGGGAAGACAGGGAGGGAAAGGCAGGGGAGAGCAGAGAGAGAGGTGATGGGGAAGACAGGGAGGGAAAGGCAGGGGGAGCAGAGAGAGAAGTGATGGGGAAGACAGGGAGGGAAAGGCAGGGGGAGCAGCGAGAGGTGATGGGGAAGACAGGGAGGGAAAGGCAGGGGAGAGCAGAGAGAGAGGTGATGGGGAAGACAGGGAGGGAAAGGCAGGGGGAGCAGAGAGAGGTGATGGGGAAGACAGATAATAGATTGCACTCTTTCTGAGAGTGATACATTTAGGGGCGGACTGGCCATCCAGCATTTCGGGCTAATGTCAGATGGGCTGGTCCATCTGAGTGGTGCAGTGTTCTAAGGCACTGCATCTCAGTGCAAGAGGCATCACTACAGTCCCTGGTTTGAATCCAGGCTGTATTACATCTGGCAGTGATTGGGAGTCCCATAGGGCGGCGCACAATTGGCCCAGTGTTGCCCGGGTTTGGCTGGGGTAGGCTGTCATTGTAAATAAGAATTTTTGTTAACTGACTTGCCAAGTTAAAGAAAAGTTAAATAAAATATATATCGTTTGGCTAATAATGGGGTTATCGAGGAAAAACATGGGCCAGTGTGTTAGAAATACCAGGGACAAATTCTGGTCCCAGTCTGCCCCTGGATACAGTATTGTACACTTTTTCAGTTTTTATTTTCACTTTTAATTTAGGTACTTTTCTCCTTGCATCAGCTTCCCTCGTTATACAGTAGCCTACTGTAACCTATAATAGGTGTACATCATCACAATATCAAACATTATGCAAACTTAAAAGTCCAGCAGTGAATGAAAACACTGTATATATATATATATATATATATATATAATATGACATTTGTAATGTCTTTATTGTTTTGAAACTTCTGTATGTGTAATGTTTACTGTTCATTTGTATTGTTTATTTCACTTTATATATTCACTTTATATATTATCTACCTCACATGCTTTGGCAATGTTAACACATGTTTCCCATGCCAATAAAGCCCTTCAATTGAATGAGATTTCCCCAAGATAGGGTAAGGCTATATAGGAAAAACAAAACGGATGAATTGGTATAACATCAAATCAAAGATGTGTAAAAAAGTCCTTACCTAAGCCACCACATGTATGCATACTCGTAGGGGAAAAAACTGTTGGGGTCATCACAGCAATACTTGATATCGTTAAATCCGCAGCAGAATACCGCGTGGGCACCGCTTCCCGCTTTAGGGCACAAAAAGCCATTCACAAAAGCATTTTCTGCGCTGTAGTAGCTTGTGCAATTCGCAGTCATGCTGGTAAGAAAAAAAGAAAGCTCTGTCGAGGATAATGAGGCAATTTCCTTAGCTGTGTAAGGGTTTTATTGCAATGTCGCGCACAATGTGTCCTTGCTGAACATAATAGGCTTCACATTTCCGAGCATGACAGAGAAATGTGGAAAAACTGCATCCCGATGTACCATATTGAATTCTGGAGTCCCCCCACAACACCTCCTTCCATCCACATCTCTGTCTCTCTCTCTCTCTCTCTTTCTCGGATACAACACCCTACAATGGGTATAAATGAATAAACAACTTTAATTAGATGGGGACATAAGAGACACTAATTGCTCTGCTTGATAGCCCGTTTGGATTGCTGATCCTCTTGTGTGGGTTAGTCTATTGTAATACACAGTAGCCATTTGTCTGAATCTATATTGAACAAAAATATGAACACAACATGCAACAATTTCACAGATTTGGCTAAGTTACTATTCATATAAGGAAATCAAACAATTTAAATACATTCATTAGGCCCTAATCTATGTTTTTCACAGGGCTGGGAAGAGGTCCAGCCATGGGTGGTCCAGCCAATCAAAATGAGTTTTTCCCCACAAAAGGACTCCTCAGTACCTCCCCCCTCTGACGATCCCATAGGTGGAGAAGCCGGAGGTGGAGGTTCTGGATTGACGTCATGTACCGATGCGCACTTGGCTGCAGTAAGAAACCATCGCCATCTGCGCCCACTCAACATAGCCTAGATTTGCATTTTTATTACTTCTAAACAAAATAACTTTTTGGGGGTTTCTCATACACTTACAATGATGTTTTGAGTTTTGCTTGAAAAATTCCTAAGATTATATTTGGTAGTGATCTTTGCAATATAACTATTTTGGATGCGCAAATTGTTAGCTAGAATGCTAATGCTCATTAATATAGTCTGTTACGAAAGCTAGCCAAAAAGCCATTTTACTGGTTGAAGTTAATGCAGTATAATGCATTGACAAAAACATTATATTAAGAAGGACATTCATATGAGGCTTAAAATCCAATTAAATCCAAAAGCACTCAAAAGCAACATTTAAATAGAGGCTTTTTTTGCTGGCGTTCTATAAGAACTCCCTATTGTTCTGTGACCAACTTGCTCGCATCGCCCTCGTGCGGCAATGTTTGCAAACACAGGAAGGGGTCTGTACAGATTTGTTAAAAGGTTTGTCAACACATGATAAACATGATTGATGAAAATATACTAAAATGGGTTCAAAGCAGCCTGCATTGAGGACCAGATAGAAGATACTCCATGTTAGAAAATATACTGTAGCCTAGATCTATTGCAAACCAGGTTACGGCCCATTGTAATACAGCCTGGAATCAAACCAGGGTCTATAGTGACGCCTCTAGCACTGAGATGCAGTACCTTAGACCTCTGCGCCACTCGAGAGCCCCAGTCATTGGTTGTATGAGTGTAGGATGGAACTGCGAATACAGTCATGCCCACACACTCTCTCACTTCCTATAGTCACTGACACCTTTCATTCAATGGGCTTTGCACATAGGCCTAATGAGTCCACACTTTCACAGGAGCTGCATGGGCAAAAATAATGTCCAATATTAAGAAAAAACAGGAATGTCTGTTTTGCTGTCTATGATAGTTTAATTAGACATTGGTTGTTGGCTACTGTGAGCCTCCACTGGCAGAAAAATAACCAATTGTGTTATAGATCACCAGCAGCCTGCTTGAAATTGGCCAAGAAGGCGATATCTCTGTGATGAAATCTCTGTGACGATATCCCTGTAACAATATCTCAGATATCGCTGCAACGATATCTCTCTAACGATAGCTCTGCGACAATATCTCTGTAACAATATCTCAGATATCTCTGCGATGATATCTCTCTAACGATAGCTCTGCGACAATATCTCTGTAACAATATCTCAGATATCGCTGCGACGATATCTCTCTAACGATAGCTCTATGACTCTTAGACAAAACTGTCTATCAACCAAAGAACATTCTCAAATCTCCATTGTTAATGTAATTCCCTCCACCTAGATAATAGACTATGTTCCAGTACACGACACACTGACGTCATGTACAGATGCTCGCGACTCTTGGCTGCAGTAAGAAAGCCATCGTGATTTGGGCCCATTCAGCATAGCCTAGATTTGCATTTCTGTTACTTCCCAACAAAAAAACTATTTGGGGTTCTCATATGCTTACAATTATTTTTGCTTGAACAGTAGCTAAGATTATATTTGGTAGTTATGTTTGCAAAGTAACTATTTTGCATGCAGCAGTTGCTAGCTAGAATGCTAACGCTCATTGATATAGGCTGTAGCGAAAGCTAGCCAAAGAGCCATTTACTGGTTAAAGTTGAAATCTTTTCTATGTATAATGCAGTTGATTTGCGATGATGACACAAACATTATAATGAGCAGGACATTCATACGAGTCTTTACAATCCAATGAAAATCCAAAGTAGTGTGAAATGCACTCATAAGCAACATTTAAATAGAGACTCCCCATTGTTCTGTGACCAACTTGCGCGCATCGCCCTCATGCGGAAATGTTTGCAAACGCAGGAAGGGGTCTGTACAGATTTGTTAAAAGGTTTGTCAACACATGATAAACATGATTGATGAAAAGATACTAAAATGGGTTCAAAGAAGCCTGCATTGAGGACCAGATAGAAGATACTCCATGTTAGAAAAGATACTAGAATGGGTTCAAAGCAGCCTGCATTGAGGACCAGATAGAAGATACTCCATGTTAGAAAAGATACTAAAATGGGTTCAAAGCAGCCTGCATTGAGGACCAGATAGAAGATACTCCATGTTAGAAAAGATACTAAAATGGGTTCAAAGCAGCCTGCATTGAGGACCAGATAGAAGATACCCCATGTTAGAAAATATACTAAAATGGGTTCAAAGCAGCCTGCATTGAGGACCAGATAGAAGATACTCCATGTTAGAAGACAATATATACTGTATTTTTATTTATTTATTTTATTTAACCTTTATTTAACGAGGCAAGTCAGTTAAGAACTCTTTCTTATTTACAATGACGGCCTACCAAAAGGCTAAAGGTCTCCTGCGGGGATGAGGGCCTGGGATTAAAAATATAAATACAATACAATGTAAATATTGGACAAAACACACATCACGACAAGAAAGACAACACAACACTACATAAAGAGAGACCTAAGACAACAACATAGCATGGCAGCAACACATGACAACACAGCATGGTAGCAACACAACATGACAACAACATGGTAGCAGCACACAACAGGGTACACACATTATTGGGCACAGTCAACAGCACAACGGTCAAGAAGGTAGAGGCAACAATACATCACACAAAGCAGCCACAACTGTCAGTGGGACTGTCCATGAGTGAGTCTTTGAATGAAGAGATTGAGATAAAACTGTCCAGTTTGAGTGTTTGTTGCAGCTCGTTCCAGTCGCTAGCTGCAGCGACCTGAAAAGAGGAGCGACCCAGGGATGTGTGTGCTTTGGGGACCTTTAACAGAATGTGACTGGCAGAACGGGTGTTGTATGTGGAGGATGAGGGCTGCAGTAGATATCTCAGATATGGGGGAGTGAGGCCCAGTAGGGTTTTATAAATAAGCATCAACCAGTGGGTCTTGCGACGGGTATACAGAGATGACCAGTTTACAGAGGAGTATAGAGTGCAGTGATGTGTCCTATAAGGAGCATTGGTGGGAAATCTGATAGCCAAATGGTAAAGAACATCTAGCCACTTGAGAGCACCCTGACCTGCCGATCTATAAATTACGTCTCCGTAATCTAGCATGGGTAGGATGGTCATCTGAATCAGGGTTAGTTTGGCAGCTGTGGTGAAAGAGGAGCAATTACGATAGAGGAAACCAAGTCTAGATTTAACTTTAGCCTGCAGCTTTGATATGTGCTGAGAGAAGGACAGTGTAACGTCTAGCTGGATGATTACATTCTTAATTAAACTATCATGAACAATAAAACCGACATTGTCATTTTTTCTTTATATTGGAGATGATTTTTGCCCATGCAGCATCTGTGAAAGTGTGGACTCATTAGGCCTATGTGCAAAGCCCATTGAATGAACGGTGTCAGTGACTGTAGGAAGTGAGAGAGTGTGTGGGCGTGACTGTATTCACAGTTCCATCCTACACTAAATACAGCCAATGATAAATCAGTGTTACGCATTAAAAACTGTGTGTACTGTATGCAGGCGGATCAATTTGTTTGAACGGTTCAGATTGTCTCGTCAAAGCTCTATCCTGTAGATCAGAGGTGGGAGGTACAAAGGAACATTAAGTAACTTGGAACATTAGATTTCCTTCGTGTCGATCCATTAGGAGGTGTGTTCCAATGGATCTCTTCTACTGCATAATGATGGCCTCACATCATTTACTCTGGCAGTATGTATGCAAGTATACGTATATTCATCATGCATTCAACATATTCTGCCTCATTCAATGAATGGGTGGCTTTCCCAGTAATGCTTGCAAATGTCCTTAACTCTTATGTCAGGTTGAGAGTTAACCATGGATGAATAGCAAAGAAATGCTGAAGAGATTGAAGCCAAACGGATTTCAGATGTAAGATAATCATGGTGATTGCTATCTGACATCTACTATTCAGTGTCGACCTGTGAACATCAATAAAGACCATGGCATGAAGTTGGATAATTACACTATTAGAAACAAGGTGCTATCTAGAACCTAAAAGGGGTCTTCGGGTGTCCCCATAGGAGAGCCCTTTGAAGAACCCTTTTTGGTTCCAGGTAGAAACCTTTTGGTTCTAGGTAGAACTCTTTTGGTTCTAGGTAGAACTCTTTTGGTTCTAGGTAGAACTCTTTTGAGTTCCAAGTACACAGAGAGTTCCTTTACACAGAGGGTTCTACCTGGAACCCTGGGGTCAGGGTTGGAAAATAGCAGAGTGCTGACTTTTACAAATTGAAATTGCCAAAGAGCACTAGCACCTCAATGCCAGCCTTTGCATTTTGTTACACCAGAAGTAAATTCATTTCCAATGGAACGCTGCATTTGTCTTGCAGCATTGCGTTGCAGAGGCAGTTGCAGTGCGTTCTGTGTGGTGCATACATTTGATTTAACGGGGCGGCAGGGTAGCCTAGTGGTTAGAGCGTTGGGCTAGTAACCGGAAGGTTGCAAGTTCAAATCCCCGAGCTGACAAGGTACAAATCTGTTGTTCTGCCCTGAACAGGCAGTTAACCCACTGTTCCTAGGCCGTCATTGAAAATAAGAATTTGTTCTTAACTGACTTGCCTAGTAAAATAAAGGTAAAATAAATAAATAAAAATAAAATATTAACCCCTGACCCCCTCCAGAACCCTTAGATCACCCACGGTGGTCACCCTACAGAGAGAGCCTACAGGCAGGAAGAGAAGTTCATTAACCCCTGACTACTAACCCCTCTACAACTG
Source organism: Oncorhynchus nerka (assembly GCF_034236695.1). Classification (NCBI taxonomy): domain Eukaryota; kingdom Metazoa; phylum Chordata; class Actinopteri; order Salmoniformes; family Salmonidae; genus Oncorhynchus; species Oncorhynchus nerka. Next base: position 86,401,555 of record NC_088415.1, read on the forward strand.
CCAGGTCACCCTACATAAAAACACTACAGGCAGGGAGCAGAGAAGTCATTAACCCTGACATTAAGTCCTAACACATGTCTGTCAATGTGTATGTTATTAAAAGTCATGTTTCCTCTCTGGTACTGTTGATATTTAACCAGCAGCCCTAAACTATCCTATCCATAAAAAAGCAGGATACAGAATGTGACCCTGAATAGCACGCCTTCATAAGACACTTCGGGTTTCGTTTTTCTTGAAAATAGTTACTGTCACTTTCACATCCCTCAGTCCCCCCTCTCTCCTTCTCATCTTCCTATTCCCGTTCCTCCTCCTCCCTACTCCCTCTTCTGAGAGCGTGAAAAGAGGGTCAAATGCGTGTCTCATGGTCAATGAGTGAGATTTGGCAGCTCTGCTCTTTTCCCCCTCCCCACTTTCCTCCACCCTTATCCCCTCTCCCTCTGCCTTCTCTCTTCTCCTGCCCCTTCTCACTCTCCCTCCCCCTCTGCCTTCTCTCTTCTCCTGCCCCTTCTCACTCTCCCTTTCCCTTGCCTGAGACCTGAATATTCCGTTAGTTCCCTGAGATTATTTCCTAGAGTTTAGCTCTGCGGTCTAACACAGTCTTGCGGTGTGCAGACGAGCCAGGTTCAAACCCAGAAGGACACGCTTGCTTGAGGGCGTAATACAGACTTAGGACGGAGACAGGAGACTGTTGCTTTCTACTTCCACTGGCTGTCAGAGAATGCCATGAATTTGGACACTTGTGCCAGTGAAATGTTTGAAAGCTGAAAAAAAAAAATATATATATTGTGCAAGAAAACACAGAAAATATAAACAATATGGCTTCCCTTCAGCACTTTACTGATCATAACATCAAAATGCTCTAACAATGTGTTTTTATACAAGTGGAAATGAAAGAATGGTTTTTGGATGGTTTTCATATTCAACAATACAAAACATGAGCTTCTCAGCCATTTAAAATAGTTTGATCAATAACTAGCTACCCTTTACTTCACTATATACTATATACATTATATCCTGAGGAGCAAATGTGTCTTTTACAGAGTTTAAAACGTTAGAGCATGTTTCCCCAGGCCCAGATTAAGCCTTCTCCGGGACTCCATAACACTGTCATTAGAGATTCTCCATCTGGAATGTTGTTGATCCAGGAGGAGGTGGAGCACGAGTTAATCTGAGTCTCAGGAGAAACCAGACCCGAGTTCAGTTCTTACCTGGCAGACAAGAGAGGAGGAGGAAGGCGAAGAAGAGTAGAGGAGTCATCATGTTCCAGACTGTGACTATGTGAGTCTATGGCGCTGTGACAAGTGGTTCATCAACAAAACCCGTTTCCTAAAACAACCCGTTCCCTAGCTTTCACTTCCTGCTGGTCACATGACCTACAGATGTTACAGATGTTTTGTTTAACCGTTTCAGTTCTCTGTTGTTTTAGTTCCTATCACCAATGATGATTACTAATAAGCTATTTTATGTAGTGTTTCTTTATCACAACATGAAAAATGTTGTTTTTCCTTTTTTGTTTTGCAACATGAAGCCCAAAATTGTACAATTGTATAATTTAATCTCTTGTTGAAGTCTCATACTTAGCATTTAAAATGCATCAAACGTTTTGCTGCACATAAAGAATTGGTGTGTGTTAGAGTTGTAGTGAGGCTCTTTATGTCAACCCTGTTTTCACATGTCTGTCCGTCCGTCCGTCCCACAGCTGCCCAGCTCACACCTACAGTGTCATTGCGCAAAACTGTACGCATTATCATCTGGATATATGTGCAAATAAAGTTCAACATTCACCTTCTGCTACCATTTCTGTCAAACCGTCTACACATACAGTTTGACGCATACGTTCGACAAATCCAACATACAGTATGCACCACACAGAACACACTGCAACTGCCTCTGCAACGGAGATGGCCCCTCATCAATAACCTCTCAAGATATTTTAAATAAATTATGTAGCCTACTAACTTTGATTAAAAACATTATTACGTTTTTATGAGAAGGAAATAACTTATTAAACGTTCTTTATTTCCCGTAATGTAACCTGCAAGTAATGATGGGCCTTGCTGTCCGTGATGTATAATGTAACCTGCAAGTAATGATGGGCCTTGCCGTCCGTGATGTATAATGTAACCTGCAAGTAATGATGGGCCTTGCCGTCCGTGATGTATAATGTAACCCGTGATGTATAATGTAACCTGCAAGTAATGATGGGCCTTGCCGTCCGTGATGTATAATGTAACCTGCAAGTAATGATGGGCCTTGCCGTCCGTGATGTATAATGTAACCTGCAAGTAATGATGGGCCTTGCTGTCCGTGATGTATAATGTAACCTGCAAGTAATGATGGGCTTTGCCGTCCGTGATGTATAATGTAACCTAACCTGCAAGTAATGATGGGCCTTGCCGTCCGTGATGTATAATGTAACCTGCAAGTAATGATGGGCCTTGCCGTCCGTGATGTATAATGTAACCTGCAAGTAATGATGGGCCTTGCCGTCCGTGATGTATAATGTAACCTGCAAGTAATGATGGGCCTTGCCGTCCGTGATGTATAATGTAACCTGCAAGTAATGATGGGCCTTGCCGTCCGTGATGTATAATGTAACCTGCAAGTAATGATGGGCCTTGCCGTCCGTGATGTATAATGTAACCTGCAAGTAATGATGGGCCTTGCCGTCCGTGATGTATAATGTAACCTGCAAGTAATGATGGGCCTTGCCGTCCGTGATGTATAATGTAACCTGCAAGTAATGATGGGCCTTGCCGTCCGTGATGTATAATGTAACCTGCAAGTAATGATGGGCCTTGCCGTCCGTGATGTATAATGTAACCTGCAAGTAATGATGGGCCTTGCCGTCCGTGATGTATAATGTAACCTGCAAGTAATGATGGGCCTTGCCGTCCGTGATGTATAATGTAACCTGCAAGTAATGATGGGCCTTGCCGTCCGTGATGTATAATGTAACCTGCAAGTAATGATGGGCCTTGCCGTCCGTGATGTATAATGTAACCTGCAAGTAATGATGGGCCTTGCCGTCCGTGATGTATAATGTAACCTGCAAGTAATGATGGGCCTTGCCGTCCGTGATGTATAATGTAACCTGCAAGTAATGATGGGCCTTGCCGTCCGTGATGTATAATGTAACCTGCAAGTAATGATGGGAATTGCTGTCCGTGATGTTCACTCATCGTACCTGCTTCTCTAATCCAGCGTCAGTTCTTACAGAACGCTGGGTTTTCAGTTGGTGGTGATGTCGGGTCTGGGGGCCTTAGCTGGATCGTCGATCTTCCACACCCCGGGTCACTCGTCAGGGGCCCATCCCACGTCAGGCCTCATATGGATCGTCAGGCGTCTACGCCTGAGCCAGCTTATCAGGCTCCCACTTCCCAGTTCCTGTCCTGTTTTATGGCTGTGCTATATTAAATGTTCACTCTCCGTACTGCTTCTCATCTTCAGCGTTGGTTCTTACAGATGCATGTTGTTCTTTCTCTGTTCAGGATTTGTTTATAAAGGTGATGTTTGGTGCACAGGAGGATGGTGGCACCTTAATTGGGGAGAACGGCTCGTGGTAATGGCCGGAGCGGAATCAGGGGAATGGTATCAAATACATCAAACACATGGTTTCCATGGTTTCCATGTGTTTTATGCCATTCCATTTGCTCTGTTCCGGCCTCCTCAGCAGCCTCCTGTGGTTTGGAGACATACTGTAACACACATATAATCTTTGTATATGATCCAAGAAGTTTGCACCAACATGTTTACAGTACATTGCACCTGTGAAAATATATATTTCAAAAGTAACTTGAACATTTAAAATGACACCAATTATAGAATATATTCTGCATGTTGGGTTATTTTACTGTAATCTTATAGCATCCTTTAAGATTGAACCATATACAGTAGGATAGAAGCCCATTGGAGCCCAATAGGACTGGTTCCCGAAATCTGATAGGATTTTTCTATTGGATTCTAATTGGATCCTTGTGTTGGAATCCTATTGGGTCATCAACTTGGTTATACACTATAGTTACCTTGGTTATGCACTATAGTTAACTTGGTTATACACTATAGTTACCTTGGTTATACACTATAGTTAACCTGGTTATACACTATAGTTACCTTGGTTATGCACTATAGTTAACTTGGTTGTACACTATAGTTAACTTGGTTTTACACTATAGTTAACTTGGTTATACACTCTAGTTAACTTGGTTATACACTATAGTTAACTTGGTTGTACACTCTAGTTAACTTGGTTATACACTATAGTTAACCTGGTTATACATGATAGTTAACTTGGTTATACATGATAGTTAACTTGGTTTTACACTATAGTTAACGTGGTTGTACACTATAGTTAACTTGGTTATACACTATAGTTAACGTGGTTGTACACTCTAGTTAACTTGGTTATACACTATAGTTAACCTGGTTATACATGATAGTTAACTTGGTTATACATGATAGTTAACTTGGTTATACACTATAGTTACCTTGGTTATGCACTATAGTTAACTTGGTTATACACTATAGTTAACCTGGTTATACACTATAGTTAACTTGGTTATACACTATAGTTAACCTGGTTATGCACTATAGTTAACTTGGTTATACACTATAGTTAACCTGGTTATACATTATAGTTAACTTGGTTATACACTATAGTTAACTTGGTTATACACTATAGTTAACCTGGTTATACATGATAGTTAACTTGGTTATACACTATAGTTAACTTGGTTATACACTATAGTTAACTTGGTTATACACTATAGTTAACTTGGTTGTACACTATAGTTAACTTGGTTATACACTATAGTTAACTTGGTTATGCACTATAGTTAACTTGGTTGTACACTATAGTTAACTTGGTTATACACTATAGTTACCTTGGTTATACACTATAGTTACCTTGGTTATGCACTATAGTTACCTTGGTTATGTACTATAGTTAACTATAGTTAACTTGGTTATACACTATAGTTTATACACTATAGTTACCTTGGTTATACACTATAGTTACCTTGGTTATACACTATAGTTACCTTGGTTATACACTATAGTTACCTTGGTTATGCACTATAGTTAACTTGGTTGTACACTATAGTTACCTTGGTTATGCACTATAGTTAACTTGGTTATACACTATAGTTAACTTGGCTGATTAGCATATGGAGCACCCACCCTCCAAACATCTTAGACAGTTACCTATAAAGGTGGACAATGGCCACATGTGAAATATAATAACATCACAAGCAAACCATATTGAACTGCCACCCTTGCCACTTGAGATGGTGACCCTGGGGAACCGTCGGCAATGTCCCCCCAGTAGCTATCTTTTGACAGCCCCAAATCCCCAGAGGTCCAAGGGACCAACGTGAGTAAACAGTTGCATCTGGTCTGATTATCTTTAGGTTTCTCTTTTCCTCTCCCTAACGTAAAGAGGGTCAAATAAAAAGTTGTTTTGTATTATGTATAGCTGACTATTATATATGAAATTAAAGCAATGCTCATATCTTTGTGTTACTCTACCTATAAATGTATTTTCCTTGTACTTTTTATTTGCATATAAGGTGAACCACCCCTCCCCCCCAAAACTTGTGTTATTGTAACATTGTATATACGTAGTATTGTATGTTTTATTGTGATGTCTAATTCGAAGACAAGAAGTTGTATGAATAAGAATCAAATCAGAGTGAGTGTTTTGTTGAAAAAGGTGTACTGTACTGGTGGACATGAACTTGCAGACTTTAATCAATCCCATATTGTAGTGGTGAATAAAACCAAAATGAATATAGAACAGTTGTTTCCTATCAAAGAAAATGCTGTAATTAATGTTGTTGTATTGCACTGGAACAAATGACAAGAAACTCTAATTTATTGGGTTTAATTTAAGAACAAAAGTTTTTAAAAGGATTCTGATTGGTGTGACAAAATCCTACAAGACGTATAGGATCCAATCGCATTGATTTTCAATAGGTAAATCGGATTCGGATAGAGGTGACACAAAATCTTATAGAATGTTGAGAATCCTACAGGATACATTACGATTACATTTGATTTTCAATGGGGAAAATGTAGTCCAATAGGATTCCATTAGGATTCTGATAGAGGTGACATCATCCTATAGGGCTGTGATTTTAAAATGAATTAAATTGAGATGTTGTGTCACTGATCTACACACAATACCTCATAATGGCAAAGTGTAATTTTGTTAGAAGATTTTGTTTTTAATTTAATAAAAACATGTAAAGCAGGATATGTTCATTATAGGCCATTAAATACGAGTTAGACTAGACATGAGTCATTATACCGAAATTATCCTACAACTATAAAAGTTGTAGAGAGCGGTCATGCATCCTGGTGGGCTATACATCACGGACGGCAAGGCCCATCATTACTTGCAGGTTACATTATACATCACGGACGGCAAGGCCCATCATTACTTGCAGGTTACATTATACATCACGGACGGCAAGGCCCATCATTACTTGCAGGTTACATTATACATCACGGACGGCAAGGCCCATCATTACTTGCAGGTACATCACGGACAGCAAGGCCCATCAGGTTTACGGACAGCAAGGCCCATCATTACTTGCAGGTTACATCACGGACAGCAAGGCCCATCATTACTTGCAGGTTACATCACGGACAGCAAGGCCATCATTCAGGTTACATTGCAAGGCCCATCATTTACATCACGGACGGCAAGGCCCATCAGCAAGGCCCATCATTACTTGCAGGTTACATACATCACGGACGGCAAGGCCCATCATTACTTGCAGGTTACATTTACATCACGGACAGCAAGGCCCATCATTACTTGCAGGTTACATTATACATCACGGACAGCAAGGCCCATCATTACTTGCAGGTTACATTATACATCACGGACAACAAGGCCCATCATTACTTGCAGGTTACATTATACATCACGGACAGCAAGGCCCATCATTACTTGCAGGTTACATTTCACGGACAGCAACATCACGGTTACATTATACATCACGGCAAGGCCCATCATTACTTGCAGGTTACATTATACATCACGGACAGCAAGGCCCATCATTACTTGCAGGTTACATCACGGACAGCAAGGCCCATCATTACTTGCAGGTTGCAGGTTACATCACGGACAGCAAGGCCCATCATTACTTGCAGGTTACATCACGGACAGCAAGGCCCATCATTACTTGCAGGTTACATTATACATCACGGACGGCAAGGCCCATCATTACTTGCAGGTTACATCACGGACGGCAATACATCACGGCAGGCATCACGGAGGCCCATCATTACTTGCAGGTTACATTATACATCACGGACAGCAAGGCCCATCATTACTTGCAGGTTACATTCACGGACAGCAAGGCCCATCATTACTTGCAGGTTACATCACGGACAGCAAGGCCCATCATTACTTGCAGGTTACATTACGGACAGCAAGGCCCATCATTACTTGCAGGTTACATCACGGACAGCAAGGCCCATCATTACTTGCAGGTTACATCACGGACAGCAAGGCCCATCATTACTTGCAGGTTACATCACGGACGGCAAGGCCCATCATTACTTGCAGGTTTACATCACGGACGGCAAGGCCCATCATTACTTGCAGGTTACATTGCAGGCCCATCATTTAGGCCCATCATTGCAGGTTACATTATACATCACGGACAGCAAGGCCCATCATTACTTGCAGGTTACATTATACATCACGGACAGCAAGGCCATCATCATTACTTGCAGGTTATCATTAGGTTACATCACGGACAGCAAGGCCCATCATTACTTGCAGGTTACATTATACATCACGGACAGCAAGGCCCATCATTACTTGCAGGTTACATTTACATCACGGACAGCAAGGCCCATCATTACTTGCAGGTTACATTATACATCACGGACAGCAAGGCCCATCATTACTTGCAGGTTACATTATACATCACGGACGGCAAGGCCCATCATTACTTGCAGGTTACATTATACATCACGGACAGCAAGGCCCATCATTACTTGCCATTATACATCACGGACGGCAAGGCCCATCATTACTTGCAGGTTACATTATACATCACGGACGGCCCATCAAGGTTACATTCATTACTTGCAGGTTACATTATACATCACGGACGGCAACATTATACATCACGGACAGCAAGGCCCATCATTACTTGCAGGTTACATTATACATCACGGACGGCAAGGCCCATCATTACGGTTACATTATACATCACGGACAAGGCCCATCATTACTTGCAGGTTACATTATACATCACGGACAGCAAGGCCCATCATTACTTGCAGGTTACATTATACATCACGGACGGCAAGGCCCATCATTACTTGCAGGTTACATTATACATCACGGACAGCAAGGCCCATCATTACTTGCAGGTTACATTATACATCACGGACAGCAAGGACCATCATTACTTGCAGGTTACATTATACATCACGGAAGGCAAGGCCCATCATTACTTGCAGGTTACATTTACATCACGGACAGCAAGGCCCATCATTACTTGCAGGTTACATCACGGACAGCAAGGCCCATCATTACTTGCAGGTTACATTATACATCACGGACGGCAAGGCCCATCATTACTTGCAGGTTACATTATACATCACGGACAGCAAGGCCCATCATTACTTGCAGGTTACATCACGGACAGCAAGGCCCATCATTACTTGCAGGTTACATCACGGACAGCAAGGCCCATCATTACTTGCAGGTTACATCACGGACGGCAAGGCCCATCATTACTTGCAGGTTACATTATACATCACGGACGGCAAGGCCCATCATTACTTGCAGGTTACATTATACATCACGGACGGCAAGGCCCATCATTACTTGCAGGTTACATTATACATCACGGACAGCAAGGCCCATCATTACTTGCAGGTTACATTACGGACAGCAAGGCCCATCATTACTTGCAGGTTACATCACGGACAGCAAGGCACATCATTACTTGCAGGTTACATTACGGACAGCAAGGCCCATCATTACTTGCAGGTTACATCACGGACAGCAAGGCACATCATTACTTGCAGGTTACATCACGGACGGCAAGGCCCATCATTACTTGCAGGTTACATCACGGACGGCAAGGCCCATCATTACTTGCAGGTTACATCACGGATGGCAAGGCCCATCATTACTTGCAGGTTACATTATACATCACGGACAGCAAGGCCCATCATTACTTGCAGGTTACATTATACATCACGGACAGCAAGGCCCATCATTACTTGCAGGTTACATTATACATCACGGACAACAAGGCCCATCATTACTTGCAGGTTACATTATACATCACGGACAGCAAGGCCCATCATTACTTGCAGGTTACATTATACATCACGGACAGCAAGGCCCATCATTACTTGCGGGTTACATTATACATCACGGACAGCAAGGCCCATCATTACTTGCAGGTTACATTATACATCACGGACGGCAAGGCACATCATTACTTGCAGGTTACATTATACATCACGGACAGCAAGGCCCATCATTACTTGCAGGTTACATTATACATCACGGACGGCAAGGCCCATCATTACTTGCAGGTTACATTATACATCACGGACGGCAAGGCCCATCATTACTTGCGGGTTACATTATACATCACGGACAGCAAGGCCCATCATTACTTGCAGGTTACATTATACATCACGGACGGCAAGGCACATCATTACTTGCAGGTTACATTATACATCACGGACAGCAAGGCCCATCATTACTTGCAGGTTACATCACGGACAGCAAGGCCCATCATTACTTGCAGGTTACATCACGGACGGCAAGGCACATCATTACTTGCAGGTTACATTATACATCACGGACGGCAAGGCCCATCATTACTTGCAGGTTACATTATACATCACGGACGGCAAGGCCCATCATTACTTGCAGGTTACATTATACATCACGGACAGCAAGGCCCATCATTACTTGCAGGTTACATTATACATCACGGACGGCAAGGCACATCATTACTTGCAGGTTACATTATACATCACGGACAGCAAGGCCCATCATTACTTGCAGGTTACATCACGGACAGCAAGGCCCATCATTACTTGCAGGTTACATCACGGACGGCAAGGCACATCATTACTTGCAGGTTACATTATACATCACGGACAGCAAGGCCCATCATTACTTGCAGGTTACATTATACATCACGGACAGCAAGGCCCATCATTACTTGCAGGTTACATTATACATCACGGACAGCAAGGCCCATCATTACTTGCAGGTTACATTATACATCACGGACGGCAAGGCCCATCATTACTTGCAGGTTACATCACGGACGGCAAGGCACATCATTACTTGCAGGTTACATTATACATCACGGACGGCAAGACCCATCATTACTTGCAGGTTACATTATACATCACGGACGGCAAGGCCCATCATTACTTGCAGGTTACATGATACATCACGGACGGCAAAGGCCCATCATTACTTGCAGGTTACATTATACATCACGGACGGCAAGGCCCATCATTACTTGCAGGTTACATTATACATCACGGACGGCAAGGCCCATCATTACTTGCAGGTTACATTATACATCACGGACGGCAAGGCCCATCATTACTTGCAGGTTACATAATACATCACGGACAGCAAGGCCCATCATTACTTGCAGGTTACATTATACATCACGGACAGCAAGGCACATAATTACTTGCAGGTTACATTATACATCACGGACAGCAAGGCCCATCATTACTTGCAGGTTACATTATACATCACGGACAGCAAGGCACATAATTACTTGCAGGTTACATTATACATCACGGACAGCAAGGCCCATCATTACTTGCAGGTTACATTATACATCACGGACGGCAAGGCCCATCATTACTTGCAGGTTACATCACGGACGGCAAGGCCCATCATTACTTGCAGGTTACATCACGGATGGCAAGGCCCATCATTACTTGCAGGTTACATTATACATCACGGACAGCAAGGCCCATCATTACTTGCAGGTTACATTATACATCACGGACAGCAAGGCCCATCATTACTTGCAGGTTACATTATACATCACGGACAACAAGGCCCATCATTACTTGCAGGTTACATTATACATCACGGACAGCAAGGCCCATCATTACTTGCAGGTTACATTATACATCACGGACAGCAAGGCCCATCATTACTTGCGGGTTACATTATACATCACGGACAGCAAGGCCCATCATTACTTGCAGGTTACATTATACATCACGGACGGCAAGGCACATCATTACTTGCAGGTTACATTATACATCACGGACAGCAAGGCCCATCATTACTTGCAGGTTACATTATACATCACGGACGGCAAGGCCCATCATTACTTGCAGGTTACATTATACATCACGGACGGCAAGGCCCATCATTACTTGCAGGTTACATTATACATCACGGACAGCAAGGCCCATCATTACTTGCAGGTTACATTATACATCACGGACGGCAAGGCACATCATTACTTGCAGGTTACATTATACATCACGGACAGCAAGGCCCATCATTACTTGCAGGTTACATCACGGACAGCAAGGCCCATCATTACTTGCAGGTTACATCACGGACGGCAAGGCACATCATTACTTGCAGGTTACATTATACATCACGGACGGCAAGGCCCATCATTACTTGCAGGTTACATTATACATCACGGACGGCAAGGCCCATCATTACTTGCAGGTTACATTATACATCACGGACAGCAAGGCCCATCATTACTTGCAGGTTACATTATACATCACGGACAGCAAGGCCCATCATTACTTGCAGGTTACATTATACATCACGGACAGCAAGGCCCATCATTACTTGCAGGTTACATCACGGACAGCAAGGCCCATCATTACTTGCAGGTTACATCACGGACGGCAAGGCACATCATTACTTGCAGGTTACATTATACATCACGGACAGCAAGGCCCATCATTACTTGCAGGTTACATTATACATCACGGACAGCAAGGCCCATCATTACTTGCAGGTTACATTATACATCACGGACAGCAAGGCCCATCATTACTTGCAGGTTACATTATACATCACGGACGGCAAGGCCCATCATTACTTGCAGGTTACATCACGGAGGCAAGGCCATCATTACTTGCAGGTTACATTATACATCACGGACGGCAAGACCCATCATTACTTGCAGGTTACATTATACATCACGGACGGCAAGGCCCATCATTACTTGCAGGTTACATTATACATCACGGACGGCAAGGCCCATCATTACTTGCAGGTTACATTATACATCACGGACGGCAAGGCCCATCATTACTTGCAGGTTACATTATACATCACGGACGGCAAGGCCCATCATTACTTGCAGGTTACATTATACATCACGGACGGCAAGGCCCATCATTACTTGCAGGTTACATCACGGACAGCAAGGCCCATCATTACTTGCAGGTTACATCACGGACGGCAAGGCACATCATTACTTGCAGGTTACATTATACATCACGGACAGCAAGGCCCATCATTACTTGCAGGTTACATTATACATCACGGACGGCAAGGCCCATCATTACTTGCAGGTTACATTATACATCACGGACAGCAAGGCCCATCATTACTTGCAGGTTACATTATACATCACGGACGGCAAGGCCCATCATTACTTGCAGGTTACATTATACATCACGGACGGCAAGGCCCATCATTACTTGCAGGTTACATAATACATCACGGACAGCAAGGCACATAATTACTTGCAGGTTACATTATACATCACGGACGGCAAGGCCCATCATTACTTGCAGGTTACATTATACATCACGGACAGCAAGGCCCATGATTACTTGCAGGTTACATTATACATCACGGACAGCAAGGCCCATCATTACTTGCAGGTTACATTATACATCACGGACGGCAAGGCCCATCATTACTTGCAGGTTACATTATACATCACGGACGGCAAGACCCATCATTACTTGCAGGTTACATTATACATCACGGACGGCAAGGCCCATCATTACTTGCAGGTTACATGATACATCACGGACGGCAAAGGCCCATCATTACTTGCAGGTTACATTATACATCACGGACGGCAAGGCCCATCATTACTTGCAGGTTACATTATACATCACGGACGGCAAGGCCCATCATTACTTGCAGGTTACATTATACATCACGGACGGCAAGGCCCATCATTACTTGCAGGTTACATAATACATCACGGACAGCAAGGCCCATCATTACTTGCAGGTTACATTATACATCACGGACAGCAAGGCCCATAATTACTTGCAGGTTACATTATACATCACGGACAGCAAGGCCCATCATTACTTGCAGGTTACATTATACATCACGGACAGCAAGGCCCATCATTACTTGCAGGTTACATTATACATCACGGACGGCAAGGCCCATCATTACTTGCAGGTTACCTCACGGACAGCAAGGCCCATCATTACTTGCAGGTTACATCACGGACGGCAAGGCCCATCATTACTTGCAGGTTACATTATACATCACGGACGGCAAGGCCCATCATTACTTGCAGGTTACATTATACATCACGGACGGCAAGGCCCATCATTACTTGCAGGTTACATTGTACATCACGGACAGCAAGGCCCATCATTACTTGCAGGTTACATCACGGACAGCAAGGCCCATCATTACTTGCAGGTTACATCACGGACAGCAAGGCCCATCATTACTTGCAGGTTACATCACGGACGGCAAGGCACATCATTACTTGCAGGTTACATTATACATCACGGACGGCAAGGCCCATCATTACTTGCAGGTTACATTATACATCACGGACGGCAAGGCCCATCATTACTTGCAGGTTACATTATACATCACGGACAGCAAGGCCCATCATTACTTGCAGGTTACATTATACATCACGGACGGCAAGGCCCATCATTACTTGCAGGTTACATTATACATCACGGACGGCAAGGCCCATCATTACTTGCAGGTTACATAATACATCACGGACAGCAAGGCACATAATTACTTGCAGGTTACATTATACATCACGGACGGCAAGGCCCATCATTACTTGCAGGTTACATTATACATCACGGACAGCAAGGCCCATGATTACTTGCAGGTTACATTATACATCACGGACAGCAAGGCCCATCATTACTTGCAGGTTACATTATACATCACGGACGGCAAGGCCCATCATTACTTGCAGGTTACATGATACATCACGGACGGCAAAGGCCCATCATTACTTGCAGGTTACATTATACATCACGGACGGCAAGGCCCATCATTACTTGCAGGTTACATTATACATCACGGACGGCAAGGCCCATCATTACTTGCAGGTTACATTATACATCACGGACGGCAAGGCCCATCATTACTTGCAGGTTACATTATACATCACGGACAGCAAGGCCCATCATTACTTGCAGGTTACATTATACATCACGGACAGCAAGGCACATAATTACTTGCAGGTTACATTATACATCACGGACAGCAAGGCCCATCATTACTTGCAGGTTACATTATACATCACGGACAGCAAGGCCCATCATTACTTGCAGGTTACATTATACATCACGGACGGCAAGGCCCATCATTACTTGCAGGTTACCTCACGGACAGCAAGGCCCATCATTACTTGCAGGTTACATCACGGACGGCAAGGCCCATCATTACTTGCAGGTTACATTATACATCACGGACGGCAAGGCCCATCATTACTTGCAGGTTACATTATACATCACGGACGGCAAGGCCCATGATTACTTGCAGGTTACATTATACATCACGGACAGCAAGGCCCATCATTACTTGCAGGTTACATTATACATCACGGACGGCAAGGCCCATCATTACTTGCAGGTTACATGATACATCACGGACGGCAAAGGCCCATCATTACTTGCAGGTTACCTCACGGACAGCAAGGCCCATCATTACTTGCAGGTTACATCACGGACGGCAAGGCCCATCATTACTTGCAGGTTACATTATACATCACGGACGGCAAGGCCCATCATTACTTGCAGGTTACATTATACATCACGGACAGCAAGGCCCATGATTACTTGCAGGTTACATTATACATCACGGACAGCAAGGCCCATCATTACTTGCAGGTTACATTATACATCACGGACGGCAAGGCCCATCATTACTTGCAGGTTACATGATACATCACGGACGGCAAAGGCCCATCATTACTTGCAGGTTACATTATACATCACGGACGGCAAGGCCCATCATTACTTGCAGGTTACATTATACATCACGGACGGCAAGGCCCATCATTACTTGCAGGTTACATTATACATCACGGACGGCAAGGCCCATCATTACTTGCAGGTTACATAATACATCACGGACAGCAAGGCCCATCATTACTTGCAGGTTACATTATACATCACGGACAGCAAGGCACATAATTACTTGCAGGTTACATTATACATCACGGACAGCAAGGCCCATCATTACTTGCAGGTTACATTATACATCACGGACAGCAAGGCCCATCATTACTTGCAGGTTACATTATACATCACGGACGGCAAGGCCCATCATTACTTGCAGGTTACCTCACGGACAGCAAGGCCCATCATTACTTGCAGGTTACATCACGGACGGCAAGGCCCATCATTACTTGCAGGTTACATTATACATCACGGACGGCAAGGCCCATCATTACTTGCAGGTTACATTATACATCACGGACGGCAAGGCCCATCATTACTTGCAGGTTACATTGTACATCACGGACAGCAAGGCCCATCATTACTTGCAGGTTACATCACGGACAGCAAGGCCCATCATTACTTGCAGGTTACATCACGGACAGCAAGGCCCATCATTACTTGCAGGTTACATCACGGACGGCAAGGCACATCATTACTTGCAGGTTACATTATACATCACGGACGGCAAGGCCCATCATTACTTGCAGGTTACATTATACATCACGGACGGCAAGGCCCATCATTACTTGCAGGTTACATTATACATCACGGACAGCAAGGCCCATCATTACTTGCAGGTTACATTATACATCACGGACGGCAAGGCCCATCATTACTTGCAGGTTACATTATACATCACGGACGGCAAGGCCCATCATTACTTGCAGGTTACATAATACATCACGGACAGCAAGGCACATAATTACTTGCAGGTTACATTATACATCACGGACGGCAAGGCCCATCATTACTTGCAGGTTACATTATACATCACGGACAGCAAGGCCCATGATTACTTGCAGGTTACATTATACATCACGGACAGCAAGGCCCATCATTACTTGCAGGTTACATTATACATCACGGACGGCAAGGCCCATCATTACTTGCAGGTTACATTATACATCACGGACAGCAAGGCCCATCATTACTTGCAGGTTACATCACGGACAGCAAGGCCCATCATTACTTGCAGGTTACATCACGGACGGCAAGGCCCATCATTACTTGCAGGTTACATTATACATCACGGACGGCAAGGCCCATCATTACTTGCAGGTTACATTATACATCACGGACGGCAAGGCCCATCATTACTTGCAGGTTACATTATACATCACGGACGGCAAGGCCCATCATTACTTGCAGGTTACATTATACATCACGGACAGCAAGGCCCATCATTACTTGCAGGTTACATCACGGACGGCAAGGCCCATCATTACTTGCAGGTTACATCACGGACGGCAAGGCACATCATTACTTGCAGGTTACATTATACATCACGGACGGCAAGGCCCATCATTACTTGCAGGTTACATTATACATCACGGACAGCAAGGCCCATCATTACTTGCAGGTTACATTATACATCACGGACAGCAAGGCCCATCATTACTTGCAGGTTACATTATACATCACGGACAGCAAGGCCCATCATTACTTGCAGGTTACATTACGGACAGCAAGGCCCATCATTACTTGCAGGTTACATCACGGACAGCAAGGCACATCATTACTTGCAGGTTACATCACGGACGGCAAGGCCCATCGTTACTTGCAGGTTACATCACGGACAGCAAGGCCCATCATTACTTGCAGGTTACATCACGGACAGCAAGGCCCATCATTACTTGCAGGTTACATTATACATCACGGACGGCAAGGCCCATCATTACTTGCAGGTTACATTATACATCACGGACGGCAAGGCCCATCATTACTTGCAGGTTACATTATACATCACGGACAGCAAGGCCCATCATTACTAGCAGGTTACATTATACATCACGGACGGCAAGGCCCATCATTACTTGCAGGTTACATTATACATCACGGACGGCAAGGCCCATCATTACTTGCAGGTTACATTGTACATCACGGACAGCAAGGCCCATCATTACTTGCAGGTTACATCACGGACAGCAAGGCCCATCATTACTTGCAGGTTACATCACGGACAGCAAGGCCCATCATTACTTGCAGGTTACATCACGGACGGCAAGGCACATCATTACTTGCAGGTTACATTATACATCACGGACGGCAAGGCCCATCATTACTTGCAGGTTACATTATACATCACGGACGGCAAGGCCCATCATTACTTGCAGGTTACATTATACATCACGGACAGCAAGGCCCATCATTACTTGCAGGTTACATTATACATCACGGACGGCAAGGCCCATCAATACTTGCAGGTTACATTATACATCACGGACGGCAAGGCCCATCATTACTTGCAGGTTACATAATACATCACGGACAGCAAGGCACATAATTACTTGCAGGTTACATTATACATCACGGACGGCAAGGCCCATCATTACTTGCAGGTTACATTATACATCACGGACAGCAAGGCCCATGATTACTTGCAGGTTACATTATACATCACGGACAGCAAGGCCCATCATTACTTGCAGGTTACATTATACATCACGGACGGCAAGGCCCATCATTACTTGCAGGTTACATTATACATCACGGACAGCAAGGCCCATCATTACTTGCAGGTTACATCACGGACAGCAAGGCCCATCATTACTTGCAGGTTACATCACGGACGGCAAGGCCCATCATTACTTGCAGGTTACATTATACATCACGGACGGCAAGGCCCATCATTACTTGCAGGTTACATTATACATCACGGACGGCAAGGCCCATCATTACTTGCAGGTTACATTATACATCACGGACGGCAAGGCCCATCATTACTTGCAGGTTACATTATACATCACGGACGGCAAGGCCCATCATTACTTGCAGGTTACATTGTACATCACGGACAGCAAGGCCCATCATTACTTGCAGGTTACATCACGGACGGCAAGGCCCATCATTACTTGCAGGTTACATCACGGACGGCAAGGCACATCATTACTTGCAGGTTACATTATACATCACGGACGGCAAGGCCCATCATTACTTGCAGGTTACATTATACATCACGGACGGCAAGGCCCATCATTACTTGCAGGTTACATTATACATCACGGACGGCAAGGCCCATCATTACTTGCAGGTTACATTATACATCACGGACAGCAAGGCCCATCATTACTTGCAAGTTACATTATACATCACGGACAGCAAGGCCCATCATTACTTGCAGGTTACATTATACATCACGGACAGCAAGGCCCATCATTACTTGCAGGTTACATTACGGACAGCAAGGCCCATCATTACTTGCAGGTTACATCACGGACAGCAAGGCACATCATTACTTGCAGGTTACATCACGGACGGCAAGGCCCATCGTTACTTGCAGGTTACATCACGGACAGCAAGGCCCATCATTACTTGCAGGTTACATCACGGACAGCAAGGCCCATCATTACTTGCAGGTTACATTATACATCACGGACGGCAAGGCCCATCATTACTTGCAGGTTACATTATACATCACGGACGGCAAGGCCCATCATTACTTGCAGGTTACATTATACATCACGGACAGCAAGGCCCATCATTACTAGCAGGTTACATTATACATCACGGACGGCAAGGCCCATCATTACTTGCAGGTTACATTATACATCACGGACAGCAAGGCCCATCATTACTTGCAGGTTACATTATACATCACGGACAGCAAGGCCCATCATTACTTGCAGGTTACATTATACATCACGGACAGCAAGGCCCATCATTACTTGCAGGTTACATTATACATCACGGACAGCAAGGCCCATCATTACTTTCAGGTTACATTACGGAGAGCAAGGCCCATCATTACTTGCAGGTTACATCACGGACAGCAAGGCACATCATTACTTGCAGGTTACATCACGGACGGCAAGGCCCATCATTACTTGCAGGTTACATCACGGGCAGCAAGGCCCATCATTACTTGCAGGTTACATCACAGACAGCAAGGCCCATCATTACTTGCAGGTTACATTATACATCAAGGACAGCAAGGCCCATCATTAATTGCAGGTTAGATTATACATCACGGACGGCAAGGCCCATCATTACTTGCAGGTTACATTATACATCACGGACGGCAAGGCCCATCATTACTTGCAGGTTACATTATACATCACGGACAGCAAGGCCCATCATTACTTGCAGGTTTCATTATACATCACGGAAAGCAAGGCCCATCATTACTTGCAGGTTAAATTATATATCAAGGACGGCAAGACCCATCATTAATTGCAGGTTACATTATACATCACGGACGGCAAGGCTCATCATTACTTGCAGGTTACATTATACATCACGGAAGGCAAGGCCCATCATTACTTGCAGGTTACATAATACATCACGGACAGCAAGGCCCATCAGTACTTGCAGGTTACATTATACATCACGGACAGCAAGGCACATAATTACTTGCAGGTTACATTATACATCACGGACGGCAAGGCCCATCATTACTTGCAGGTTACATTATACATCACGGACAGCAAGGCCCATCATTACTTGCAGGTTACATTATACATCACGGACAGCAAGGCCCATCATTACTTGCAGGTTACATTATACATCACGGACGGCAAGGCCCATCATTACTTGCAGGTTACATTATACATCACGGACAGCAAGGCCCATCATTACTTGCAGGTTACATCACGGACAGCAAGGCCCATCATTACTTGCAGGTTACATCACGGACAGCAAGGCCCATCATTACTTGCAGGTTACATCACGGACGGCAAGGCCCATCATTACTTGCAGGTTACATCACGGATGGCAAGGCCCATCATTACTTGCAGGTTACATTATACATCACGGACAGCAAGGCACATAATTACTTGCAGGTTACATTATACATCACGGACAGCAAGGCCCATCATTACTTGCAGGTTACATTATACATCACGGACAGCAAGGCCCATCATTACTTGCAGGTTACATTATACATCACGGACGGCAAGGCCCATCATTACTTGCAGGTTACCTCACGGACAGCAAGGCCCATCATTACTTGCAGGTTACATCACGGACGGCAAGGCCCATCATTACTTGCAGGTTACATTATACATCACGGACGGCAAGGCCCATCATTACTTGCAGGTTACATTATACATCACGGACGGCAAGGCCCATCATTACTTGCAGGTTACATTATACATCACGGACAGCAAGGCCCATCATTACTTGCAGGTTACATCACGGACAGCAAGGCCCATCATTACTTGCAGGTTACATCACGGACAGCAAGGCCCATCATTACTTGCAGGTTACATCACGGACGGCAAGGCACATCATTACTTGCAGGTTACATTATACATCACGGACGGCAAGGCCCATCATTACTTGCAGGTTACATTATACATCACGGACAGCAAGGCCCATCATTACTTGCAGGTTACATTATACATCACGGACAGCAAGGCCCATCATTACTTGCAGGTTACATTATACATCACGGACGGCAAGGCCCATCATTACTTGCAGGTTACATTATACATCACGGACAGCAAGGCCCATCATTACTTGCAGGTTACATAATACATCACGGACAGCAAGGCCCATCATTACTTGCAGGTTACATTATACATCACGGACGGCAAGGCCCATCATTACTTGCAGGTTACATTATACATCACGGACAGCAAGGCCCATCATTACTTGCAGGTTACATTATACATCACGGACAGCAAGGCCCATCATTACTTGCAGGTTACATTATACATCACGGACGGCAAGGCCCATCATTACTTGCAGGTTACATTATACATCACGGACAGCAAGGCCCATCATTACTTGCAGGTTACATCACGGACAGCAAGGCCCATCATTACTTGCAGGTTACATCACGGACGGCAAGGCCCATCATTACTTGCAGGTTACATTATACATCACGGACGGCAAGGCCCATCATTACTTGCAGGTTACATTATACATCACGGACGGCAAGGCCCATCATTACTTGCAGGTTACATTATACATCACGGACGGCAAGGCCCATCATTACTTGCAGGTTACATTATACATCACGGACGGCAAGGCCCATCATTACTTGCAGGTTACATTATACATCACGGACAGCAAGGCCCATCATTACTTGCAGGTTACATCACGGACAGCAAGGCCCATCATTACTTGCAGGTTACATCACGGACGGCAAGGCACATCATTACTTGCAGGTTACATTATACATCACGGACGGCAAGGCCCATCATTACTTGCAGGTTACATTATACATCACGGACAGCAAGGCCCATCATTACTTGCAGGTTACATTATACATCACGGACAGCAAGGCCCATCATTACTTGCAGGTTACATTATACATCACGGACAGCAAGGCCCATCATTACTTGCAGGTTACATCACGGACAGCAAGGCCCATCATTACTTGCAGGTTACATCACGGACAGCAAGGCACATACTTGCAGGTTACACGGACAGCAAGGCCCATCATTACTTGCAGGTTACATCACGGACAGCAAGGCCCATCATTACATCATCACGGACAGCAAGGCCCATCATTACTTGCAGGTTACATTATACATCACGGACGGCAAGGCCCATCATTACTTGCAGGTTACATTATACATCACGGACGGCAAAGGCCCATCATTACTTGCAGGTTACATTATACATCACGGACAGCAAGGCCCATCATTACTTGCAGGTTACATTATACATCACGGACGGCAAGGCCCATCATTACTTGCAGGTTACATTATACATCACGGACGGCAAGGCCCATCATTACTTGCAGGTTACATTATACATCACGGACAGCAAGGCCCATCAGGTTACATTACTTGCAGGTTATCATTGCAGGTTACATCACGGACAGCAAGGCCCATCATTACTTGCAGGTTACATCACGGACGGCAAGGCACATCATTACTTGCAGGTTACATTATACATCACGGACGGCAAGGCCCATCATTACTTGCAGGTTACATTATACATCACGGACGGCAAGGCCCATCATTACTTGCAGGTTACATTATACATCACGGACAGCAAGGCCCATCATTACTTGCAGGTTACATTATACATCACGGACGGCAAGGCCCATCATTACTTGCAGGTTACATTATACATCACGGACGGCAAGGCCCATCATTACTTGCAGGTTACATTATACATCACGGACAGCAAGGCACATAATTACTTGCAGGTTACATTATACATCACGGACGGCAAGGCCCATCATTACTTGCAGGTTACATTATACATCACGGACAGCAAGGCCCATCATTACTTGCAGGTTACATTATACATCACGGACAGCAAGGCCCATCATTACTTGCAGGTTACATTATACATCACGGACGGCAAGGCCCATCATTACTTGCAGGTTACATTATACATCACGGTTATCATTACTTGCAGGTTACATCACGGACAGCAAGGCCCATCATTACTTGCAGGTTACATCACGGACGGCAAGGCCCATCATTACTTGCAGGTTACATTATACATCACGGACGGCAAGGCCCATCATTACTTGCAGGTTACATTATACATCACGGACGGCAAGGCCCATCATTACTTGCAGGTTACATTATACATCACGGACGGCAAGGCCCATCATTACTTGCAGGTTACATTATACATCACGGACGGCAAGGCCCATCATTACTTGCAGGTTACATTGTACATCACGGACAGCAAGGCCCATCATTACTTGCAGGTTACATCACGGACAGCAAGGCCCATCATTACTTGCAGGTTACATCACGGACGGCAAGGCCATCATTACTTGCAGGTTACATTATACATCACGGACGGCAAGGCCCATCATTACTTGCAGGTTACATTATACATCACGGACGGCAAGGCCCATCATTACTTGCAGGTTACATTATACATCACGGACGGCAAGGCCCATCATTACTTGCAGGTTACATTATACATCACGGACAGCAAGGCCCATCATTACTTGCAGGTTACATTATACATCACGGACAGCAAGGCCCATCATTACTTGCAGGTTACATTATACATCACGGACAGCAAGGCCCATCATTACTTGCAGGTTACATTCACGGACAGCAAGGCCCATCATTACTTGCAGGTTACATCACGGACAGCAAGGCACATCATTACTTGCAGGTTACATCACGGAGGCAAGGCCCATCAGGTTACATCACGGACAGCAGGTTACTTGCAGGTTACATCACGGACAGCAAGGCCCATCATTACTTGCAGGTTACATTATACATCACGGACGGCAAGGCCCATCATTACTTGCAGGTTACATTATACATCACGGACGGCAAGGCCCATCATTACTTGCAGGTTACATTATACATCACGGACAGCAAGGCCCATCATTACTTGCAGGTTACATTATACATCACGGACGGCAAGGCCCATCATTACTTGCAGGTTACATTATACATCACGGACAGCAAGGCCCATCATTACTTGCAGGTTACATTATACATCACGGACAGCAAGGCCCATCATTACTTGCAGGTTACATTATACATCACGGACAGCAAGGCCCATCATTACTTGCAGGTTACATTATACATCACGGACAGCAAGGCCCATCATTACTTTCAGGTTACATTACGGAGAGCAAGGCCCATCATTACTTGCAGGTTACATCACGGACAGCAAGGCACATCATTACTTGCAGGTTACATCACGGACGGCAAGGCCCATCATTACTTGCAGGTTACATCACGGGCAGCAAGGCCCATCATTACAGGTTACATCACAGACAGCAAGGCCCATCATTACTTGCAGGTTACATTATACATCAAGGACAGCAAGGCCCATCATTAATTGCAGGTTACATTATACATCACGGACGGCAAGGCCCATCATTACTTGCAGGTTACATTATACATCACGGACGGCAAGGCCCATCATTACTTGCAGGTTACATTATACATCACGGACAGCAAGGCCCATCATTACTTGCAGGTTTCATTATACATCACGGAAAGCAAGGCCCATCATTACTTGCAGGTTAAATTATATATCACGGCAAGACCCATCATTAATTGCAGGTTACATTATACATCACGGACGGCAAGGCTCATCATTACTTGCAGGTTACATTATACATCACGGAAGGCAAGGCCCATCATTACTTGCAGGTTACATTATACATCACGGACAGCAAGGCCCATCATTACTTGCAGGTTACATTATACATCACGGACAGCAAGGCCCATCATTACTTGCAGGTTACATTATACATCACGGACGGCAAGGCCCATCATTACTTGCAGGTTACATTATACATCACGGACAGCAAGGCTTGCAGGTTACATACATCACGGACAGCAAGGCCCATCATTACTTGCAGGTTACATTATACATCACGGACGGCAAGGCCCATCATTACTTGCAGGTTACATTATACATCACGGACAGCAAGGCCCATCATTACTTGCAGGTTTCACGGACAGCAAGGCCCATCATTATGCAGGTTACATCACGGACAGCAAGGCCCATCATTACTTGCAGGTTACATCACGGACGGCAAGGCCCATCATTACTTAGGTTACATCACGGATGGCAAGGCCCATCATTACTTGCAGGTTACATTATACATCACGGACAGCAAGGCCCATCATTACTTGCAGGTTACATTATACATCACGGACGGCAAGGCCCATCATTACTTGCAGGTTACATCACGGACGGCAAGGCCCATCATTACTTGCAGGTTACATCACGGACAGCAAGGCCCATCATTACTTGCAGGTTACATCACGGACAGCAAGGCCCATCATTACTTGCAGGTTACATTATACATCACGGACGGCAAGGCCCATCATTACTTGCAGGTTACATTATACATCACGGACAGCAAGGCCCATCATTACTTGCAGGTTACATTATACATCACGGACGGCAAGGCCCATCATTACTTGCAGGTTACATTATACATCACGGACAGCAAGGCCCATCATTACTTGCAGGTTACATCACGGACAGCAAGGCCCATCATTACTTGCAGGTTACATCACGGACAGCAAGGCCCATCATTACTTGCAGGTTACATCACGGACGGCAAGGCCCATCATTACTTGCAGGTTACATTATACATCACGGACGGCAAGGCCCATCATTACTTGCAGGTTACATTATACATCACGGACAGCAAGGCCCATCATTACTTGCAGGTTACATTATACATCACGGACGGCAAGGCCCATCATTACTTGCAGGTTACATTATACATCACGGACGGCAAGGCCCATCATTACTTGCAGGTTACATTATACATCACGGACAGCAAGGCCCATCATTACTTGCAGGTTACATCACGGACAGCAAGGCCCATCTTTACTTGCAGGTTACATCACGGACAGCAAGGCCCATCATTACTTGCAGGTTACATCACGGACGGCAAGGCACATCATTACTTGCAGGTTACATTATACATCACGGACAGCAAGGCCCATCATTACTTGCAGGTTACATTATACATCACGGACAGCAAGGCCCATCATTACTTGCAGGTTACATTATACATCACGGACAGCAAGGCCCATCATTACTTGCAGGTTACATTACGGACAGCAAGGCCCATCATTACTTGCAGGTTACATCACGGACAGCAAGGCACATCATTACTTGCAGGTTACATCACGGACGGCAAGGCCCATCATTACTTGCAGGTTATATCACGGACAGCAAGGCCCATCATTACTTGCAGGTTACATCACGGACAGCAAGGCCCATCATTACTTGCAGGTTACATTATACATCACGGACGGCAAGGCCCATCATTACTTGCAGGTTACATCACGGACGGCAAGGCCCATCATTACTTGCAGGTTACATCACGGACAGCAAGGCCCATCATTACTTGCAGGTTACATCACGGACAGCAAGGCCCATCATTACTTGCAGGTTACATTATACATCACGGACGGCAAGGCCCATCATTACTTGCAGGTTACATTATACATCACGGACAGCAAGGCCCATCATTACTTGCAGGTTACATTATACATCACGGACAGCAAGGCCCATCATTACTTGCAGGTTACATTATACATCACGGACAGCAAGGCCCATCATTACTTGCAGGTCACATTATACATCACGGACGGCAAGGCCCATCATTACTTGCAGGTTACATTACGGACAGCAAGGCCCATCATTACTTGCAGGTTACATCACGGACGGCAAGGCCCATCATTACTTGCAGGTTACATCACGGACAGCAAGGCCCATCATTACTTGCAGGTTACATCACGGACAGCAAGGCCCATCATTACTTGCAGGTTACATTATACATCACGGACAGCAAGGCCCATCATTACTTGCAGGTTACATTATACATCACGGACAGCAAGGCCCATCATTACTTGCAGGTTACATTATACATCACGGACGGCAAGTCCCATCATTACTTGCAGGTTACATTATACATCACGGACGGCAAGGCCCATCATTACTTGCAGGTTACATTATACATCACGGACGGCAAGGCCCATCATTACTTGCAGGTTACATTATACATCACGGACGGCAAGGCCCATCATTACTTGCAGGTTACATTATACATCACGGACGGCAAGGCCCATCATTACTTGCAGGTTACATAATACATCACGGACAGCAAGGCCCATCATTACTTGCAGGTTACATTATACATCACGGACAGCAAGGCACATAATTACTTGCAGGTTACATTATACATCACGGACGGCAAGGCCCATCATTACTTGCAGGTTACATTATACATCACGGACAGCAAGGCCCATCATTACTTGCAGGTTACATTATACATCACGGACAGCAAGGCCCATCATTACTTGCAGGTTACATTATACATCACGGACAGCAAGGCCCATCATTACTTGCAGGTTACATTATACATCACGGACAGCAAGGCCCATCATTACTTGCAGGTTACATCACGGACAGCAAGGCCCATCATTACTTGCAGGTTACATCACGGACGGCAAGGCCCATCATTACTTGCAGGTTACATCACGGACGGCAAGGCCCATCATTACTTGCAGGTTACATTATACATCACGGACGGCAAGGCCCATCATTACTTGCAGGTTACATTATACATCACGGACGGCAAGGCCCATCATTACTTGCAGGTTACATTATACATCACGGACGGCAAGGCCCATCATTACTTGCAGGTTACAATATACATCACGGACGGCAAGGCCCATCATTACTTGCAGGTTACATTATACATCACGGACGGCAAGGCCCATCATTACTTGCAGGTTACATTATACATCACGGACGGCAAGGCCCATCATTACTTGCAGGTTACATCACGGACAGCAAGGCCCATCATTACTTGCAGGTTACATCACGGACAGCAAGGCCCATCATTACTTGCAGGTTACATCACGGACAGCAAGGCCCATCATTACTTGCAGGTTACATCACGGACGGCAAGGCCCATCATTACTTGCAGGTTACATTATACATCACGGACGGCAAGGCCCATCATTACTTGCAGGTTACATTATACATCACGGACGGCAAGGCCCATCATTACTTGCAGGTTACATTATACATCACGGACAGCAAGGCCCATCATTACATGCAGGTTACATTATACATCACGGACAGCAAGGCCCATCATTACTTGCAGGTTACATTATACATCACGGACGGCAAGGCCCATCATTACTTGCAGGTTACATTATACATCACGGACAGCAAGGCCCATCATTACTTGCAGGTTACATCACGGACAGCAAGGCACATCATTACTTGCAGGTTACATCACGGACAGCAAGGC
The DNA here is from genome assembly GCF_034236695.1 of Oncorhynchus nerka. Lineage (NCBI taxonomy): Eukaryota > Metazoa > Chordata > Actinopteri > Salmoniformes > Salmonidae > Oncorhynchus > Oncorhynchus nerka. The sequence continues at coordinate 86,429,699 of NC_088415.1, forward strand.
CCATCATTACTTGCAGGTTACATCACGGACAGCAAGGCACATCATTACTTGCAGGTTACATTATACATCACGGACAGCAATTCCCATTATTACTTGCAGGTTACATTATACATCACGGACGGCAAGGCCCATCATTACTTGCAGGTTACATTATACATCACGGACGGCAAGGCCCATCATTTCTTGCAGGTTACATTATACATCACGGACGGCAAGGCCCATCATTACTTGCAGGTTACATTATACATCACGGACAGCAAGGCCCATCATTACTTGCAGGTTACATTATACATCACGGACGGCAAGGCCCATCATTACTTGCAGGTTACATTATACATCACGGACGGCAAGGCCCATCATTACTTGCAGGTTACATTATACATCACGGACGGCAAGGCCCATCATTACTTGCAGGTTACATTATACATCACGGACGGCAAGGCCCATCATTACTTGCAGGTTACATTATACATCACGGACGGCAAGGCCCATCATTACTTGCAGGTTACATTATACATCACGGACAGCAAGGCCCATCATTACTTGCAGGTTACATTATACATCACGGACGGCAAGGCCCATCATTACTTGCAGGTTACATTATACATCACGGACGGCAAGGCCCATCATTACTTGCAGGTTACATTATACATCACGGACGGCAAGGCCCATCATTACTTGCAGGTTACATTATACATCACGGACAGCAAGGCCCATCATTACTTGCAGGTTACATTACGGACAGCAAGGCCCATCATTACTTGCAGGTTACATCACGGACAGCAAGGCACATCATTACTTGCAGGTTACATTGGACGGCAAGGCCCATCATTACTTGCAGGTTATATCACGGACAGCAAGGCCCATCATTACTTGCAGGTTACATCACGGACAGCAAGGCCCATCATTACTTGCAGGTTACATTATACATCACGGACGGCAAGGCCCATCATTACTTGCAGGTTACATCACGGACGGCAAGGCCCATCATTACTTGCAGGTTACATCACGGACAGCAAGGCCCATCATTACTTGCAGGTTACATCACGGACAGCAAGGCCCATCATTACTTGCAGGTTACATTATACATCACGGACAGCAAGGCCCATCATTACTTGCAGGTTACATTATACATCACGGACAGCAAGGCCCATCATTACTTGCAGGTTACATTATACATCACGGACAGCAAGGCCCATCATTACTTGCAGGTTACATTATACATCACGGACAGCAAGGCCCATCATTACTTGCAGGTCACATTATACATCACGGACGGCAAGGCCCATCATTACTTGCAGGTTACATTACGGACAGCAAGGCCCATCATTACTTGCAGGTTACATAATACATCACGGACAGCAAGGCCCATCATTACTTGCAGGTTACATTATACATCACGGACAGCAAGGCACATAATTACTTGCAGGTTACATTATACATCACGGACGGCAAGGCCCATCATTACTTGCAGGTTACATTATACATCACGGACGGCAAGGCCCATCATTACTTGCAGGTTACATTATACATCACGGACAGCAAGGCCCATCATTACTTGCAGGTTACATTACGGACAGCAAGGCCCATCATTACTTGCAGGTTACATCACGGACAGCAAGGCACATCATTACTTGCAGGTTACATCACGGACGGCAAGGCCCATCATTACTTGCAGGTTATATCACGGACAGCAAGGCCCATCATTACTTGCAGGTTACATCACGGACAGCAAGGCCCATCATTACTTGCAGGTTACATTATACATCACGGACGGCAAGGCCCATCATTACTTGCAGGTTACATCACGGACGGCAAGGCCCATCATTACTTGCAGGTTACATCACGGACAGCAAGGCCCATCATTACTTGCAGGTTACATCACGGACAGCAAGGCCCATCATTACTTGCAGGTTACATTATACATCACGGACGGCAAGGCCCATCATTACTTGCAGGTTACATTATACATCACGGACAGCAAGGCCCATCATTACTTGCAGGTTACATTATACATCACGGACAGCAAGGCCCATCATTACTTGCAGGTTACATTATACATCACGGACAGCAAGGCCCATCATTACTTGCAGGTCACATTATACATCACGGACGGCAAGGCCCATCATTACTTGCAGGTTACATTACGGACAGCAAGGCCCATCATTACTTGCAGGTTACATCACGGACGGCAAGGCCCATCATTACTTGCAGGTTACATCACGGACAGCAAGGCCCATCATTACTTGCAGGTTACATCACGGACAGCAAGGCCCATCATTACTTGCAGGTTACATTATACATCACGGACAGCAAGGCCCATCATTACTTGCAGGTTACATTATACATCACGGACGGCAAGTCCCATCATTACTTGCAGGTTACATTATACATCACGGACGGCAAGGCCCATCATTACTTGCAGGTTACATTATACATCACGGACAGCAAGGCCCATCATTACTTGCAGGTTACATTATACATCACGGACGGCAAGGCCCATCATTACTTGCAGGTTACATTATACATCACGGACGGCAAGGCCCATCATTACTTGCAGGTTACATTATACATCACGGACGGCAAGGCCCATCATTACTTGCAGGTTACATTATACATCACGGACAGCAAGGCCCATCATTACTTGCAGGTTACGTTATACATCACGGACAGCAAGGCACATAATTACTTGCAGGTTACATTATACATCACGGACGGCAAGGCCCATCATTACTTGCAGGTTACATTATACATCACGGACAGCAAGGCCCATCATTACTTGCAGGTTACATTATACATCACGGACAGCAAGGCCCATCATTACTTGCAGGTTACATTATACATCACGGACAGCAAGGCCCATCATTACTTGCAGGTTACATTATACATCACGGACAGCAAGGCCCATCATTACTTGCAGGTTACATCACGGACAGCAAGGCCCATCATTACTTGCAGGTTACATCACGGACGGCAAGGCCCATCATTACTTGCAGGTTACATCACGGACGGCAAGGCCCATCATTACTTGCAGGTTACATTATACATCACGGACGGCAAGGCCCATCATTACTTGCAGGTTACATTATACATCACGGACGGCAAGGCCCATCATTACTTGCAGGTTACAATATACATCACGGACGGCAAGGCCCATCATTACTTGCAGGTTACATTATACATCACGGACGGCAAGGCCCATCATTACTTGCAGGTTACATTATACATCACGGACAGCAAGGCCCATCATTACTTGCAGGTTACGTTATACATCACGGACAGCAAGGCACATAATTACTTGCAGGTTACATTATACATCACGGACGGCAAGGCCCATCATTACTTGCAGGTTACATTATACATCACGGACAGCAAGGCCCATCATTACTTGCAGGTTACATTATACATCACGGACAGCAAGGCCCATCATTACTTGCAGGTTACATTATACATCACGGACAGCAAGGCCCATCATTACTTGCAGGTTACATCACGGACAGCAAGGCCCATCATTACTTGCAGGTTACATCACGGACGGCAAGGCCCATCATTACTTGCAGGTTACATCACGGACAGCAAGGCCCATCATTACTTGCAGGTTACATTATACATCACGGACGGCAAGGCCCATCATTACTTGCAGGTTACATTATACATCACGGACGGCAAGGCCCATCATTACTTGCAGGTTACAATATACATCACGGACGGCAAGGCCCATCATTACTTGCAGGTTACATTATACATCACGGACGGCAAGGCCCATCATTACTTGCAGGTTACATTATACATCACGGACGGCAAGGCCCATCATTACTTGCAGGTTACATCACGGACAGCAAGGCCCATCATTACTTGCAGGTTACATCACGGACAGCAAGGCCCATCATTACTTGCAGGTTACATCACGGACAGCAAGGCCCATCATTACTTGCAGGTTACATCACGGACGGCAAGGCCCATCATTACTTGCAGGTTACATTATACATCACGGACGGCAAGGCCCATCATTACTTGCAGGTTACATTATACATCACGGACGGCAAGGCCCATCATTACTTGCAGGTTACATTATACATCACGGACAGCAAGGCCCATCATTACATGCAGGTTACATTATACATCACGGACAGCAAGGCCCATCATTACTTGCAGGTTACATTACGGACAGCAAGGCCCATCATTACTTGCAGGTTACATCACGGACAGCAAGGCCCATCATTACTTGCAGGTTACATCACGGACAGCAAGGCCCATCATTACTTGCAGGTTACATCACGGACAGCAAGGCCCATCATTACTTGCAGGTTACATTATACATCACGGACAGCAATTCCCATTATTACTTGCAGGTTACATTATACATCACGGACGGCAAGGCCCATCATTACTTGCAGGTTACATTACACATCACGGACGGCAAGGCCCATCATTTCTTGCAGGTTACATTATACATCACGGACGGCAAGGCCCATCATTACTTGCAGGTTACATTATACATCACGGACAGCAAGGCCCATCATTACTTGCAGGTTACATTATACATCACGGACGGCAAGGCCCATCATTACTTGCAGGTTACATTATACATCACGGACGGCAAGGCCCATCATTACTTGCAGGTTACATTATACATCACGGACGGCAAGGCCCATCATTACTTGCAGGTTACATTATACATCACGGACAGCAAGGCCCATCATTACTTGCAGGTTACATTATACATCACGGACGGCAAGGCCCATCATTACTTGCAGGTTACATTATACATCACGGACGGCAAGGCCCATCATTACTTGCAGGTTACATTATACATCACGGACGGCAAGGCCCATCATTACTTGCAGGTTACATTATACATCACGGACGGCAAGGCCCATCATTACTTGCAGGTTACATTATACATCACGGACAGCAAGGCCCATCATTACTTGCAGGTTACATCACGGACAGCAAGGCCCATCATTACTTGCAGGTTACATCACGGACGGCAAGGCCCATCATTACTTGCAGGTTACATTATACATCACGGACGGCAAGGCCCATCATTACTTGCAGGTTACATTATACATCACGGACAGCAAGGCCCATCATTACTTGCAGGTTACATTATACATCACGGACGGCAAGGCCCATCATTACTTGCAGGTTACATCACGGACAGCAAGGCCCATCATTACTTGCAGGCTACATTATACATCACGGACAGCAAGGCCCATCATTACTTGCAGGTTACATTATACATCACGGACGGCAAGGCCCATCATTACTTGCAGGTTACATTATACATCACGGACAGCAAGGCCCATCATTACTTGCATGTTACATCACGGACAGCAAGGCCCATCATTACTTGCAGGTTACATCACGGACGGCAAGGCCCATCATTACTTGCAGGTTACATTATACATCACGGACAGCAAGGCCCATCATTACTTGCAGGTTACATTATACATCACGGACGGCAAGGCCCATCATTACTTGCAGGTTACATCACGGACAGCAAGGCCCATCATTACTTGCAGGTTACATTATACATCACGGACAGCAAGGCCCATCATTACTTGCAGGTTACATTATACATCACGGACAGCAAGGCCCATCATTACTTGCAGGTTACATTATACATCACGGACGGCAAGGCCCATCATTACTTGCAGGTTACATTATACATCACGGACAGCAAGGCCCATCATTACTTGCAGGTTACATTATACATCACGGACAGCAAGGCCCATCATTACTTGCAGGTTACATCACGGACAGCAAGGCCCATCATTACTTGCAGGTTACATCACGGACGGCAAGGCCCATCATTACTTGCAGGTTACATTATACATCACGGACGGCAAGGCCCATCATTACTTGCAGGTTACATCACGGACAGCAAGGCCCATCATTACTTGCAGGTTACATCACGGACAGCAAGGCACATCATTACTTGCAGGTTACATCACGGACGGCAAGGCCCATCATTACTTGCAGGTTACATCACGGACAGCAAGGCCCATCATTACTTGCAGGTTACATCACGGACAGCAAGGCCCATCATTACTTGCAGGTTACATTATACATCACGGACGGCAAGGCCCATCATTACTTGCAGGTTACATTATACATCACGGACGGCAAGGCCCATCATTACTTGCAGGTTACATTATACATCACGGACAGCAAGGCCCATCATTACTTGCAGGTTACATTATACATCACGGACAGCAAGGCCCATCATTACTTGCAGGTCACATTATACATCACGGACGGCAAGGCCCATCATTACTTGCAGGTTACATTATACATCACGGACGGCAAGGCCCATCATTACTTGCAGGTTACATTATACATCACGGACGGCAAGGCCCATCATTACTTGCAGGTTACATTATACATCACGGACGGCAAGGCCCATCATTACTTGCAGGTTACATTATACATCACGGACAGCAAGGCCCATCATTACTTGCAGGTTACATTATACATCACGGACGGCAAGGCCCATCATTACTTGCAGGTTACAGCAAGGCCCATCATTACTTGCAGGTTACATCACGGACAGCAAGGCACATCATTACTTGCAGGTTACATCATTACTTGCAGGTTACATCAGCAAGGCCCATCATTACTTGCAGGTTACATCACGGACAGCAAGGCCCATCATTACTTGCAGGTTACATTATACATCACGGACAGCAAGGCCCATCATTACTTGCAGGTTACATTATACATCACGGACAGCAAGGCCCATCATTACTTGCAGGTTACATTATACATCACGGACAGCAAGGCCCATCATTACTTGCAGGTTACATTATACATCACGGACAGCAAGGCCCATCATTACTTGCAGGTTACATTATACATCACGGACGGCAAGGCCCATCATTACTTGCAGGTTACATTATACATCACGGACGGCAAGGCCCATCATTACTTGCAGGTTACATTATACATCACGGACAGCAAGGCCCATCATTACTTGCAGGTTACATTATACATCACGGACGGCAAGGCCCATCATTACTTGCAGGTTACATTATACATCACGGACAGCAAGGCCCATCATTACTTGCAGGTTACATTATACATCACGGACGGCAAGGCCCATCATTACTTGCAGGTTACATTATACATCACGGACGGCAAGGCCCATCACTTGCAGGTTACATCACGGACAGCAAGGCCCATCATTACTTGCAGGTTACATCACGGACAGCAAGGCCCATCATTACTTGCAGGTTACATCACGGACAGCAAGGCCCATCATTACTTGCAGGTTACATCACGGACGGCAAGGCCCATCATTACTTGCAGGTTACATTATACATCACGGACAGCAAGGCCCATCATTACTTGCAGGTTACATTATACATCACGGACGGCAAGGCCCATCATTACTTGCAGGTTACATTATACATCACGGACAGCAAGGCCCATCATTACATGCAGGTTACATTATACATCACGGACAGCAAGGCCCATCATTACTTGCAGGTTACATTACGGACAGCAAGGCCCATCATTACTTGCAGGTTACATCACGGACAGCAAGGCACATCATTACTTGCAGGTTACATCACGGACAGCAAGGCCCATCATTACTTGCAGGTTACATCACGGACAGCAAGGCCCATCATTACTTGCAGGTTACATTATACATCACGGACAGCAATTCCCATTATTACTTGCAGGTTACATTATACATCACGGACGGCAAGGCCCATCATTACTTGCAGGTTACATTATACATCACGGACGGCAAGGCCCATCATTTCTTGCAGGTTACATTATACATCACGGACGGCAAGGCCCATCATTACTTGCAGGTTACATTATACATCACGGACAGCAAGGCCCATCATTACTTGCAGGTTACATTATACATCACGGACGGCAAGGCCCATCATTACTTGCAGGTTACATTATACATCACGGACGGCAAGGCCCATCATTACTTGCAGGTTACATTATACATCACGGACGGCAAGGCCCATCATTACTTGCAGGTTACATTATACATCACGGACGGCAAGGCCCATCATTACTTGCAGGTTACATTATACATCACGGACAGCAAGGCCCATCATTACTTGCAGGTTACATTATACATCACGGACAGCAAGGCCCATCATTACTTGCAGGTTACATTATACATCACGGACAGCAAGGCCCATCATTACTTGCAGGTTACATTATACATCACGGACGGCAAGGCCCATCATTACTTGCAGGTTACATTATACATCACGGACAGCAAGGCCCATCATTACTTGCAGGTTACATTATACATCACGGACAGCAAGGCCCATCATTACTTGCAGGTTACATTATACATCACGGACAGCAAGGCCCATCATTACTTGCAGGTTACATCACGGACAGCAAGGCCCATCATTACTTGCAGGTTACATTATACATCACGGACAGCAAGGCCCATCATTACTTGCAGGTTACATTATACATCACGGACAGCAAGGCCCATCATTACTTGCAGGTTACATTATACATCACGGACAGCAAGGCCCATCATTACTTGCAGGTTACATCACGGACAGCAAGGCCCATATACTTGCAGGTTACATCACGGACGGCAAGGCCCATCATTACTTGCAGGTTACATTATACATCACGGACAGCAAGGCCCATCATTACTTGCAGGTTACATTATACATCACGGACAGCAAGGCCCATCATTACTTGCAGGTTACATTATACATCACGGACGGCAAGGCCCATCATTACTTGCAGGTTACATCACGGACAGCAAGGCCCATCATTACTTGCAGGTTACATTATACATCACGGACAGCAAGGCCCATCATTACTTGCAGGTTACATTATACATCACGGACAGCAAGGCCCATCATTACTTGCAGGTTACATTATACATCACGGACGGCAAGGCCCATCATTACTTGCAGGTTACATTATACATCACGGACAGCAAGGCCCATCATTACTTGCAGGTTACATTATACATCACGGACAGCAAGGCCCATCATTACTTGCAGGTTACATCACGGACAGCAAGGCCCATCATTACTTGCAGGTTACATCACGGACGGCAAGGCCCATCATTACTTGCAGGTTACATTATACATCACGGACGGCAAGGCCCATCATTGCAGGTTACATCACGGACAGCAAGGCCCATCATTACTTGCAGGTTACATCACGGACAGCAAGGCACATCATTACTTGCAGGACATCACGGACAGCAAGGCCCATCATTACTTGCAGGTTACATTATACATCACGGACGGCAAGGCCCATCATTACTTGCAGGTTACATTATACATCACGGACGGCAAGGCCCATCATTACTTGCAGGTTACATTATACATCACGGACAGCAAGGCCCATCATTACTTGCAGGTTACATTATACATCACGGACAGCAAGGCCCATCATTACTTGCAGGTTACATTATACATCACGGACGGCAAGGCCCATCATTACTTGCAGGTTACATTATACATCACGGACGGCAAGGCCCATCATTACTTGCAGGTTACATCACGGACAGCAAGGCCCATCATTACTTGCAGGTTACATCACGGACAGCAAGGCACATCATTACTTGCAGGTTACATCACAGCAAGGCCCATCATTACTTGCAGGTTACATTATACATCACGGACAGCAAGGCCCATCATTACTTGCAGGTTACATCACGGACAGCAAGGCCCATCATTACTTGCAGGTTACATTATACATCACGGACAGCAAGGCCCATCATTACTTGCAGGTTACATTATACATCACGGACAGCAAGGCCCATCATTACTTGCAGGTTACATTATACATCACGGACAGCAAGGCCCATCATTACTTGCAGGTTACATTATACATCACGGACAGCAAGGCCCATCATTACTTGCAGGTTACATTATACATCACGGACGGCAAGGCCCATCATTACTTGCAGGTTACATTATACATCACGGACAGCAAGGCCCATCATTACTTGCAGGTTACATTATACATCACGGACGGCAAGGCCCATCATTACTTGCAGGTTACATTATACATCACGGACGGCAAGGCCCATCATTACTTGCAGGTTACATTATACATCACGGACAGCAAGGCCCATCATTACTTGCAGGTTACATTATACATCACGGACAGCAAGGCCCATCATTACTTGCAGGTTACATTATACATCACGGACGGCAAGGACAGGTTACATCACGGACAGCAAGGCCCATCATTACTTGCAGGTTACATCACGGACAGCAAGGCCCATCATTACTTGCAGGTTACATCACGGACAGCAAGGCCCATCATTACTTGCAGGTTACATCACGGACAGCAAGGCCCATCATTACTTGCAGGTTACATTATACATCACGGACGGCAAGGCCCATCATTACTTGCAGGTTACATTATACATCACGGACAGCAAGGCCCATCATTACTTGCAGGTTACATTATACATCACGGACAGCAAGGCCCATCATTACTTGCAGGTTACATCACGGACAGCAAGGCCCATCACGGACAGCAAGGCCCATCATTACTTGCAGGTTACATTATACATCACGGACAGCAAGGACCATCATTACAGGTTACATTATACATCACGGACAGCAAGGCCCATCATTACTTGCAGGTTACATTATACATCACGGACAGCAAGGCCCATCATTACTTGCAGGTTACATTATACATCACGGACAGCAAGGCCCATCATTACTTGCAGGTTACATCACGGACAGCAAGGCCCATCATTACTTGCAGGTTACATTATACATCACGGACAGCAAGGCCCATCATTACTTGCAGGTTACATTATACATCACGGACAGCAAGGCCCATCATTACTTGCAGGTTACATTATACATCACGGACAGCAAGGCCCATCATTACTTGCAGGTTACATTATACATCACGGACGGCAAGGCCCATCATTACTTGCAGGTTACATTATACATCACGGACAGCAAGGCCCATCATTACTTGCAGGTTACATTATACATCACGGACGGCAAGGCCCATCATTACTTGCAGGTTACATTATACATCACGGACGGCAAGGCCCATCATTACTTGCAGGTTACATTATACATCGCGGACGGCAAGGCCCATCATTACTTGCAGGTTACATTATACATCACGGACAGCAAGGCCCATCATTACTTGCAGGTTACATTATACATCACGGACAGCAAGGCCCATCATTACTTGCAGGTTACATTACGGACAGCAAGGCCCATTATACATCACGGACAGCAAGGCCCATCATTACTTGCAGGTTACATTATACATCACGGACGGCAAGGCCCATCATTACTTGCAGGTTACATTATACATCACGGACAGCAAGGCCCATCATTACTTGCAGGTTACATTATACATCATTACTTGCAGGTTACACGGACAGCAAGGCCCATCATTACTTGCAGGTTACATTATACATCACGGACAGCAAGGCCCATCATTACTTGCAGGTTACATTATACATCACGGACAGCAAGGCCCATCATTACTTGCAGGTTACATTATACATCACGGACGGCAAGGCCCATCATTACTTGCAGGTTACATCACGGACAGCAAGGCCCATCATTACTTGCAGGTTACATTATACATCACGGACAGCAAGGCCCATCATTCAGGTTACATTATACATCACGGACAGCAAGGCCCATCATTACTTGCAGGTTACATTATACATCACGGACGGCAAGGCCCATCATTACTTGCAGGTTACATTATACATCACGGACAGCAAGGCCCATCATTACTTGCAGGTTACATTATACATCACGGACAGCAAGGCCCATCATTACTTGCAGGTTACATCAAAGGCCCATCATTACTTAGGTTACATCACGGACGGCAAGGCCCATCATTACTTGCAGGTTACATTATACATCACGGACGGCAAGGCCCATCATTACTTGCAGGTTACATCACGGACAGCAAGGCCCATCATTACTTGCAGGTTACATCACGGACAGCAAGGCCCATCATTACTTGCAGGTTACATCACGGACGGCAAGGCCCATCATTACTGCAGGTTACATTATCATCACGGACAGCAAGGCCCATCATTACTTGCAGGTTACATTATACATCACGGACAGCAAGGCCCATCATTACTTGCAGGTTACATTATACATCACGGACAGCAAGGCCCATCATTACTTGCAGGTTACATTATACATCACGGACAGCAAGGCCCATCATTACTTGCAGGTTACATTATACATCACGGACAGCAAGGCCCATCATTACTTGCAGGTTACATTATACATCACGGACAGCAAGGCCCATCATTACTTGCAGGTTACATTATACATCACGGACGGCAAGGCCCATCATTACTTGCAGGGTTACATCACGGACAGCAAGGCCCATCATTACAGGTTACATTGCAGGTTTAGTCCCATCATTACTTAGGTTACATCACGGACAGCAAGGCCCATCATTACTTGCAGGTTACATTATACATCACGGACAGCAAGGCCCATCATTACTTGCAGGTTACATTATACATCACGGACGGCAAGGCCCATCATTACTTGCAGGTTACATTATACATCACGGACGGCAAGGCCCATCATTACTTGCAGGTTACATTATACATCACGGACAGCAAGGCCCATCATTACTTGCAGGTTACATTATACATCACGGACAGCAAGGCCCATCATTACTTGCAGGTTACATTATACATCACGGACGGCAAGGCCCATCATTACTTGCAGGTTACATTATACATCACGGACGGCAAGGCCCATCATTACTTGCAGGTTACATTATACATCACGGACAGCAAGGCCCATCATTACTTGCAGGTTACATTATACATCACGGACAGCAAGGCCCATCATTACTTGCAGGTTACATTATACATCACGGACAGCAAGGCCCATCATTACTTGCAGGTTACATCACGGACAGCAAGGCCCATCATTACTTGCAGGTTACATTATACATCACGGACGGCAAGGCCCATCATTACTTGCAGGTTACATTATACATCACGGACGGCAAGGCCCATCATTACTTGCAGGTTACATTATACATCACGGACAGCAAGGCCCATCATTACTTGCAGGTTACATTATACATCACGGACAGCAAGGCCCATCATTACTTGCAGGTTACATTATACATCACGGACAGCAAGGCCCATCATTACTTGCAGGTTACATTATACATCACGGACGGCAAGGCCCATCATTACTTGCAGGTTACATTATACATCACGGACAGCAAGGCCCATCATTACTTGCAGGTTACATCACGGACAGCAAGGCCCATCATTACTTGCAGGTTACATCACGGACAGCAAGGCCCATCATTACTTGCAGGTTACATTATACATCACGGACAGCAAGGCCCATCATTACTTGCAGGTTACATTATACATCACGGACAGCAAGGCCCATCATTACTTGCAGGTTACATTATACATCACGGACGGCAAGGCCCATCATTACTTGCAGGTTACATCACGGACAGCAAGGCCCATCATTACTTGCAGGTTACATTATACATCACGGACGGCAAGGCCCATCATTACTTGCAGGTTACATTATACATCACGGACAGCAAGGCCCATCATTACTTGCAGGTTACATTATACATCACGGACGGCAAGGCCCATCATTACTTGCAGGTTACATTATACATCACGGACAGCAAGGCCCATCATTACTTGCAGGTTACATTATACATCACGGACAGCAAGGCCCATCATTACTTGCAGGTTACATCACGGACAGCAAGGCCCATCATTACTTGCAGGTTACATTATCACGGACAGCAAGGCCCATCATTACTTGCAGGTTACATTATACATCACGGACAGCAAGGCCCATCATTACTTGCAGGTTACATTATACATCACGGACAGCAAGGCCCATCATTACTTGCAGGTTACATTACTTGCAGGTTACATTATACATCACGGACAGCAAGGCCCATCATTACTTTGCAGGTTACATTATACATCACGGACAGCAAGGCCCATCATTACTTGCAGGTTACATACATCACGGACAGCAAGGCCCATCATTACTTGCAGGTTACATCACGGACAGCAAGGCCCATCATTACTTGCAGGTTACATTATACATCACGGACAGCAAGGCCCATCATTACTTGCAGGTTACATTATACATCACGGACGGCAAGGCCCATCATTACTTGCAGGTTACATTATACATCACGGACAGCAAGGCCCATCATTACTTGCAGGTTACATTATACATCACGGACAGCAAGGCCCATCATTACTTGCAGGTTACATTATACATCACGGACAGCAAGGCCCATCATTACTTGCAGGTTACATTATACATCACGGACAGCAAGGCCCATCATTACTTGCAGGTTACATCACGGACAGCAAGGCCCATCATTACTTGCAGGTTACATCACGGACAGCAAGGCCCATCATTACTTGCAGGTTACATTATACATCACGGACGGCAAGGCCCATCATTACTTGCAGGTTACATTATACATCACGGACAGCAAGGCCCATCATTACTTGCAGGTTACATTATACATCACGGACGGCAAGGCCCATCATTACTTGCAGGTTACATCACGGACAGCAAGGCCCATCATTACTTGCAGGTTACATTATACATCACGGACAGCAAGGCCCATCATTACTTGCAGGTTACATTATACATCACGGACGGCAAGGCCCATCATTACTTGCAGGTTACATTATACATCACGGACAGCAAGGCCCATCATTACTTGCAGGTTACATTATACATCACGGACAGCAAGGCCCATCATTACTTGCAGGTTACATTATACATCACGGACGGCAAGGCCCATCATTACTTGCAGGTTACATTATACATCACGGACAGCAAGGCCCATCATTACTTGCAGGTTACATTATACATCACGGACAGCAAGGCCCATCATTACTTGCAGGTTACATCACGGACAGCAAGGCCCATCATTACTTGCAGGTTACATTATACATCACGGACAGCAAGGCCCATCATTACATCACGGACAGCAAGGCCCATCATTACTTGCAGGTTACATTATACATCACGGACGGCAAGGCCCATCATTACTTGCAGGTTACATTATACATCACGGACAGCAAGGCCCATCATTACTTGCAGGTTACATTATACATCACGGACAGCAAGGCCCATCATTACTTGCAGGTTACATTATCACGGACAGCAAGGCCCATCATTACTTGCAGGTTACATCACGGACAGCAAGGCCCATCATTACTTGCAGGTTACATTACAGCAAGGCCCATCATTACTTGCAGGTTACATTATACATCACGGACGGCAAGGCCCATCATTACTTGCAGGTTACATCACGGACAGCAAGGCCCATCATTACTTGCAGGTTACATTATACATCACGGACAGCAAGGCCCATCATTACTTGCAGGTTACATTATACATCACGGACGGCAAGGCCCATCATTACTTGCAGGTTACATTATACATCACGGACAGCAAGGCCCATCATTACTTGCAGGTTACATCACGGACAGCAAGGCCCATCATTACTTGCAGGTTACATCACGGACGGCAAGGCCCATCATTACTTGCAGGTTACATTATACATCACGGACGGCAAGGCCCATCATTACTTGCAGGTTACATTATACATCACGGACAGCAAGGCCCATCATTACTTGCAGGTTACATTATACATCACGGACGGCAAGGCCCATCATTACTTAGGTTACATCACGGACAGCAAGGCCCATCATTACTTGCAGGTTACATTATACATCACGGACAGCAAGGCCCATCATTACTTGCAGGTTACATTATACATCACGGACAGCAAGGCCCATCATTACTTGCAGGTTACATTATACATCACGGACGGCAAGGCCCATCATTACTTGCAGGTTACATTATACATCACGGACAGCAAGGCCCATCATTACTTGCAGGTTACATTATACATCACGGACAGCAAGGCCCATCATTACTTGCAGGTTACATCACGGACAGCAAGGCCCATCATTACTTGCAGGACAAGGCCCATCATTACTTGCAGGTTACATTATACATCACGGACGGCAAGGCCCATCATTACTTGCAGGTTACATTATACATCACGGACAGCAAGGCCCATCATTACTTGCAGGTTACATTATACATCACGGACAGCAAGGCCCATCATTACTTGCAGGTTACATTATACATCACGGACAGCAAGGCCCATCATTACTTGCAGGTTACATTATACATCACGGACGGCAAGGCCCATCATTACTTGCAGGTTACATTATACATCACGGACAGCAAGGCCCATCATTACTTGCAGGTTACATTATACATCACGGACGGCAAGGCCCATCATTACTTGCAGGTTACATTATACATCACGGACGGCAAGGCCCATCATTACTTGCAGGTTACATTATACATCACGGACAGCAAGGCCCATCATTACTTGCAGGTTACATTATACATCACGGACGGCAAGGCCCATCATTACTTGCAGGTTACATCACGGACAGCAAGGCCCATCATTACTTGCAGGTTACATTATACATCACGGACAGCAAGGCCCATCATTACTTGCAGGTTACATTATACATCACGGACGGCAAGGCCCATCATTACTTGCAGGTTACATTATACATCACGGACAGCAAGGCCCATCATTACTTGCAGGTTACATCACGGACAGCAAGGCCCATCATTACTTGCAGGTTACATCACGGACAGCAAGGCCCATCATTACTTGCAGGTTACATTATACATCACGGACGGCAAGGCCCATCATTACTTGCAGGTTACATTATACATCACGGACAGCAAGGCCCATCATTACTTGCAGGTTACATTATACATCACGGACGGCAAGGCCCATCATTACTTGCAGGTTACATCACGGACAGCAAGGCCCATCATTACTTGCAGGTTACATTATACATCACGGACAGCAAGGCCCATCATTACTTGCAGGTTACATTATACATCACGGACAGCAAGGCCCATCATTACTTGCAGGTTACATTATACATCACGGACGGCAAGGCCCATCATTACTTGCAGGTTACATTATACATCACGGACAGCAAGGCCCATCATTACTTGCAGGTTACATTATACATCACGGACAGCAAGGCCCATCATTACTTGCAGGTTACATTATGGACAGCAAGGCCCACAGCAAGGCCCATCATTACTTGCAGGTTACATTATACATCACGGACGGCAAGGCCCATCATTACTTGCAGGTTACATTATACATCACGGACAGCAAGGCCCATCATTACTTGCAGGTTACATTTACATCACGGACAGCAAGGCCCATCATTACTTGCAGGTTACATCACGGACAGCAAGGCCCATCATTACTTGCAGGTTACATTATACATCACGGACGGCAAGGCCCATCATTACTTGCAGGTTACATTATACATCACGGACAGCAAGGCCCATCATTACTTGCAGGTTACATCACGGACAGCAAGGCCCATCATTACTTGCAGGTTACATCACGGACGGCAAGGCCCATCATTACTTGCAGGTTACATTATACATCACGGACGGCAAGGCCCATCATTACTTGCAGGTTACATTATACATCACGGACAGCAAGGCCCATCATTACTTGCAGGTTACATTATACATCACGGACAGCAAGGCCCATCATTACTTGCAGGTTACATTATACATCACGGACAGCAAGGCCCATCATTACTTGCAGGTTACATTATACATCACGGACAGCAAGGCCCATCATTACTTGCAGGTTACATTATACATCACGGACGGCAAGGCCCATCATTACTTGCAGGTTACATTATACATCACGGACGGCAAGGCCCATCATTACTTGCAGGTTACATTATACATCACGGACAGCAAGGCCCATCATTACTTGCAGGTTACATTATACATCACGGACGGCAAGGCCCATCATTACTTGCAGGTTACATCACGGACAGCAAGGCCCATCATTACTTGCAGGTTACATTATACATCACGGACAGCAAGGCCCATCATTACTTGCAGGTTACATTATACATCACGGACAGCAAGGCCCATCATTACTTGCAGGTTACATTATACATCACGGACAGCAAGGCCCATCATTACTTGCAGGTTACATCACGGACAGCAAGGCCCATCTTGCAGGTTACATCACGGCAAGGCCCATCATTACTTGCAGGTTACATTATACATCACGGACGGCAAGGCCCATCATTACTTGCAGGTTACATTATACATCACGGACAGCAAGGCCCATCATTACTTGCAGGTTACATTATACATCACGGACGGCAAGGCCCATCATTACTTGCAGGTTACATTATACATCACGGACAGCAAGGCCCATCATTACTTGCAGGTTACATTATACATCACGGACAGCAAGGCCCATCATTACTTGCAGGTTACATTATACATCACGGACGGCAAGGCCCATCATTACTTGCAGGTTACATTATACATCACGGACAGCAAGGCCCATCATTACTTGCAGGTTACATTATACATCACGGACAGCAAGGCCCATCATTACTTGCAGGTTACATCACAGCAAGGCCCATCATTACTTGCAGGTTACATTTACATCACGGACGGCAAGGCCCATCATTACTTGCAGGTTACATTATACATCACGGACAGCAAGGCCCATCATTACTTGCAGGTTACATTATACATCACGGACAGCAAGGCCCATCATTACTTGCAGGTTACATTATACATCACGGACAGCAAGGCCCATCATTACTTGCAGGTTACATTATACATCACGGACAGCAAGGCCCATCATTACTTGCAGGTTACATTATACATCACGGACGGCAAGGCCCATCATTACTTGCAGGTTACATTATACATCACGGACAGCAAGGCCCATCATTACTTGCAGGTTACATTATACATCACGGACGGCAAGGCCCATCATTACTTGCAGGTTACATTATACATCACGGACAGCAAGGCCCATCATTACTTGCAGGTTACATCACGGACAGCAAGGCCCATCATTACTTGCAGGTTACATTTACATCACGGACGGCAAGGCCCATCATTACTTGCAGGTTACATTATACATCACGGACAGCAAGGCCCATCATTACTTGCAGGTTACATTATACATCACGGAGGTTACATCACGGACAGCAAGGCCCATCATTACTTGCAGGTTACATTATACATCACGGACAGCAAGGCCCATCATTACTTGCAGGTTACATTATACATCACGGACAGCAAGGCCCATCATTACTTGCAGGTTACATTATACATCACGGACGGCAAGGCCCATCATTACTTGCAGGTTACATTATACATCACGGACAGCAAGGCCCATCATTACTTGCAGGTTACATTATACATCACGGACAGCAAGGCCCATCATTACTTGCAGGTTTACATTATACATCACGGACGGCAAGGCCCATCATTACTTGCAGGTTACATTATACATCACGGACGGCAAGGCCCATCATTACTTGCAGGTTACATTATACATCACGGACAGCAAGGCCCATCATTACTTGCAGGTTACATTATACATCACGGACGGCAAGGCCCATCATTACTTGCAGGTTACATTATACATCACGGACAGCAAGGCCCATCATTACTTGCAGGTTACATTATACATCACGGACAAGGCAAGGCCCATCATTACTTGCAGGTTACATTATACATCACGGACGGCAAGGCCCATCATTACTTGCAGGTTACATTATACATCACGGACGGCAAGGCCCATCATTACTTGCAGGTTACATTATACATCACGGACAGCAAGGCCCATCATTACTTGCAGGTTACATTATACATCACGGACAGCCCATCATTAAGGCCCATCATTACTTGCAGGTTACATTATACATCACGGACAGCAAGGCCCATCATTACTTGCAGGTTACATTATACATCACGGACGGCAAGGCCCATCATTACTTGCAGGTTACATTATACATCACGGACAGCAAGGCCCATCATTACTTGCAGGTTACATTATACATCACGGACAGCAAGGCCCATCATTACTTGCAGGTTACATTATACATCACGGACAGCAAGGCCCATCATTACTTGCAGGTTACATTATACATCACGGACAGGCAAGGCAAGGCCCATCATTACTTGCAGGTTACATTATACATCACGGACAGCAAGGCCCATCATTACTTGCAGGTTACATTATACATCACGGACGGCAAGGCCCATCATTACTTGCAGGTTACATTATACATCACGGACAGCAAGGCCCATCATTACTTGCAGGTTACATTATACATCACGGACGGCAAGGCAAGGCCCATCATTACTTGCAGGTTACATTATACATCACGGACAGCAAGGCCCATCATTACTTGCAGGTTACATTATACATCACGGACGGCAAGGCCCATCATTACTTGCAGGTTACATTATACATCACGGACAGCAAGGCCCATCATTACTTGCAGGTTACATCACGGACAGCAAGGCCCATCATTACTTGCAGGTTACATTATACATCACGGACAGCAAGGCCCATCATTACTTGCAGGTTACATTATACATCACGGACAGCAAGGCCCATCATTACTTGCAGGTTACATTATACATCACGGACAGCAAGGCCCATCATTACTTGCAGGTTACATCACGGACATAGGCCCATCACTTGCAGGTTACATCACACGGCAAGGCCCATCATTACTTGCAGGTTACATTATACATCACGGACAGCAAGGCCCATCATTACTTGCAGGTTACATTATACATCACGGAGCAAGCCCATCATTAAGGCATTATACATCACGGACAGCAAGGCCCATCATTACTTGCAGGTTACATTATACATCACGGACGGCAAGGCCCATCATTACTTGCAGGTTACATTTACATCACGGACAGCAAGGCCCATCATTACTTGCAGGTTACATTATACATCACGGACAGCAAGGCCCATCATTACTTGCAGGTTACATTATACATCACGGACGGCAAGGCCCATCATTACTTGCAGGTTACATTATACATCACGGACAGCAAGGCCCATCATTACTTGCAGGTTACATCACGGACAGCAAGGCCCATCATTACTTGCAGGTTACATTATACATCACGGACAGCAAGGCCCATCATTACTTGCAGGTTACATTATACATCACGGACAGCAAGGCCCATCATTACTTGCAGGTTACATCACGGACAGCAAGGCCCATCATTACTTGCAGGTTACATCACGGACGGCAAGGCCCATCATTACTTGCAGGTTACATTATACATCACGGACGGCAAGGCCCATCATTACTTGCAGGTTACATTATACATCACGGACAGCAAGGCCCATCATTACTTGCAGGTTACATTATACATCACGGACAGCAAGGCCCATCATTACTTGCAGGTTACATTATACATCACGGACAGCAAGGCCCATCATTACTTGCAGATTACATTATACATCACGGACGGCAAGGCCCATCATTACTTGCAGGTTACATTATACATCACGGACAGCAAGGCCCATCATTACTTGCAGGTTACATCACGGACAGCAAGGCCCATCATTACTTGCAGGTTACATCACGGACGGCAAGGCCCATCATTACTTGCAGGTTACATTATACATCACGGACGGCAAGGCCCATCATTACTTGCAGGTTACATTATACATCACGGACAGCAAGGCCCATCATTACTTGCAGGTTACATTATACATCACAAGGACTTGCAGGTTACATCACGGACAGCAAGGCCCATCATTACTTGCAGGTTACATTATACATCACGGACGGCAAGGCCCATCATTACTTGCAGGTTACATTATACATCACGGACGGCAAGGCCCATCATTACTTGCAGGTTACATTATACATCACGGACGGCAAGGCCCATCATTACTTGCAGGTTACATTATACATCACGGACGGCAAGGCCCATCATTACTTGCAGGTTACATCACGGACGGCAAGGCCCATCATTACTTGCAGGTTACATCACGGACAGCAAGGCCCATCATTACTTGCAGGTTACATTATACATCACGGACAGCAAGGCCCATCATTACTTGCAGGTTACATTATACATCACGGACAGCAAGGCCCATCATTACTTGCAGGTTACATTATACATCACGGACAGCAAGGCCCATCATTACTTGCAGGTTACATCACGGACAGCAAGGCCCATCATTACTTGCAGGTTACATCACGGACGGCAAGGCCCATCATTACTTGCAGGTTACATTATACATCACGGACGGCAAGGCCCATCATTACTTGCAGGTTACATTATACATCACGGACAGCAAGGCCCATCATTACTTGCAGGTTACATTATACATCACGGACAGCAAGGCCCATCATTACTTGCAGGTTACATCACGGACAGCAAGGCCCATCATTACTTGCAGGTTACATTATACATCACGGACAGCAAGGCCCATCATTACTTGCAGGTTACATTATACATCACGGACAGCAAGGCCCATCATTACTTGCAGGTTACATTATACATCACGGACGGCAAGGCCCATCATTACTTGCAGGTTACATTATACATCACGGACGGCAAGGCCCATCATTACTTGCAGGTTACATTATACATCACGGACAGCAAGGCCCATCATTACTTGCAGGTTACATCACGGACAGCAAGGCCCATCATTACTTGCAGGTTACATCACGGACGGCAAGGCCCATCATTACTTGCAGGTTACATTATACATCACGGACGGCAAGGCCCATCATTACTTGCAGGTTACATTATACATCACGGACGGCAAGGCCCATCATTACTTGCAGGTTACATTATACATCACGGACAGGCGGACGGCAAGGCCCATCATTACTTGCAGGTTACATTATACATCACGGACAGCAAGGCCCATCATTACTTGCAGGTTACATTATACATCACGGACGGCAAGGCCCATCATTACTTGCAGGTTACATTATACATCACGGACGGCAAGGCCCATCATTACTTGCAGGTTACATTATACATCACGGACAGCAAGGCCCATCATTACTTGCAGGTTACATTATACATCACGGACAGCAAGGCCCATCATTACTTGCAGGTTACATCACGGACAGCAAGGCCCATCATTACTTGCAGGTTACATTATACATCACGGACAGCAAGGCCCATCATTACTTGCAGGTTACATTATACATCACGGACGGCAAGGCCCATCATTACTTGCAGGTTACATTATACATCACGGACAGCAAGGCCCATCATTACTTGCAGGTTACATCACGGACAGCAAGGCCCATCATTACTTGCAGGTTACATTATACATCACGGACGGCAAGGCCCATCATTACTTGCAGGTTACATTATACATCACGGACAGCAAGGCCCATCATTACTTGCAGGTTACATTATACATCACGGACAGCAAGGCCCATCATTACATTACTTGCAGGTTACATTATACATCACGGACAGCAAGGCCCATCATTACTTGCAGGTTACATTATACATCACGGACAGCAAGGCCCATCATTACTTGCAGGTTACATTATACATCACGGACAGCAAGGCCCATCATTACTTGCAGGTTACATTATACATCACGGACGGCAAGGCCCATCATTACTTGCAGGTTACATTATACATCACGGACAGCAAGGCCCATCATTACTTGCAGGTTACATTATACATCACGGACAGCAAGGCCCATCATTACTTGCAGGTTACATTATACATCACGGACAGCAAGGCCCATCATTACAGGTTACATCACGGACAGCAAGGCCCATCATTACTTGCAGGTTACATTATACATCACGGACAGCAAGGCCCATCATTACTTGCAGGTTACATTATACATCACGGACAGCAAGGCCCATCATTACTTGCAGGTTACATTATACATCACGGACGGCAAGGCCCATCATTACTTGCAGGTTACATTATACATCACGGACAGCAAGGCCCATCATTACTTGCAGGTTACATTATACATCACGGACAGCAAGGCCCATCATTACTTGCAGGTTACATCACGGACAGCAAGGCCCATCATTACTTGCAGGTTACATCACGGACGGCAAGGCCCATCATTACTTGCAGGTTACATTATACATCACGGACAGCAAGGCCCATCATTACTTGCAGGTTACATTATACATCACGGACAGCAAGGCCCATCATTACTTGCAGGTTACATTACATCACGGACAGCAAGGCCCATCATTACTTGCAGGACGGAGCAAGGCCCATCATTACTTGCAGGTTACATTATACATCACGGACAGCAAGGCCCATCATTACTTGCAGGTTACATTATACATCACGGACAGCAAGGCCCATCATTACTTGCAGGTTACATTATACATCACGGACAGCAAGGCCCATCATTACTTGCAGGTTACATTATACATCACGGACAGCAAGGCCCATCATTACTTGCAGGTTACATTATACATCACGGACGGCAAGGCCCATCATTACTTGCAGGTTACATCACGGACAGCAAGGCCCATCATTACTTGCAGGTTACATTATACATCACGGACAGCAAGGCCCATCATTACTTGCAGGTTACATTATACATCACGGACGGCAAGGCCCATCATTACTTGCAGGTTACATTATACATCACGGACGGCAGCAAGGCCCATCATTACTTGCAGGTTACATTATACATCACGGACGGCAAGGCCCATCATTACTTGCAGGTTACATTATACATCACGGACAGCAAGGCCCATCATTACTTGCAGGTTACATTATACATCACGGACAGCAAGGCCCATCATTACTTGCAGGTTACATTATACATCACGGACAGCAAGGCCCATCATTACTTGCAGGTTACATTATACATCACGGACAGCAAGGCCCATCATTACTTGCAGGTTACATTATACATCACGGACGGCAAGGCCCATCATTACTTGCAGGTTACATTATACATCACGGACAGCAAGGCCCATCATTACTTGCAGGCAGGTTAGGCCCATCATTACTTGCAGGTTACATCACGGACGGCAAGGCCCATCATTACTTGCAGGTTACATTATACATCACGGACGGCAAGGCCCATCATTACTTGCAGGTTACATTATACATCACGGACAGCAAGGCCCATCATTACTTGCAGGTTACATTATACATCACGGACAGCAAGGCCCATCATTACTTGCAGGTTACATCACGGACAGCAAGGCCCATCATTACAGGTTACATCACGGACGGCAAGGCCCATCATTACTTGCAGGTTACTTGCAAGGCCCATCATTACTTGCAGGTTACATTATACATCACGGACAGCAAGGCCCATCATTACTTGCAGGTTACATTATACATCACGGACAGCAAGGCCCATCATTACTTGCAGGTTACATTATACATCACGGACAAGGCCCATCAAGGCCCATCATTACTTGCAGGTTACATTATACATCACGGACAGCAAGGCCCATCATTACTTGCAGGTTACATTATACATCACGGACAGCAAGGCCCATCATTACTTGCAGGTTACATTATACATCACGGACAGCAAGGCCCATCATTACTTGCAGGTTACATTATACATCACGGACAGCAACATCACTTGCAGGTTACATCACGGACAGCAAGGCCCATCATTACTTGCAGGTTACATTATACATCACGGACAGCAAGGCCCATCATTACTTGCAGGTTACATTATACATCACGGACAGCAAGGCCCATCATTACTTGCAGGTTACATTATACATCACGGACAGCAAGGCCCATCATTACTTGCAGGTTACATTATACATCACGGACAGCAAGGCCCATCATTACTTGCAGGTTACATCACAGGTTACATCACGGACAGCAAGGCCCATCATTACTTGCAGGTTACATTATACATCACGGACAGCAAGGCCCATCATTACTTGCAGGTTACATTATACATCACGGACGGCAAGGCCCATCATTACTTGCAGGTTACATTATACATCACGGACGGCAAGGCCCATCATTACTTGCAGGTTACATTATACATCACGGACAGCAAGGCCCATCATTACTTGCAGGTTACATTATACATCACGGACAGCAAGGCCCATC
Source organism: Oncorhynchus nerka (assembly GCF_034236695.1). Taxonomy (NCBI): domain Eukaryota; kingdom Metazoa; phylum Chordata; class Actinopteri; order Salmoniformes; family Salmonidae; genus Oncorhynchus; species Oncorhynchus nerka. Next base: position 86,455,699 of record NC_088415.1, read on the forward strand.
ATTACTTGCAGGTTACATTATACATCACGGACGGCAAGGCCCATCATTACTTGCAGGTTACATTATACATCACGGGCAAGGCCCATCATTACTTGCAGGTTACATTATACATCACGGACAGCAAGGCCCATCATTACTTGCAGGTTACATTATACATCACGGACAGCAAGGCCCATCATTACTTGCAGGTTACATTATACATCACGGACAGCAAGGCCCATCATTACTTGCAGGTTACATCACGGACAGCAAGGCCCATCATTACTTGCAGGTTACATTATACATCACGGACAGCAAGGCCCATCATTACTTGCAGGTTACATTATACATCACGGACAGCAAGGCCCATCATTACTTGCAGGTTACATCACGGACAGCAAGGCCCATCATTACTTGCAGGTTACATTATACATCACGGACAGCAAGGCCCATCATTACTTGCAGGTTACATTATACATCACGGACAGCAAGGCCCATCATTACTTGCAGGTTACATTATACATCACGGACAGCAAGGCCCATCATTACTTGCAGGTTACATTATACATCACGGACGGCAAGGCCCATCATTACTTGCAGGTTACATTATACATCACGGACAGCAAGGCCCATCATTACTTGCAGGTTACATCACGGACAGCAAGGCCCATCATTACTTGCAGGTTACATCACGGACGGCAAGGCCCATCATTACTTGCAGGTTACATTATACATCACGGACGGCAAGGCCCATCATTACTTGCAGGTTACATTATACATCACGGACAGCAAGGCCCATCATTACTTGCAGGTTACATTATACATCACGGACAGCAAGGCCCATCATTACTTGCAGGTTACATTATACATCACGGACAGCAAGGCCCATCATTACTTGCAGATTACATTATACATCACGGACAGCAAGGCCCATCATTACTTGCAGGTTACATTATACATCACGGACAGCAAGGCCCATCATTACTTGCAGGTTACATCACGGACAGCAAGGCCCATCATTACTTGCAGGTTACATCACGGACGGCAAGGCCCATACATCACGGACGGCAAGGCCCATCATTACTTGCAGGTTACATTATACATCACGGACAGCAAGGCCCATCATTACTTGCAGGTTACATTATACATCACGGACGGCAAGGCCCATCATTACTTGCAGGTTACATTATACATCACGGACAGCAAGGCCCATCATTACTTGCAGGTTACATCACGGACGGCAAGGCCCATCATTACTTGCAGGTTATCATTATTAGGTTACATCACGGACAGCAAGGCCCATCATTACTTGCAGGTTACATTATACATCACGGACAGCAAGGCCCATCATTACTTGCAGGTTACATTATACATCACGGACAGCAAGGCCCATCATTACTTGCAGGTTACATTATACATCACGGACGGCAAGGCCCATCATTACTTGCAGGTTACATTATACATCACGGACGGCAAGGCCCATCATTACTTGCAGGTTACATTATACATCACGGACAGCAAGGCCCATCATTACTTGCAGGTTACATTATACATCACGGACGGCAAGGCCCATCATTACTTGCAGGTTACATCACGGACAGCAAGGCCCATCATTACTTGCAGGTTACATTATACATCACGGACAGCAAGGCCCATCATTACTTGCAGGTTACATTATACATCACGGACAGCAAGGCCCATCATTACTTGCAGGTTACATTATACATCACGGACGGCAAGGCCCATCATTACTTGCAGGTTACATTATACATCACGGACAGCAAGGCCCATCATTACTTGCAGGTTACATTATACATCACGGACGGCAAGGCCCATCATTACTTGCAGGTTACATTATACATCACGGACAGCAAGGCCCATCATTACTTGCAGGTTACATTATACATCACGGACGGCAAGGCCCATCATTACTTGCAGGTTACATTATACATCACGGACGGCAAGGCCCATCATTACTTGCAGGTTACATCACGGACAGCAAGGCCCATCATTACTTGCAGGTTACATTATACATCACGGACAGCAAGGCCCATCATTACTTGCAGGTTACATTATACATCACGGACAGCAAGGCCCATCATTACTTGCAGGTTACATTATACATCACGGACGGCAAGGCCCATCATTACTTGCAGGTTACATTATACATCACGGACAGCAAGGCCCATCATTACTTGCAGGTTACATTATACATCACAAGGACAGGCAAGCAAGGCCCATCATTACTTGCAGGTTACATTATACATCACGGACAGCAAGGCCCATCATTACTTGCAGGTTACATTATACATCACGGACAGCAAGGCCCATCATTACTTGCAGGTTACATTATACATCACGGACAGCAAGGCCCATCATTACTTGCAGGTTACATCACGGACAGCAAGGCCATCATTACTTCAGGTTACATCACGGACGGCAAGGCCCATCATTACTTGCAGGTTACATTATACATCACGGACGGCAAGGCCCATCATTACTTGCAGGTTACATTATACATCACGGACAGCAAGGCCCATCATTACTTGCAGGTTACATTATACATCACGGACAGCAAGGCCCATCATTACTTGCAGGTTACATCACGGACAGCAAGGCCCATCACTTGCAGGTTACATTATACATCACGGACAGCAAGGCCCATCATTACTTGCAGGTTACATTATACATCACGGACAGCAAGGCCCATCATTACTTGCAGGTTACATTATACATCACGGACGGCAAGGCCCATCATTACTTGCAGGTTACATTATACATCACGGACGGCAAGGCCCATCATTACTTGCAGGTTACATTATACATCACGGACAGCAAGGCCCATCATTACTTGCAGGTTACATTATACATCACGGACGGCAAGGCCCATCATTACTTGCAGGTTACATCACGGACAGCAAGGCCCATCATTACTTGCAGGTTACATTATACATCACGGACAGCAAGGCCCATCATTACTTGCAGGTTACATTATACATCACGGACGGCAAGGCCCATCATTACTTGCAGGTTACATTATACATCACTTGCAGGTTACATCACGGACAGCAAGGCCCATCATTACTTGCAGGTTACATTATACATCACGGACGGCAAGGCCCATCATTACTTGCAGGTTACATTATACATCACGGACAGCAAGGCCCATCATTACTTGCAGGTTACATTATACATCACGGACGGCAAGGCCCATCATTACTTGCAGGTTACATTATACATCACGGACAGCAAGGCCCATCATTACTTGCAGGTTACATTATACATCACGGACAGCAAGGCCCATCATTACTTGCAGGTTACATTATACATCACGGACGGCAAGGCCCATCATTACTTGCAGGTTACATTATACATCACGGACGGCAAGGCCCATCATTACTTGCAGGTTACATTATACATCACGGACAGCAAGGCCCATCATTACTTGCAGGTTACATCACGGACAGCAAGGCCCATCATTACAGGTTCACGGACAGCAAGGCCCATCATTACTTGCAGGTTACATTATACATCACGGACGGCAAGGCCCATCATTACTTGCAGGTTACATTATACATCACGGACAGCAAGGCCCATCATTACTTGCAGGTTACATTATACATCACGGACAGCAAGGCCCATCATTACTTGCAGGTTACATTATACATCACGGACAGCAAGGCCCATCATTACTTGCAGATTACATTATACATCACGGACGGCAAGGCCCATCATTACTTGCAGGTTACATTATACATCACGGACAGCAAGGCCCATCATTACTTGCAGGTTACATCACGGACAGCAAGGCCCATCATTACTTGCAGGTTACATCACGGACGGCAAGGCCCATCATTACTTGCAGGTTACATTATACATCACGGACGGCAAGGCCCATCATTACTTGCAGGTTACATTATACATCACGGACAGCAAGGCCCATCATTACTTGCAGGTTACATTATACATCACGGACGGCAAGGCCCATCATTACTTGCAGGTTACATCACGGACAGCAAGGCCCATCATTACTTGCAGGTTACATTATACATCACGGACGGCAAGGCCCATCATTACTTGCAGGTTACATTATACATCACGGACGGCAAGGCCCATCATTACTTGCAGGTTACATTATACATCACGGACGGCAAGGCCCATCATTACTTGCAGGTTACATTATACATCACGGACGGCAAGGCCCATCATTACTTGCAGGTTACATTATACATCACGGACGGCAAGGCCCATCATTACTTGCAGGTTACATCACGGACAGCAAGGCCCATCATTACTTGCAGGTTACATTATACATCACGGACAGCAAGGCCCATCATTACTTGCAGGTTACATTATACATCACGGACGGCAAGGCCCATCATTACTTGCAGGTTACATTATACATCACGGACAGCAAGGCCCATCATTACTTGCAGGTTACATCACGGACAGCAAGGCCCATCATTACTTGCAGGTTACATCACGGACAGCAAGGCCCATCATTACTTGCAGGTTACATTATACATCACGGACGGCAAGGCCCATCATTACTTGCAGGTTACATTATACATCACGGACAGCAAGGCCCATCATTACTTGCAGGTTACATTATACATCACGGACGGCAAGGCCCATCATTACTTGCAGGTTACATCACGGACAGCAAGGCCCATCATTACTTGCAGGTTACATTATACATCACGGACAGCAAGGCCCATCATTACTTGCAGGTTACATTATACATCACGGACAGCAAGGCCCATCATTACTTGCAGGTTACATTATACATCACGGACGGCAAGGCCCATCATTACTTGCAGGTTACATTATACATCACGGACGGCAAGGCCCATCATTACTTGCAGGTTACATTATACATCACGGACAGCAAGGCCCATCATTACTTGCAGGTTACATTAGCAAGGCCCATCATTACTTGCAGGTTACATCACGGCAAGGCCCATCATTACTTGCAGGTTACATTATACATCACGGACAGCAAGGCCCATCATTACTTGCAGGTTACATTATACATCACGGACGGCAAGGCCCATCATTACTTGCAGGTTACATTATACATCACGGACAGGTTACATCAAGGCCCATCATTACTTGCAGGTTACATTATACATCACGGACAGCAAGGCCCATCATTACTTGCAGGTTACATTATACATCACGGACAGCAAGGCCCATCATTACTTGCAGGTTACATTATACATCACGGACAGCAAGGCCCATCATTACTTGCAGGTTACATTATACATCACGGACAGCAAGGCCCATCATTACTTGCAGGTTACATTATACATCACGGACAAGGCCCATCATTACTTGCAGGTTACATCACGGACAGCAAGGCCCATCATTACTTGCAGCAACGGCAAGGCCCATCATTACTTGCAGGTTACATTATACATCACGGACAGCAAGGCCCATCATTACTTGCAGGTTACATTATACATCACGGACGGCAAGGCCCATCATTACTTGCAGGTTACATTATACATCACGGACAGCAAGGCCCATCATTACTTGCAGGTTACATTATACATCACGGACAGCAAGGCCCATCATTACTTGCAGGTTACATCACGGACAGCAAGGCCCATCATTACTTGCAGGTTACATTATACATCACGGACAGCAAGGCCCATCATTACTTGCAGGTTACATTATACATCACGGACAGCAAGGCCCATCATTACTTGCAGGTTACATTATACATCACGGACGGCAAGGCCCATCATTACTTGCAGGTTACATTATACATCACGGACAGCAAGGCCCATCATTACTTGCAGGTTACATCACATCACGGACAGCAAGGCCCATCATTACTTGCAGGTTACATTATACATCACGGACAGCAAGGCCCATCATTACTTGCAGGTTACATTATACATCACAAGGCCCATCATTACTTGCAGGTTACATTATACATCACGGACGGCAAGGCCCATCATTACTTGCAGGTTACATTATACATCACGGACGGACAGCAAGGCCCATCATTACTTGCAGGTTACATTATTATACATCACGGACAGCAAGGCCCATCATTACTTGCAGGTTACATTATACATCACGGACAGCAAGGCCCATCATTACTTGCAGGTTACATTATACATCACGGACAGCAAGGCCCATCATTACTTGCAGGTTACATTATACATCACAAGGCCCATCATTACAGGTTACATCAGGCAAGGCCCATCATTACTTGCAGGTTACATTATACATCACGGACGGCAAGGCCCATCATTACTTGCAGGTTACATTATACATCACGGACAGCAAGGCCCATCATTACTTGCAGGTTACATTATACATCACGGACTTGCAGGTTACAGCAAGGCCCATCATTACTTGCAGGTTACATTATACATCACGGACAGCAAGGCCCATCATTACTTGCAGGTTACATTATACATCACGGACAGCAAGGCCCATCATTACTTGCAGGTTACATTATACATCACGGACGGCAAGGCCCATCATTACTTGCAGGTTACATTATACATCACGGACAAGGCCCATCATTACTTGCAGGTTACATTATACATCACGGACAGCAAGGCCCATCATTACTTGCAGGTTACATCACGGACAGCAAGGCCCATCATTACTTGCAGGTTACATCACGGACGGCAAGGCCCATCATTACTTGCAGGTTACATTATACATCACGGACGGCAAGGCCCATCATTACTTGCAGGTTACATTATACATCACGGACAAGGCCCATCATTACTTGCAGGTTACATTATACATCACGGACAGCAAGGCCCATCATTACTTGCAGGTTACATTATACATCACGGACAGCAAGGCCCATCATTACTTGCAGGTTACATTATACATCACGGACAGCAAGGCCCATCATTACTTGCAGGTTACATTATACATCACGGACAGCAAGGCCCATCATTACTTGCAGGTTACATTTACATCACGGACGGCAAGGCCCATCATTACTTGCAGGTTACATTATACATCACGGACGGCAAGGCCCATCATTACTTGCAGGTTACATTATACATCACGGACAGCAAGGCCCATCATTACTTGCAGGTTACATTATACATCACGGACGGCAAGGCCCATCATTACTTGCAGGTTACATCACGGACAGCAAGGCCCATCATTACTTGCAGGTTACATTATACATCACGGACAGCAAGGCCCATCATTACTTGCAGGTTACATTATACATCACGGACGGCAAGGCCCATCATTACTTGCAGGTTACATTATACATCACGGACGGCAAGGCCCAGGTTATCATCACGGACAGCAAGGCCCATCATTACTTGCAGGTTACATTATACATCACGGACAGCAAGGCCCATCATTACTTGCAGGTTACATCACGGACAGCAAGGCCCATCATTACTTGCAGGTTACATTATACATCACGGACAGCAAGGCCCATCATTACTTGCAGGTTACATTATACATCACGGACAGCAAGGCCCATCATTACTTGCAGGTTACATTATACATCACGGACAGCAAGGCCCATCATTACTTGCAGGTTACATCACGGACAGCAAGGCCCATCATTACTTGCAGGTTACATCACGGACGGCAAGGCCCATCATTACTTGCAGGTTACATTATACATCACGGACAGCAAGGCCCATCATTACTTGCAGGTTACATTATACATCACGGACAGCAAGGCCCATCATTACTTGCAGGTTACATTATACATCACGGACAGCAAGGCCCATCATTACTTGCAGGTTACATCACGGACAGCAAGGCCCATCATTACTTGCAGGTTACATTATACATCACGGACAGCAAGGCCCATCATTACTTGCAGGTTACATTATACATCACGGACAGCAAGGCCCATCATTACTTGCAGGTTACATTACATCACGGACGGCAAGGCCCATCACAGGTTACATTATACATCACGGACGGCAAGGCCCATCATTACTTGCAGGTTACATTATACATCACGGACAGCAAGGCCCATCATTACAGGTTACATCACGGACAGCAAGGTTACATTATACATCACGGACGGCAAGGCCCATCATTACTTGCAGGTTACATTATACATCACGGACGGCAAGGCCCATCATTACTTGCAGGTTACATTATACATCACGGACAGCAAGGCCCATCATTACTTGCAGGTTACATTATACATCACGGACAGCAAGGCCCATCATTACTTGCAGGTTACATCACGGACAGCAAGGCCCATCATCATTACTCACGGACAGCAAGGCCCATCATTACTTGCAGGTTACATTATACATCACGGACGGCAAGGCCCATCATTACTTGCAGGTTACATTATACATCACGGACAGCAAGGCCCATCATTACTTGCAGGTTACATTATACATCACGGACGGCAAGGCCCATCATTACTTGCAGGTTACATTATACATCACGGACGGCAAGGCCCATCATTACTTGCAGGTTACATTATACATCACGGACAGCAAGGCCCATCATTACTTGCAGGTTACATTATACATTATAGGCCCATCACAGGTTACATCACGGACAGCAAGGCCCATCATTACTTGCAGGTTACATTATACATCACGGACAGCAAGGCCCATCATTACTTGCAGGTTACATTATACATCACGGACAGCAAGGCCCATCATTACTTGCAGGTTACATTATACATCACGGACAGCAAGGCCCATCATTACTTGCAGGTTACATTATACATCACGGACAGCAAGGCCCATCATTACTTGCAGGTTACATCACGGACAGCAGGTTACATCACGGACGGCAAGGCCCATCATTACTTGCAGGTTACATTATACATCACGGACGGCAAGGCCCATCATTACTTGCAGGTTACATTATACATCACGGACAGCAAGGCCCATCATTACTTGCAGGTTACATTATACATCACGGACGGCAAGGCCCATCATTACTTGCAGGTTACATCACGGACAGCAAGGCCCATCATTACTTGCAGGTTACATTATACATCACGGACGGCAAGGCCCATCATTACTTGCAGGTTACATTATACATCACGGACAGCAAGGCCCATCATTACTTGCAGGTTACATTATACATCACGGACGGCAAGGCCCATCATTACTTGCAGGTTACATTATACATCACGGACGGCAAGGCCCATCATTACTTGCAGGTTACATTTACATCACGGACGGCAAGGCCCATCATTACTTGCAGGTTACATCACGGACAGCAAGGCCCATCATTACTTGCAGGTTACATTATACATCACGGACAGCAAGGCCCATCATTACTTGCAGGTTACATTATACATCACGGACAGCAAGGCCCATCATTACTTGCAGGTTACATTATACATCACGGACAGCAAGGCCCATCATTACTTGCAGGTTACATCACGGACAGCAAGGCCCATCATTACTTGCAGGTTACATCACGGACAAGGCCCATCATTACTTGCAGGTTACATTATACATCACGGACGGCAAGGCCCATCATTACTTGCAGGTTACATTATACATCACGGACAGCAAGGCCCATCATTACTTGCAGGTTACATTATACATCACGGACGGCAAGGCCCATCATTACTTGCAGGTTACATCACGGACAGCAAGGCCCATCATTACTTGCAGGTTACATACATCACGGACAGCAAGGCCCATCATTACTTGCAGGTTACATTATACATCACGGACAGCAAGGCCCATCATTACTTGCAGGTTACATTATACATCACGGACAGCAAGGCCCATCATTACTTGCAGGTTACATTATACATCACGGACGGCAAGGCCCATCATTACTTGCAGGTTACATTATACATCACGGACAGCAAGGCCCATCATTACTTGCAGGTTACATCACGGACAGCAAGGACTTGCAGGCAAGGCCCATCATTACTTGCAGGTTACATTATACATCACGGACAGCAAGGCCCATCATTACTTGCAGGTTACATTATACATCACGGACGGCAAGGCCCATCATTACTTGCAGGTTACATTATACATCACGGACAGCAAGGCCCATCATTACAGGTTACATCACGGACAGCAAGGCCCATCATTACTTGCAGGTTACATTATACATCACGGACGGCAAGGCCCATCATTACTTGCAGGTTACATTATACATCACGGACAGCAAGGCCCATCATTACTTGCAGGTTACATTATACATCACGGACGGACAGCAAGGCCCATCATTACTTGCAGGTTACATTATACATCACGGACAGCAAGGCCCATCATTACTTGCAGGTTACATTATACATCACGGACAGCAAGGCCCATCATTACTTGCAGGTTACATTATACATCACGGACGGCAAGGCCCATCATTACTTGCAGGTTACATTATACATCACGGACGGCAAGGCCCATCATTACTTGCAGGTTACATTATACATCACGGACAGCAAGGCCCATCATTACTTGCAGGTTACATCAGGCCCATCATTACTTGCAGGTTACATGCAAGGCCCATCATTACTTGCAGGTTACATTCATCACGGACGGCAAGGCCCATCATTACTTGCAGGTTACATTATACATCACGGACAGCAAGGCCCATCATTACTTGCAGGTTACATTATACATCACGGACAGCAAGGCCCATCATTACTTGCAGGTTACATTATACATCACGGACAGCAAGGCCCATCATTACTTGCAGATTACATTATACATCACGGACGGCAAGGCCCATCATTACTTGCAGGTTACATTATACATCACGGACAGCAAGGCCCATCATTACTTGCAGGTTACATCACGGACAGCAAGGCCCATCATTACTTGCAGGTTACATCACGGACAGCAAGGCCCATCATTACTTGCAGGTTACATTATACATCACGGACGGCAAGGCCCATCATTACTTGCAGGTTACATTATACATCACGGACAGCAAGGCCCATCATTACTTGCAGGTTACATTATACATCACGGACGGCAAGGCCCATCATTACTTGCAGGTTACATCACGGACAGCAAGGCCCATCATTACTTGCAGGTTACATTATACATCACGGACGGCAAGGCCCATCATTACTTGCAGGTTACATTATACATCACGGACAGCAAGGCCCATCATTACTTGCAGGTTACATTATACATCACGGACGGCAAGGCCCATCATTACTTGCAGGTTACATTATACATCACGGACGGCAAGGCCCATCATTACTTGCAGGTTACATCACGGACAGCAAGGCCCATCATTACTTGCAGGTTACATTATACATCACGGACAGCAAGGCCCATCATTACTTGCAGGTTACATTATACATCACGGACGGCAAGGCCCATCATTACTTGCAGGTTACATTATACATCACGGACAGCAAGGCCCATCATTACTTGCAGGTTACATCACGGACAGCAAGGCCCATCATTACTTGCAGGTTACATCACGGACAGCAAGGCCCATCATTACTTGCAGGTTACATTATACATCACGGACGGCAAGGCCCATCATTACTTGCAGGTTACATTATACATCACGGACAGCAAGGCCCATCATTACTTGCAGGTTACATTATACATCACGGACGGCAAGGCCCATCATTACTTGCAGGTTACATCACGGACAGCAAGGCCCATCATTACTTGCAGGTTACATTATACATCACGGACAGCAAGGCCCATCATTACTTGCAGGTTACATTATACATCACGGACAGCAAGGCCCATCATTACTTGCAGGTTACATTATACATCACGGACAGCAAGGCCCATCATTACTTGCAGGTTACATTATACATCACGGACGGCAAGGCCCATCATTACTTGCAGGTTACATTATACATCACGGACAGCAAGGCCCATCATTACTTGCAGGTTACATCACGGACAGCAAGGCCCATCATTTACATCACGGACAGCAAGGCCCATCATTACTTGCAGGTTACATTATACATCACGGACAGCAAGGCCCATCATTACTTGCAGGTTACATTATACATCACGGACAGCAAGGCCCATCATTACTTGCAGGTTACATTATACATCACGGACAGCAAGGCCCATCATTATCTTGCAGGTTACATTATACATCACGGACAGCAAGGCCCATCATTACTTGCAGGTTACATTATACATCACGGACAGCAAGGCCCATCATTACTTGCAGGTTACATTATACATCACGGACGGCAAGGCCCATCATTACTTGCAGGTTACATTATACATCACGGACAGCAAGGCCCATCATTACTTGCAGGTTACATTATACATCACGGACGGCAAGGCCCATCATTACTTGCAGGTTACATCACGGACAGCAAGGCCCATCATTACTTGCAGGTTACATTATACATCACGGACAGCAAGGCCCATCATTACTTGCAGGTTACATTATACATCACGGACGGCAAGGCCCATCATTACTTGCAGGTTACATTATCACGGACAGCAACATCACTTGCAGGACATCACGGACAGCAAGGCCCATCATTACTTGCAGGTTACATTATACATCACGGACAGCAAGGCCCATCATTACTTGCAGGTTACATTATACATCACGGACGGCAAGGCCCATCATTACTTGCAGGTTACATTATACATCACGGACAGCAAGGCCCATCATTACTTGCAGGTTACATCACGGACGGCAAGGCCCATCATTACTTGCAGGTTACATTATACATCACGGACAGCAAGGCCCATCATTACTTGCAGGTTACATTATACATCACGGACGGCAAGGCCCATCATTACTTGCAGGTTACATTATACATCACGGACAGCAAGGCCCATCATTACTTGCAGGTTACATTATACATCACGGACGGCAAGGCCCATCATTACTTGCAGGTTACATCACGGACAGCAAGGCCCATCATTACTTGCAGGTTACATTATACATCACGGACGGCAAGGCCCATCATTACTTGCAGGTTACATTATACATCACGGACAGCAAGGCCCATCATTACTTGCAGGTTACATTATACATCACGGACGGCAAGGCCCATCATTACTTGCAGGTTACATTATACATCACGGACGGCAAGGCCCATCATTACTTGCAGGTTACATTATACATCACGGACAGCAAGGCCCATCATTACTTGCAGGTTACATTATATCATCACGGACAGCAAGGCCCATCATTACTTGCAGGTTACATTATACATCACGGACAGCAAGGCCCATCATTACTTGCAGGTTACATTATACATCACGGACGGCAAGGCCCATCATTACTTGCAGGTTACATTATACATCACGGACAGCAAGGCCCATCATTACTTGCAGGTTACATCACGGACAGCAAGGCCCATCATTACTTGCAGGTTACATTATACATCACGGACGGCAAGGCCCATCATTACTTGCAGGTTACATTATACATCACGGACAGCAAGGCCCATCATTACTTGCAGGTTACATTATACATCACGGACGGCAAGGCCCATCATTACTTGCAGGTTACATCACGGACAGCAAGGCCCATCATTACTTGCAGGTTACATTATACATCACGGACAGCAAGGCCCATCATTACTTGCAGGTTACATTATACATCACGGACAGCAAGGCCCATCATTACTTGCAGGTTACATTATACATCACGGACGGCAAGGCCCATCATTACTTGCAGGTTACATTATACATCACGGACGGCAAGGCCCATCATTACTTGCAGGTTACATTATACATCACGGACAGCAAGGCCCATCATTACTTGCAGGTTACATCACGGACAGCAAGGCCCATCATTACTTGCAGGTTACATCACGGACGGCAAGGCCCATCATTACTTGCAGGTTACATTATACATCACGGACGGCAAGGCCCATCATTACTTGCAGGTTACATTATACATCACGGACAGCAAGGCCCATCATTACTTGCAGGTTACATTATACATCACGGACAGCAAGGCCCATCATTACTTGCAGGTTACATTATACATCACGGACAGCAAGGCCCATCATTACTTGCAGGTTACATTATACATCACGGACGGCAAGGCCCATCATTACTTGCAGGTTACATTATACATCACGGACAGCAAGGCCCATCATTACTTGCAGGTTACATTATACATCACAGGTTACATCAGCAAGGCCCATCATTACTTGCAGGTTACATTATACATCACGGACGGCAAGGCCCATCATTACTTGCAGGTTACATTATACATCACGGACAGCAAGGCCCATCATTACTTGCAGGTTACATTATACATCACGGACAGCAAGGCCCATCATTACTTGCAGGTTACATCACGGACAGCAAGGCCCATCATTACATACATCACGGACGGCAAGGCCCATCATTACTTGCAGGTTACATTATACATCACGGACGGCAAGGCCCATCATTACTTGCAGGTTACATTATACATCACGGACGGCAAGGCCCATCATTACTTGCAGGTTACATTATACATCACGGACGGCAAGGCCCATCATTACTTGCAGGTTACAGGTTACATTCATTACTTGCAGGTTACATCGGACAGCAAGGCCCATCATTACTTGCAGGTTACATTATACATCACGGACAGCAAGGCCCATCATTACTTGCAGGTTACATTATACATCACGGACGGCAAGGCCCATCATTACTTGCAGGTTACATTATACATCACGGACAGCAAGGCCCATCATTACTTGCAGGTTACATCACGGACAGCAAGGCCCATCATTACTTGCAGGTTACATCACGGACGGCAAGGCCCATCATTACTTGCAGGTTACATTATACATCACGGACGGCAAGGCCCATCATTACTTGCAGGTTACATTATACATCACGGACAGCAAGGCCCATCATTACTTGCAGGTTACATTATACATCACGGACGGCAAGGCCCATCATTACTTGCAGGTTACATCACGGACAGCAAGGCCCATCATTACTTGCAGGTTACATTATACATCACGGACAGCAAGGCCCATCATTACTTGCAGGTTACATTATACATCACGGACAGCAAGGCCCATCATTACTTGCAGGTTACATTATACATCACGGACGGCAAGGCCCATCATTACTTGCAGGTTACATTATACATCACGGACGGCAAGGCCCATCATTACTTGCAGGTTACATTATACATCACGGACAGCAAGGCCCATCATTACTTGCAGGTTTCACGGACAGCAGGCCCATCATTACTTGCATACATCACGGACGGCAAGGCCCATCATTACTTGCAGGTTACATTATACATCACGGACGGCAAGGCCCATCATTACAGGTTACATTATACATCACGGACAGCAAGGCCCATCATTACTTGCAGGTTACATTATACATCACGGACAGCAAGGCCCATCATTACTTGCAGGTTACATTATACATCACGGACGGCAAGGCCCATCATTACTTGCAGGTTACATTATACATCACGGACAGCAAGGCCCATCATTACTTGCAGGTTACATTATACATCACGGACGGCAAGGCCCATCATTACTTGCAGGTTACATTATACATCACGGACAGCAAGGCCCATCATTACTTGCAGGTTACATTATACATCACGGACAGCAAGGCCCATCATTACTTGCAGGTTACATTATACATCACGGACGGCAAGGCCCATCATTACATTGACAGGCCCATCATTACATTATACATCACGGACAGCAAGGCCCATCATTACTTGCAGGTTACATTATACATCACGGACAGCAAGGCCCATCATTACTTGCAGGTTACATTATACATCAGGTTACATCACGGACAGCAAGGCCCATCATTACTTGCAGGTTACATTATACATCACGGACAGCAAGGCCCATCATTACTTGCAGGTTACATTATACATCACGGACAGCAAGGCCCATCATTACTTGCAGGTTACATTATACATCACGGACAGCAAGGCCCATCATTACTTGCAGGTTACATTTACATCACGGACAGCAAGGCCCATCATTACTTGCAGGTTACATTATACATCACGGACAGCAAGGCCCATCATTACTTGCAGGTTACATTATACATCACGGACAGCAAGGCCCATCATTACTTGCAGGTTACATTATACATCACGGACGGCAAGGCCCATCATTACTTGCAGGTTACATTATACATCACGGACAGCAAGGCCCATCATTACTTGCAGGTTACATTATACACGGACAGCAAGGCCCATCATTACTTGCAGGTTACATTATACATCACGGACAGCAAGGCCCATCATTACTTGCAGGTTACATTATACATCACGGACAGCAAGGCCCATCATTACTTGCAGGTTACATTATACATCACGGACAGCAAGGCCCATCATTACTTGCAGGTTACATTATACATCACGGACGGCAAGGCCCATCATTACTTGCAGGTTACATTATACATCACGGACGGCAAGGCCCATCATTACTTGCAGGTTACATTATACATCACGGACAGCAAGGCCCATCATTACTTGCAGGTTACATTATACATCACGGACAGCAAGGCCCATCATTACTTGCAGGTTACATTATACATCACGGACAGCAAGGCCCATCATTACTTGCAGGTTACATTATACATCACGGACAGCAAGGCCCATCATTACTTGCAGGTTACATTATACATCACGGACAGCAAGGCCCATCATTACTTGCAGGTTACATTATTAGGTTACATCACGGACGGCAAGGCCCATCATTACTTGCAGGTTACATTATACATCACGGACGGCAAGGCCCATCATTACTTGCAGGTTACATTATACATCACGGACAGCAAGGCCCATCATTACTTGCAGGTTACATTATACATCACGGACGGCAAGGCCCATCATTACTTGCAGGTTACATCACGGACAGCAAGGCCCATCATTACTTGCAGGTTACATTATACATCACGGACAGCAAGGCCCATCATTACTTGCAGGTTACATTATACATCACGGACAGCAAGGCCCATCATTACTTGCAGGTTACATTATACATCACGGACAGCAAGGCCCATCATTACTTGCAGGTTATCATTATACATCACGGACGGCAAGGCCCATCATTACTTGCAGGTTACATTATACATCACGGACGGCAAGGCCCATCATTACTTGCAGGTTACATTATACATCACGGACAGCAAGGCCCATCATTACTTGCAGGTTACATTATACATCACGGACGGCAAGGCCCATCATTACTTGCAGGTTACATTATACAGGTTACATTATACATCACGGACAGCAAGGCCCATCATTACTTGCAGGTTACATTATACATCACGGACAGCAAGGCCCATCATTACTTGCAGGTTACATTATACATCACGGACGGCAAGGCCCATCATTACTTGCAGGTTACATTATACATCACGGACAGCAAGGCCCATCATTACTTGCAGGTTACATTATACATCACGGACAGCAAGGCCCATCATTACTTGCAGGTTACATTATACATCACGGACGGCAAGGCCCATCATTACTTGCAGGTTACATTATACATCACGGACGGCAAGGCCCATCATTACTTGCAGGTTACATTATACATCACGGACAGCAAGGCCCATCATTACTTGCAGGTTACATTATACATCGGACGGCCCATCATTACTTGCAGGTTACATCACGGACGGCAAGGCCCATCATTACTTGCAGGTTACATTATACATCACGGACAGCAAGGCCCATCATTACTTGCAGGTTACATTATACATCACGGACAGCAAGGCCCATCATTACTTGCAGGTTACATTATACATCACGGACGGCAAGGCCCATCATTACTTGCAGGTTACATTATACATCACGGACAGCAAGGCCCATCATTACTTGCAGGTTACATTATACATCACGGACGGCAAGGCATTACTTGCAGGTTACATCACGGACAGCAAGGCCCATCATTACTTGCAGGTTACATTATACATCACGGACAGCAAGGCCCATCATTACTTGCAGGTTACATTATACATCACGGACGGCAAGGCCCATCATTACTTGCAGGTTACATTATACATCACGGACAGCAAGGCCCATCATTACTTGCAGGTTACATTACTTGCAGGTTACATTATACATCACGGACAGCAAGGCCCATCATTACTTGCAGGTTACATTATACATCACGGACAGCAAGGCCCATCATTACTTGCAGGTTACATTATACATCACGGACGGCAAGGCCCATCATTACTTGCAGGTTACATCACGGACAGCAAGGCCCATCATTACTTGCAGGTTACATTATACATCACGGACAGCAAGGCCCATCATTACTTGCAGGTTACATTATACATCACGGACAGCAAGGCCCATCATTACTTGCAGGTTACATTATACATCACGGCAAGGCCCATCATTACTTGCAGGTTACATTATACATCAAGGCAAGGGCCCATCATTACTTGCAGGTTACATTATACATCACGGACAGCAAGGCCCATCAAGGCCCAGCAAGGCCCATCATTACTTGCAGGTTACATTATACATCACGGACGGCAAGGCCCATCATTACTTGCAGGTTACATTATACATCACGGACAGCAAGGCCCATCATTACTTGCAGGTTACATTATACATCACGGACAGCAAGGCCCATCATTACTTGCAGGTTACATTATACATCACGGACAGCAAGGCCCATCATTACTTGCAGGTTACATTATACATCACGGACGGCCTATCAAGGCCCATCATTACTTGCAGGTTACATTATACATCACGGACAGCAAGGCCCATCATTACTTGCAGGTTACATTATACATCACGGACAGCAAGGCCCATCATTACTTGCAGGTTACATTATACATCACGGACGGCAAGGCCCATCATTACTTGCAGGTTACATTATACATCACGGACAGCAAGGCCCATCATTACTTGCAGGTTACATTATACATCACGGACAGCAAGGCCCATCATTACTTGCAGGTTACATCACGGACAGCAAGGCCCATCATTACTTGCAGGTTACATTATACATCACGGACGGCAAGGCCCATCATTACTTGCAGGTTACATTATACATCACGGACGGCAAGGCCCATCATTACTTGCAGGTTACATTATACATCACGGACGGCAAGGCCCATCATTACTTGCAGGTTACATTATACATCACGGACGGCAAGGCCCATCATGGCAGGTTACATTATACATCACGGACAGCAAGGCCCATCATTACTTGCAGGTTACATTTACATCACGGACAGCAAGGCCCATCATTACTTGCAGGTTACATTATACATCACGGACGGCAAGGCCCATCATCATTTACATCACGGACGGCAAGGCCCATCATTACTTGCAGGTTACATTATACATCACGGACAGCAAGGCCCATCATTACTTGCAGGTTACATCACGGACAGCAAGGCCCATCATTACTTGCAGGTTACATCACGGACGGCAAGGCCCATCATTACTTGCAGGTTACATTATACATCACGGACGGCAAGGCCCATCATTACTTGCAGGTTACATTATACATCACGGACAGCAAGGCCCATCATTACTTGCAGGTATACATCACGGACAGCAAGGCCCATCATTACTTGCAGGTTACATTTATCACGGACAGCAAGGCCCATCATTACTTGCAGGTTACATCACGGACAGCAAGGCCCATCATTACTTGCAGGTTACATTATACATCACGGACGGGCAAGGCCCATCATTACTTGCAGGTTACATTATACATCACGGACAGCAAGGCCCATCATTACTTGCAGGTTACATTATACATCACGGACAGCAAGGCCCATCATTACTTGCAGGTTACATTATACATGCCCATCATTACAGGTTACATTATACATCACGGACGGCAAGGCCCATCATTACTTGCAGGTTACATTATACATCACGGACAGCAAGGCCCATCATTACTTGCAGGTTACATTATACATCACGGACTTGCAGGTTACATTATACATCACGGCCCATCATTACTTGCAGGTTACATTATACATCACGGACAGCAAGGCCCATCATTACTTGCAGGTTACATTATACATCACGGACGGCAAGGCCCATCATTACTTGCAGGTTACATCACGGACAGCAAGGCCCATCATTACTTGCAGGTTACATTATACATCACGGACAGCAAGGCCCATCATTACTTGCAGGTTACATTATACATCACGGACAGCAAGGCCCATCATTACTTGCAGGTTACATTATACATCACGGACAGCAAGGCCCATCATTACTTGCAGGTTACATTATACATCACGGACGGCAAGGCCCATCATTACTTGCAGGTTACATCACGGACAGCAAGGCCCATCATTACTTGCAGGTTACATTATACATCACAAGGCCATCAGCAAGGCCAAGGCCCATCATTACTTGCAGGTTACATTATACATCACGGACAGCAAGGCCCATCATTACTTGCAGGTTACATCACGGACAGCAAGGCCCATCATTACTTGCAGGTTACATTATACATCACGGACAGCAAGGCCCATCATTACTTGCAGGTTACATTATACATCACGGACAGCAAGGCCCATCATTACTTGCAGGTTACATTATACATCACGGACAGCAAGGCCCATCATTACTTGCAGGTTACATTATACATCACGGACAGCAAGGCCCATCATTACTTGCAGGTTACATCACGGACAGCAAGGCCCATCATTACTTGCAGGTTACATTATACATCACGGACAGCAAGGCCCATCATTACTTGCAGGTTACATTATACATCACGGACGGCAAGGCCCATCATTACTTGCAGGTTACATTATACATCACGGACAGCAAGGCAGGTTACAGCAAGGCCCATCATTACTTGCAGGTTACATTATACATCACGGACAGCAAGGCCCATCATTACTTGCAGGTTACATTATACATCACGGACAGCAAGGCCCATCATTACTTGCAGGTTACATACATCACGGACGGCAAGGCCCATCATTACTTGCAGGTTACATTATACATCACGGACAGCAAGGCCCATCATTACTTGCAGGTTACATTATACATCACGGACGGCAAGGCCCATCATTACTTGCAGGTTACATTATACATCACGGACAGCAAGGCCCATCATTACTTGCAGGTTACATTATACATCACGGACGGCAAGGCCCATCATTACTTGCAGGTTACATTATACATCACGGACAGCAAGGCCCATCATTACTTGCAGGTTACATTATACATCACGGACGGCAAGGCCCATCATTACTTGCAGGTTACATTATACATCACGGACAGCAAGGCCCATCATTACTTGCAGGTTACATTATACATCGGACAAGGCCCATCATTACTTGCAGGTTACATCACGGACAGCAAGGCCCATCATTACTTGCAGGTTACATTATACATCACGGACAGCAAGGCCCATCATTACTTGCAGGTTACATTATACATCACGGACAGCAAGGCCCATCATTACTTGCAGGTTACATTATACATCACGGACGGCAAGGCCCATCATTACTTGCAGGTTACATTATACATCACGGACGGCAAGGCCCATCATTACTTGCAGGTTACATTATACATCACGGACAGCAAGGCCCATCATTACTTGCAGGTTACATCACGGACAGCAAGGCCCATCATTACTTGCAGGTTACATCACGGACGGCAAGGCCCATCATTACTTGCAGGTTACATTATACATCACGGACGGCAAGGCCCATCATTACTTGCAGGTTACATTATACATCACGGACAGCAAGGCCCATCATTACTTGCAGGTTACATTATACATCACGGACAGCAAGGCCCATCATTACTTGCAGGTTACATTATACATCACGGACAGCAAGGCCCATCATTACTTGCAGGTTACATTATACATCACGGACGGCAAGGCCCATCATTACTTGCAGGTTACATTATACATCACGGACAGCAAGGCCCATCATTACTTGCAGGTTACATCACGGACAGCAAGGCCCATCATTACTTGCAGGTTACATCACGGACGGGCAAGGCCCATCATTACTTGCAGGTTACATTATACATCACGGACGGCAAGGCCCATCATTACTTGCAGGTTACATTATACATCACGGACAGCAAGGCCCATCATTACTTGCAGGTTACATTATACATCACGGACGGCAAGGCCCATCATTACTTGCAGGTTACATCACGGACAGCAAGGCCCATCATTACTTGCAGGTTACATTATACATCACGGACAGCAAGGCCCATCATTACTTGCAGGTTACATTATACATCACGGACGGCAAGGCCCATCATTACTTGCAGGTTACATTATACATCACGGACGGCAAGGCCCATCATTACTTGCAGGTTACATTATACATCACGGACGGCAAGGCCCATCATTACTTGCAGGTTACATTATACATCACGGACGGCAAGGCCCATCATTACTTGCAGGTTACATTATACATCACGGACAGCAAGGCCCATCATTACTTGCAGGTTACATTATACATCACGGACAGCAAGGCCCATCATTACTTGCAGGTTACATTATACATCACGGACGGCAAGGCCCATCATTACTTGCAGGTTACATCACGGACAGCAAGGCCCATCATTACTTGCAGGTTACATTATACATCACGGACAGCAAGGCCCATCATTACTTGCAGGTTACATTATACATCACGGACGGCAAGGCCCATCATTACTTGCAGGTTACATTATACATCACGGACGGCAAGGCCCATCATTACTTGCAGGTTACATTATACATCACGGACGGCAAGGCCCATCATTACTTGCAGGTTACATTATACATCACGGACGGCAAGGCCCATCATTACTTGCAGGTTACATTATACATCACGGACGGCAAGGCCCATCATTACTTGCAGGTTACATCACGGACAGCAAGGCCCATCATTACTTGCAGGTTACATTATACATCACGGACAGCAAGGCCCATCATTACTTGCAGGTTACATTATACATCACGGACGGCAAGGCCCATCATTACTTGCAGGTTACATTATACATCACGGACAGCAAGGCCCATCATTACTTGCAGGTTACATACGGACAGCAAGGCCCATCATTACTTCAGGTTACATCACGGACAGCAAGGCCCATCATTACTTGCAGGTTACATTATACATCACGGACGGCAAGGCCCATCATTACTTGCAGGTTACATTATACATCACGGACAGCAAGGCCCATCATTACTTGCAGGTTACATTATACATCACGGACAAGGGCAAGGCCCATCATTACTTGCAGGTTACATCACGGACAGCAAGGCCCATCATTACTTGCAGGTTACATTATACATCACGGACAGCAAGGCCCATCATTACTTGCAGGTTACATTATACATCACGGACAGCAAGGCCCATCATTACTTGCAGGTTACATTATACATCACGGACGGCAAGGCCCATCATTACTTGCAGGTTACATTATACATCACGGACAGCAAGGCCCATCATTACTTGCAGGTTACATTATACATCACGGACAGCAAGGCCCATCATTACTTGCAGGTTACATCACGGACAGCAAGGCCCATCATTACTTGCAGGTTACATCACGGACGGCAAGGCCCATCATTACTTGCAGGTTACATTATACATCACGGACAGCAAGGCCCATCATTACTTGCAGGTTACATTATACATCACGGACGGCAAGGCCCATCATTACTTGCAGGTTACATTATACATCACGGACAGCAAGGCCCATCATTACTTGCAGGTTACATTATACATCACGGACAGCAAGGCCCATCATTACTTGCAGGTTGCATTATACATCACGGATAGGCCCATCATTACTTGCAGGTTACATTATACATCACGGACAGCAAGGCCCATCATTACTTGCAGGGTTAGGCCCATCATTATTATACATCACGGACAGCAAGGCCCATCATTACTTGCAGGTTACATTATACATCACGGACGGCAAGGCCCATCATTACTTGCAGGTTACATTATACATCACGGACAGCAAGGCCCATCATTACTTGCAGGTTACATTATACATCACGGACAGCAAGGCCCATCATTACTTGCAGGTTACATTATACATCACGGACAGCAAGGCCCATCATTACTTGCAGGTTACATTATACATCACGGACAGCAAGGCCCATCATTACTTGCAGGTACATCACGGACAGCAAGGCCCATCATTACTTGCAGGTTACATCACGGACGGCAAGGCCCATCATTACTTGCAGGTTACATTATACATCACGGACAGCAAGGCCCATCACTTGCAGGACATCACGGACAGCAAGGCCCATCATTACTTGCAGGTTACATTATACATCACGGACGGCAAGGCCCATCATTACTTGCAGGTTACATTATACATCACGGACAGCAAGGCCCATCATTACTTGCAGGTTACATTATACATCACGGACAGCAAGGCCCATCATTACTTGCAGGTTACATTATACATCACGGACAGCAAGGCCCATCATTACTTGCAGGTTACATTATACATCACGGACAGCAAGGCCCATCATTACTTGCAGGTTACATTATACATCACGGACAGCAAGGCCCATCATTACTTGCAGGTTACATCACGGACAGCAAGGCCCATCATTACTTGCAGGTTACATCACGGACGGCAAGGCCCATCATTACTTGCAGGTTACATTATACATCACGGACAGCAAGGCCCATCATTACTTGCAGGTTACATTATACATCACGGACAGCAAGGCCCATCATTACTTGCAGGTTACATTATACATCACGGACAGCAAGGCCCATCAGGTTACTTGCAGGTTACATTATACATCACGGACGGCAAGGCCCATCATTACTTGCAGGTTACATTTACATCACGGACAGCAAGGCCCATCATTACTTGCAGGTTACATTATACATCACGGACGGCAAGGCCCATCATTACTTGCAGGTTACATTATACATCACGGACGGCAAGGCCCATCATTACTTGCAGGTTACATTATACATCACGGACAAAGGCCCATCAACTTGCAGGTTACATCACAGCAAAGGCCATCATTACTTGCAGGTTACATACATCACGGACAGCAAGGCCCATCATTACTTGCAGGTTACATTATACATCACGGACGGCAAGGCCCATCATTACTTGCAGGTTACATTATACATCACGGACGGCAAGGCCCATCATTACTTGCAGGTTACATTATACATCACGGACAGCAAGGCCCATCATTACTTGCAGGTTACATTACTTGCATACATCACGGACGGCAAGGCCCATCATTACTTGCAGGTTACATTATACATCACGGACAGCAAGGCCCATCATTACTTGCAGGTTACATTATACATCACGGACAGCAAGGCCCATCATTACATCACGGACAGGTTACATTATACATCACGGACAGCAAGGCCCATCATTACTTGCAGGTTACATTATACATCACGGACAGCAAGGCCCATCATTACTTGCAGGTTACATTATACATCATCCACGGACAGCAAGGCCCATCATTACTTGCAGGTTACATTATACATCACGGACAGCAAGGCCCATCATTACTTGCAGGTTACATTATACATCACGGACAGCAAGGCCCATCATTACTTGCAGGTTACATTATACATCACGGACAGCAAGGCCCATCATTACTTGCAGGTTACATATCATTACTTGCAGGTTACATCACGGACGGCAAGGCCCATCATTACTTGCAGGTTACATTATACATCACGGACAGCAAGGCCCATCATTACTTGCAGGTTACATTATACATCACGGACGGCAAGGCCCATCAGGTTACTACATGCAAGGTTACTTGCAGGTTACATTATACATCACGGACAGCAAGGCCCATCATTACTTGCAGGTTACATTATACATCACGGACAGCAAGGCCCATCATTACTTGCAGGTTACATTATACATCACGGACAGCAAGGCCCATCATTACTTGCAGGTTACATCACGGACAGCAAGGCCCATCATTACTTGCAGGTTACATCACGGACAAGGCCCATCATTACTTGCAGGTTACATTATACATCACGGACAGCAAGGCCCATCATTACTTGCAGGTTACATTATACATCACGGACAGCAAGGCCCATCATTACTTGCAGGTTACATTATACATCACGGACAGCAAGGCCCATCATTACTTGCAGGTTACATTATACATCACGGACAGCAAGGCCCATCATTACTTGCAGGTTACATTATACATCACGGACGGCAAGGCCCATCATTACTTGCAGGTTACATTATACATCACGGACAGCAAGGCCCATCATTACTTGCAGGTTACATTATACAGGTTACATCACGGACGGCAAGGCCCATCATTACTTGCAGGTTACATTATACATCACGGACGGCAAGGCCCATCATTACTTGCAGGTTACATTATACATCACGGACAGCAAGGCCCATCATTACTTGCAGGTTACATTATACATCACGGACGGCAAGGCCCATCATTACTTGCAGGTTACATTATTATCATTATACATCACGGACAGCAAGGCCCATCATTACTTGCAGGTTACATTATACATCACGGACAGCAAGGCCCATCATTACTTGCAGGTTACATTATACATCACGGACGGCAAGGCCCATCATTACTTGCAGGTTACATTATACATCACGGACAGCAAGGCCCATCATTACTTGCAGGTTACATCACGGACAGCAAGGCCCATCATTACTTGCAGGTTACATCGGACGGCAAGGCCCATCATTACTTGCAGGTTACATTATACATCACGGACGGCAAGGCCCATCATTACTTGCAGGTTACATTATACATCACGGACAGCAAGGCCCATCATTACTTGCAGGTTACATTATACATCACGGACAGCAAGGCCCATCATTACTTGCAGGTTACATCACGGACAGCAAGGCCCATCATTACTTGCAGGTTACATTATACATCACGGACGGCAAGGCACATCATTACTTGCAGGTTACATTATACATCACGGACGGCAAGGCCCATCATTACTTGCAGGTTACATTATACATCACGGACAGCAAGGCCCATCACTTGCAGGTTACATTATACATCACGGACGGCAAGGCCCATCATTACTTGCAGGTTACATTATACATCACGGACACAGCAAGGCCCATCATTACTTGCAGGTTACATTATACATCACGGACAGCAAGGCCCATCATTACTTGCAGGTTACATTATACATCACGGACAGCAAGGCCCATCATTACTTGCAGGTTACAGGTTACATCACGGACGGCAAGGCCCATCATTACTTGCAGGTTACATTATACATCACGGACAGCAAGGCCCATCATTACTTGCAGGTTACATTCACATCACGGACAGCAAGGCCCATCATTACTTGCAGGTTACATTATACATCACGGACAGCAAGGCCCATCATTACTTGCAGGTTACATTATACATCACGGACAGCAAGGCCCATCATTACTTGCAGGTTACATTATACATCACGGACAGCAAGGCCCATCATTACTTGCAGGTTACATTATACATCACGGACAGCAAGGCCCATCATTACTTGCAGGTTACATTATACATCACGGACAGCAAGGCCCATCATTACTTGCAGGTTACATCAATGGACAGCAAGGCCCATCATTACTTGCAGGTTACATCACGGACAGCAAGGCCCATCATTACTTGCAGGTTACATCACGGACGGCAAGGCCCATCATTACTTGCAGGTTACATTATACATCACGGACGGCAAGGCCCATCATTACTTGCAGGTTACATTATACATCACGGACAGCAAGGCCCATCATTACTTGCAGGTTACATTATACATCACGGACGGCAAGGCCCATCATTACTTGCAGGTTACATCACGGACAGCAAGGCCCATCATTACTTGCAGGTTACATTATACATCACGGACGGCAAGGCCCATCATTACTTGCAGGTTACATTATACATCACGGACAGCAAGGCCCATCATTACTTGCAGGTTACATTATACATCACGGACGGCAAGGCCCATCATTACTTGCAGGTTACATTATACATCACGGACAGCAAGGCCCATCATTACTTGCAGGTTACATTATACATCACGGACAGCAAGGCCCATCATTACTTGCAGGTGCAGGTTACATCACGGACGGCAAGGCCCATCATTACTTGCAGGTTACATTATACATCACGGACAGCAGGCCCATCATTACTTGCAGGTTACATTATACATCAAGGCCCATTATTACGGAGGTTACATCCTTTTGACGGCAAGGCCCATAATTACTTGCAGGTATACATCACGGACGGCAAGGCCCATCATTACTTGCAGGTTACATTATACATCACGGACGGCAAGGCCCATCATTACTTGCAGGTTACATTATACATCACGGACAGCAAGGCCCATCATTACTTGCAGGTTACATTATACATCACGGACGGCAAGGCCCATCATTACTTGCAGGTTACATTATACATCACGGACGGCAAGGCCCATCATTACTTGCAGGTTACATTATACATCACGGACAGCAAGGCCCATCATTACTTGCAGGTTACATTATACATCACGGACGGCAAGGCCCATCATTACTTGCAGGTTACATCACGGACAGCAAGGCCCATCATTACTTGCAGGTTACATCACGGACAGCAAGGCCCATCATTACTTGCAGGTTACAAGGCCCATCATTACTTGCAGGTTACATCACGGACGGCAAGGCACATCATTACTTGCAGGTTACATTATACATCACGGACAGCAAGGCCCATCATTACTTGCAGGTTTTAGGTTACATCACGGACAGCAAGGCCCATCATTACTTGCAGGTTACATTTACATCACGGACGGCAAGGCCCATCATTAGGCACATCATTACTTGCAGGTTACATTATACATCACAGGTTACAATATACATCACGGACAGCAAGGCCCATCATTACTTGCAGGTTACATTATACATCACGGACAGCAAGGCCCATCATTACTTGCAGGTTACATTATACATCACGGACAGCAAGGCCCATCATTACTTGCAGGTTACATCACGGACAGCAAGGCCCATCATTACTTGCAGGTTACATTTACATCACGGACAGCAAGGCCCATCATTACTTGCAGGTTACATTATACATCACGGACAGCAAGGCCCATCATTACTTGCAGGTTACATTATACATCACGGACGGCAAGGCCCATCATTACTTGCAGGTTACATTATACATCACGGACAGCAAGGCCCATCATTACTTGCAGGTTACATTATACATCACGGACGGCAAGGCCCATCATTACTTGCGGGTTACATCACGGACAGCAAGGCCCATCATTACTTGCAGGTTACATTATACATCACGGACAGCAAGGCCCATCATTACTTGCAGGTTACATTATACATCACGGACAGCAAGGCCCATCATTACTTGCAGGTTACATTATACATCACGGACAGCAAGGACCATCATTACTTGCAGGTTACATTATACATTACGGACAGCAAGGCCCATCATTACTTGCAGGTTACATCACGGACAGCAAGGCCCATCATTACTTGCAGGTTACATCACGGACAGCAAGGCCCATCATTACTTGCAGGTTACATCACGGACAGCAAGGCCCATCATTACTTGCAGGTTACATCACGGACAGCAAGGCCCATCATTACTTGCAGGTTACATCACGGACGGCAAGGCACATCATTACTTGCAGGTTACATTATACATCACGGACAGCAAGGCCCATCATTACTTGCAGGTTACATTATACATCACGGACAGCAAGGCCCATCATTACTTGCAGGTTACATTATACATTACGGACAGCAAGGCCCATCATTACTTGCAGGTTACATTATACATCACGGACAGCAAGGACCATCATTACTTGCAGGTTACATTATACATTACGGACAGCAAGGCCCATCATTACTTGCAGGTTACATCACGGACAGCAAGGCCCATCATTACTTGCAGGTTACATCACGGACAGCAAGGCCCGTCATTACTTGCAGGTTACATCACGGACGGCAAGGCACATCATTACTTGCAGGTTACATTATACATCACGGACAGCAAGGCCCATCATTACTTGCAGGTTACATTATACATCACGGACAGCAAGGCCCATCATTACTTGCAGGTTACATTATACATCACGGACAGCAAGGCCCATCATTACTTGCAGGTTACATTATACATCACGGACGGCAAGGCCCATCATTACTTGCAGGTTACATTATACATCACGGACAGCAAGGCCCATCATTACTTGCAGGTTACATTATACATCACGGACGGCAAGGCCCATCATTACTTGCAGGTTACATTATACATCACGGACAGCAAGGCCCATCATTACTTGCAGGTTACATTATACATCACGGACGGCAAGGCCCATCATTACTTGCAGGTTACATTATACATCACGGACAGCAAGGCCCATCATTACTTGCAGGTTACATTATACGGACAGCAAGGCCCATCATTACTTGCAGGTTACATCACGGACAGCAAGGCCCATCATTACTTGCAGGTTTCACGGACAGCAAGGCCCATCATTACATTACATCACGGACAGCAAGGCCCATCATTACTTGCAGGTTACATTATACATCACGGACAGCAAGGCCCATCATTACTTGCAGGTTACATTATACATCACGGACGGCAAGGCCCATCATTACTTGCAGGTTACATTATACATTACGGACAGCAAGGCCCATCATTACTTGCAGGTTACATTATACATCACGGACAGCAAGGACCATCATTACTTGCAGGTACATTACGGACAGCAAGGCCCATCATTACTTGCAGGTTACATCACGGACAGCAAGGCCCATCATTACTTGCAGGTTACATCACGGACAGCAAGGCCCATATTACAGGTTACATCACGGACGGCAAGGCCCATCATTACTTGCAGGTTACATTATACATCACGGACAGCAAGGCCCATCATTACTTGCAGGTTACATTATACATCACGGACAGCAAGGCCCATCATTACTTGCAGGTTACATTATACATCACGGACAGCAAGGACCATCATTACTTGCAGGTTACATCACGGTGCAAGGCCCATCATTATACAGGTTACATCACGGACGGCAAGGCACATCATTACTTGCAGGTTACATTATACATCACGGACGGCAAGGCCCATCATTACTTGCAGGTTACATTATACATCACGGACAGCAAGGCCCATCATTACTTGCAGGTTACATTATACATCACGGACGGCAAGGCCCATCATTACTTGCAGGTTACATTATACATCACGGACAGCAAGGCCCATCATTACTTGCAGGTTACATTATACATCACGGACGGCAAGGCCCATCATTGCAGGTTACATTAGCAAGGCCCATCATTACTTGCAGGTTACATTATACATCACGGATGACAAGGCCCATCATTACTTGCAGGTTACATAATACATCACGGACAGCAAGGCCCATCATTACTTGCAGGTTACATTATACATCACGGACAGCAAGGCCCATAATTACTTGCAGGTTACATTATACATCACGGACGGCAATGCCCATCATTACTTGCAGGTTACATTATACATCACGGACAGCAATGCCCATCATTACTTGCAGGTTACATTATACATCACGGACGGCAAGGCCCATCATTACTTGCAGGTTACATTATACATCACGGACGGCAAGGCCCATCATTACTTGCAGGTTACATTATACATCACGGACAGCAAGGCCCATCATTACTTGCAGGTTACATCACGGACAGCAAGGCCCATCATTACTTGCAGGTTACATCACGGACGGCAAGGCCCATCATTACTTGCAGGTTACATCACGGACGGCAAGGCCCATCATTACTTGCAGGTTACATTATACATCACGGACATCAAGGCCCATCATTACTTGCAGGTTACATTATACATCACGGACAGCAAGGCCCATCATTACTTGCAGGTTACATTATACATCACGGACAGCAAGGCCCATCATTACTTGCAGGTTACATTATACATCACGGACAGCAAGGCCCATCATTACTTGCAGGTTACATTATACATCACGGACAGCAAGGCCCATCATTACTTGCAGGTTACATTATACATCACGGACAACAAGGCCCATAATTACTTGCAGGTTACATTATACATCACGGACAGCAAGGCCCATCATTACTTGCAGGTTACATTATACATCACGGACAGCAAGGCCCATCATTACTTGCAGGTTACATTATACATCACGGACAGCAAGGCCCATCATTACTTGCAGGTATACATCACGGACGGCAAGGCACATCATTGCTTGCAGGTTACATATACATCACGGACAGCAAGGCCATAATTATCAGGTTACATTATACATCACGGACGGCAAGGCCCATCACTTGCGGGTTACATTATACATCACGGACAGCAAGGCCCATCATTACTTGCAGGTTACATTATACATCACGGACGGCAAGGCCATCATTACTTGCAGGTTACATTATACATCACGGACAGCAAGGCCCATCATTACTTGCAGGTTACATTATACATCACGGACGGCAAGGCCCATCATTACTTGCAGGTTACATTATACATCACGGACAGCAAGGCCCATCATTACTTGCAGGTTACATCACGGACAGCAAGGCCCATCATTACAGGTTACATCACGGACGGCAAGGCCCATCATTACATTGCAGGTTACATCACGGACGGCAAGGCCCATCATTACTTGCAGGTTACATTATACATCACGGACATCAAGGCCCATCATTACTTGCAGGTTACATTATACATCACGGACAGCAAGGCCCATCATTACTTGCAGGTTACATTATACATCACGGACAGCAAGGCCCATCATTACTTGCAGGTTACATTATACATCACGGACAGCAAGGCCCATCATTACTTGCAGGTTACATTATACATCACGGACAGCAAGGCCCATCATTACTTGCAGGTTACATTATACATCACGGACAACAAGGCCCATAATTACTTGCAGGTTACATTATACATCACGGACAGCAAGGCCCATCATTACTTGCAGGTTACATTATACATCACGGACAGCAAGGCCCATCATTACTTGCAGGTTACATTCACATCACGGACAGCAAGGCCCATCATTACTTGCAGGTTACATTATACATCACGGACGGCAAGGCACATCATTACTTGCAGGTTACATTATACATCACGGGCAAGGCCATAATTACTTGCAGGTTACATTATACATCACGGACGGCAAGGCCCATCATTACTTGCGGGTTACATTATACATCACGGACAGCAAGGCCCATCATTACTTGCAGGTTACATTATACATCACGGACGGCAAGGCACATCATTACTTGCAGGTTACATTATACATCACGGACAGCAAGGCCCATCATTACTTGCAGGTTACATTATACATCACGGACGGCAAGGCCCATCATTACTTGCAGGTTACATTATACATCACGGACAGCAAGGCCCATCATTACTTGCAGGTTACATTACGGACAGCAAGGCCCATCTGTTACTTGCAGGTTACATCACGGACAGCAAGGCCCATCATTACTTGCAGGTTACATCACGGACAGCAAGGCCCATCATTACTTGCAGGTTACATCACGGACAGCAAGGCCCATCATTACTTGCAGGTTACATTATACATCACGGACAGCAAGGCCCATCATTACTTGCAGGTTACATTATACATCACGGACAGCAAGGCCCATCATTACTTGCAGGTTACATTATACATCACGGACAGCAAGGAC
Source organism: Oncorhynchus nerka (assembly GCF_034236695.1). NCBI lineage: Eukaryota > Metazoa > Chordata > Actinopteri > Salmoniformes > Salmonidae > Oncorhynchus > Oncorhynchus nerka. Next base: position 86,489,231 of record NC_088415.1, read on the forward strand.
CATCATTACTTGCAGGTTACATTATACATCACGGACGGCAAGGCCCATCATTACTTGCAGGTTACATCACGGACGGCAAGGCACATCATTACTTGCAGGTTACATTATACATCACGGACGGCAAGGCCCATCATTACTTGCAGGTTACATTATACATCACGGACAGCAAGGCCCATCATTACTTGCAGGTTACATTATACATCACGGACAACAAGGCCCATCATTACTTGCAGGTTACATTATACATCACGGACAGCAAGGCCCATCATTACTTGCGGGTTACATTATACATCACGGACAGCAAGGCCCATCATTACTTGCAGGTTACATCACGGACAGCAAGGCACATCATTACTTGCAGGTTACATCACGGACGGCAAGGCACATCATTACTTGCAGGTTACATTATACATCACGGACAGCAAGGCCCATCATTACTTGCAGGTTACATTATACATCACGGACAGCAAGGCCCATCATTACTTGCAGGTTACATTATACATCACGGACAGCAAGGACCATCATTACTTGCAGGTTACATTATACATCACGGACGGCAAGGCCCATCATTACTTCAGGTTACATCACGGACTGACAAGGCACATCATTACTTGCAGGTTACATTATACATCACGGACGGCAAGGCCCATCATTACTTGCAGGTTACATTATACATCACGGACGGCAAGGCCCATCATTACTTGCAGGTTACATTATACATCACGGACGGCAAAGGCCCATCATTACTTGCAGGTTACATTATACATCACGGACGGCAAGGCCCATCATTACTTGCAGGTTACATTATACATCACGGACGGCAAGGCCCATCATTACTTGCAGGTTACATTATACATCACGGGCGGCAAGGCCCATCATTACTTGCAGGTTACATTATACATCACGGACGGCAAGGCCCATCATTACTTGCAGGTTACATAATACATCACGGACGGCAAGGCCCATCATTACGGTTACATTATACATCACGGACGGCAAGGCATCATTACTTGCAGGTTACATTTACATCACGGACGGCAAGGCCCATCATTACTTGCAGGTTACATTATACATCACGGACAGCAAGGCCCATCATTACTTGCAGGTTACATTATACATCACGGACAACAAGGCCCATCATTACTTGCAGGTTACATTATACATCACGGACAGCAAGGCCCATCATTACTTGCAGGTTACATTATACATCACGGACGGCAAGGCCCATCATTACTTGCAGGTTACATTATACATCACGGACAGCAAGGCCCATCATTACTTGCAGGTTTAGGCCCATCATTACTTGCAGGTTACATCACGGACGGCAAGGCCCATCATTACTTGCAGGTTACATTATACATCACGGACGGCAAGGCCCATCATTACTTGCAGGTTACATTATACATCACGGACGGCAAGGCCCATCATTACTTGCAGGTTACATTATACATCACGGACGGCAAGGCCCATCATTACTTGCAGGTTACATTATACATCACGGACAGCAAGGCCCATCATTACTTGCAGGTTACATTATACATCACGGACAGCAAGGCCCATCATTACTTGCAGGTTAGCAAGGCCCATCATTACTTGCAGGTTACATCACGGACAGCAAGGCCCATCATTACTTGCAGGTTACATCACGGACGGCAAGGCACATCATTACTTGCAGGTTACATTATACATCACGGACGGCAAGGCCCATCATTACTTGCAGGTTACATTATACATCACGGACGGCAAGGCCCATCATTACTTGCAGGTTACATTATACATCACGGACGGCAAGGCCCATCATTACTTGCAGGTTACATTATACATCACGGACTGCAAGGCCCATCATTACTTGCAGGTTACATTATACATCACGGACAGCAAGGCCCATCATTACTTGCAGGTTACATTACGGACAGCAAGGCCCATCATTACTTGCAGGTTACATCACGGACAGCAAGGCACATCATTACTTGCAGGTTACATCACGGATGGCAAGGGACTTGCAGGTTACATCACGGACAGCAAGGCCCATCATTACTTGCAGGTTACATCACGGACAGCAAGGCCCATCATTACTTGCAGGTTACATTATACATCACGGACGGCAAGGCCCATCATTACTTGCAGGTTACATTATACATCACGGACGGCAAGGCCCATCATTACTTGCAGGTTACATTATACATCACGGACAGCAAGGCCCATCATTACTAGCAGGTTACATTATACATCACGGACGGCAAGGCCCATCATTACTTGCAGGTTCCATTATACATCACGGACAGCAAGGCCCATCATTACTTGCAGGTTACATTATACATCACGGACAGCAAGGCCCATCATTACTTGCAGGTTACATTATACATCACGGACAGCAAGGCCCATCATTACTTGCAGGTTACATTATACATCACGGACAGCCAGGCCCATCATTACTTGCAGGTTACATTATACATCACGGACAGCAAGGCCCATCATTACTTGCAGGTTACATTACGGAGAGCAAGGCCCATCATTACTTGCAGGTTACATCACGGACAGCAAGGCACATCATTACTTGCAGGTTACATTATACATCACGGACAGCAAGGCCCATCATTACTTGCAGGTTACATTATACATCACGGACGGCAAGGCCCATAATTACTTGCAGGTTACATTATACATCACGGACGGCAAGGCCCATCATTACTTGCGGGTTACATTATACATCACGGACAGCAAGGCCCATCATTACTTGCAGGTTACATTATACATCACGGACGGCAAGGCACATCATTACTTGCAGGTTACATTATACATCACGGACAGCAAGGCCCATCATTACTTGCAGGTTACATTATACATCACGGACGGCAAGGCCCATCATTACTTGCAGGTTACAATATACATCCCGGACAGCAAGGCCCATCATTACTTGCAGGTTACATTACGGACAGCAAGGCCCATCATTACTTGCAGGTTACATCACGGACAGCAAGGCCCATCATTACTTGCAGGTTACATCACGGACAGCAAGGCCCATCATTACTTGCAGGTTACATCACGGACGGCAAGGCACATCATTACTTGCAGGTTACATTATACATCACGGACAGCACGTCCCATCATTACTTGCAGGTTACATTATACATCACGGACAGCAAGGCCCATCATTACTTGCAGGTTACATTATACATCACGGACAGCAAGGACCATCATTACTTTCAGGTTACATTATACATCACGGACGGCAAGGCCCATCATTACTTGCAGGTTACATCACGGACGGCAAGGCACATCATTACTTGCAGGTTACATTATACATCACGGACGGCAAGGCCCATCATTACTTGCAGGTTACATTATACATCACGGACAGCAAGGCCCATCATTACTTGCAGGTTACATTATACATCACGGACAACAAGGCCCATCATTACTTGCGGGTTACATTATACATCACGGACAGCAAGGCCCATCATTACTTGCGGGTTACATTATACATCACGGACGGCAAGGCACATCATTACTTGCAGGTTACATTATACATCACGGACAGCAAGGCCCATCATTACTTGCAGGTTACATTATACATCACGGACGGCAAGGCCCATCATTACTTGCGGGTTACATTATACATCACGGACGGCAAGGCCCATCATTACTTGCGGGTTACATTATACATCACGGACAGCAAGGCCCATCATTACTTGCAGGTTACATTATACATCACGGACGGCAAGGCACATCATTACTTGCAGGTTACATTATACATCACGGACAGCAAGGCCCATCATTACTTGCAGGTTACATTATACATCACGGACGGCAAGGCCCATCATTACTTGCAGGTTACATTATACATCACGGACAGCAAGGCCCATCATTACTTGCAGGTTACATTACGGACAGCAAGGCCCATCATTACTTGCAGGTTACATCACGGACAGCAAGGCCCATCATTACTTGCAGGTTACATCACGGACAGCAAGGCCCATCATTACTTGCAGGTTACATCACGGACGGCAAGGCACATCATTACTTGCAGGTTACATTATACATCACGGACAGCAAGGCCCATCATTACTTGCAGGTTACATTATACATCACGGACAGCAAGGACCATCATTACTTGCAGGTTACATTATACATCACGGACGGCAAGGCCCATCATTACTTGCAGGTTACATCACGGACGGCAAGGCACATCATTACTTGCAGGTTACATTATACATCACGGACGGCAAGGCCCATCATTACTTGCAGGTTACATTATACATCACGGACGGCAAGGCCCATCATTACTTGCAGGTTACATTATACATCACGGACGGCAAGGCCCATCATTACTTGCAGGTTACATTATACATCACGGACGGCAAGGCCCATCATTACTTGCAGGTTACATAATACATCACGGACGGCAAGGCCCATCATTACTTGCAGGTTACATTATACATCACGGACGGCAAGGCACATAATTACTTGCAGGTTACATTATACATCACGGACGGCAATGCCCATCATTACTTGCAGGTTACATTATACATCACGGACAGCAATGCCCATCATTACTTGCAGGTTACATTATACATCACGGACGGCAAGGCCCATCATTACTTGCAGGTTACATTATACATCACGGACGGCAAGGCCCATCATTACTTGCAGGTTACATTATACATCACGGACAGCAAGGCCCATCATTACTTGCAGGTTACATCACGGACAGCAAGGCCCATCATTACTTGCAGGTTACATCACGGACGGCAAGGCCCATCATTACTTGCAGGTTACATTATACATCACGGACGGCAAGGCCCATCATTACTTGCAGGTTACATTATACATCACGGACAGCATGGCCCATCATTACTTGCACGTTACATTATACATCACGGACGGCAAGGCCCATCATTACTTGCAGGTTACATTATACATCACGGACAGCAAGGCCCATCATTACTTGCAGGTTACATCACGGACAGCAAGGCCCATCATTACTTGCAGGTTACATCACGGACAGCAAGGCCCATCATTACTTGCAGGTTACATCACGGACGGCAAGGCACATCATTACTTGCAGGTTACATTATACATCACGGACGGCAAGGCCCATCATTACTTGCAGGTTACATTATACATCACGGACGGCAAGGCCCATCATTACTTGCAGGTTACATTATACATCACGGACGGCAAGGCCCATCATTACTTGCAGGTTACATTATACATCACGGACGGCAAGGCCCATCATTACTTGCAGGTTACATTATACATCACGGACTGCAAGGCCCATCATTACTTGCAGGTTACATTATACATCACGGACAGCAAGGCCCATCATTACTTGCAGGTTACATTACGGACAGCAAGGCCCATCATTACTTGCAGGTTACATCACGGACAGCAAGGCACATCATTACTTGCAGGTTACATCACGGATGGCAAGGCCCATCGTTACTTGCAGGTTACATCACGGACAGCAAGGCCCATCATTACTTGCAGGTTACATCACGGACAGCAAGGCCCATCATTACTTGCAGGTTACATTATACATCACGGACGGCAAGGCCCATCATTACTTGCAGGTTACATTATACATCACGGACGGCAAGGCCCATCATTACTTGCAGGTTACATTATACATCACGGACAGCAAGGCCCATCATTACTAGCAGGTTACATTATACATCACGGACGGCAAGGCCCATCATTACTTGCAGGTTCCATTATACATCACGGACAGCAAGGCCCATCATTACTTGCAGGTTACATTATACATCACGGACGGCAAGGCCCATCATTACTTGCAGGTTCCATTATACATCACGGACAGCAAGGCCCATCATTACTTGCAGGTTACATTATACATCACGGACAGCAAGGCCCATCATTACTTGCAGGTTACATAATACATCACGGACAGCAAGGCCCATCATTACTTGCAGGTTACATTATACATCACGGACAGCCAGGCCCATCATTACTTGCAGGTTACATTATACATCACGGACAGCAAGGCCCATCATTACTTGCAGGTTACATTACGGAGAGCAAGGCCCATCATTACTTGCAGGTTACATCACGGACAGCAAGGCACATCATTACTTGCAGGTTACATCACGGACGGCAAGGCCCATCATTACTTGCAGGTTACATCACGGGCAGCAAGGCCCATCATTACTTGCAGGTTACATCACGGACAGCAAGGACCATCATTACTTGCAGGTTACATTATACATCACGGACAGCAAGGCCCATCATTACTTGCAGGTTACATTATACATCACGGACGGCAAGGCCCATCATTACTTGCAGGTTACATTATACATCACGGACGGCAAGGCCCATCATTACTTGCAGGTTACATTATACATCACGGACGGCAAGGCCCATCATTACTTGCAGGTTACATTATACATCACGGACAGCAAGGCACATCAGTACTTGCAGGTTACATTATACATCACGGACAGCAAGGCACATAATTACTTGCAGGTTACATTATACATCACGGACGGCAAGGCCCATCATTACTTGCAGGTTACATTATACATCACGGACAGCAAGGCCCATCATTACTTGCAGGTTACATTATACATCACGGACGGCAAGGCCCATCATTACTTGCAGGTTACATCACGGACAGCAAGGCCCATCATTACTTGCAGGTTACATCACGGACAGCAAGGCCCATCATTACTTGCAGGTTACATCACGGACGGCAAGGCCCATCATTACTTGCAGGTTACATCACGGACGGCAAGGCCCATCATTACTTGCAGGTTACATTATACATCACGGACGGCAAGGCCCATCATTACTTGCAGGTTACATTATACATCACGGACAGCAAGGCCCATCATTACTTGCAGGTTACATCACGGACAGCAAGGCCCATCATTACTTGCAGGTTACATTATACATCACGGACGGCAAGGCCCATCATTACTTGCAGGTTACATTATACATCACGGACAGCAAGGCCCATCATTACTTGCAGGTTACATCACGGACAGCAAGGCCCATCATTACTTGCAGGTTACATCACGGACAGCAAGGCCCATCATTACTTGCAGGTTACATCACGGACGGCAAGGCCCATCATTACTTGCAGGTTACATTATACATCACGGACGGCAAGGCCCATCATTACTTGCAGGTTACATTATACATCACGGACAGCAAGGCCCATCATTACTTGCAGGTTACATTATACATCACGGACGGCAAGGCCCATCATTACTTGCAGGTTACATTATACATCACGGACGGCAAGGCCCATCATTACTTGCAGGTTACATCACGGACAGCAAGGCCCATCATTACTTGCAGGTTACATCACGGACAGCAAGGCACATCATTACTTGCAGGTTACATCACGGATGGCAAGGCCCATCGTTACTTGCAGGTTACATCACGGACAGCAAGGCCCATCATTACTTGCAGGTTACATCACGGACAGCAAGGCCCATCATTACTTGCAGGTTACATTATACATCACGGACGGCAAGGCCCATCATTACTTGCAGGTTACATTATACATCACGGACGGCAAGGCCCATCATTACTTGCAGGTTACATTATACATCACGGACAGCAAGGCCCATCATTACTAGCAGGTTACATTATACATCACGGACGGCAAGGCCCATCATTACTTGCAGGTTCCATTATACATCACGGACAGCAAGGCCCATCATTACTTGCAGGTTACATTATACATCACGGACAGCAAGGCCCATCATTACTTGCAGGTTACATTATACATCATGGACAGCAAGGCCCATCATTACTTGCAGGTTACATTATACATCACGGACAGCCAGGCCCATCATTACTTGCAGGTTACATTATACATCACGGACAGCAAGGCCCATCATTACTTGCAGGTTACATTACGGAGAGCAAGGCCCATCATTACTTGCAGGTTACATCACGGACAGCAAGGCACATCATTACTTGCAGGTTACATCGGAATGCAAGGGACTTGCAGGTTACATCACGGGCAAGGCCCATCATTACTTGCAGGTTACATCACGGGCAGCAAGGCCCATCATTACTTGCAGGTTACATCACGGACAGCAAGGACCATCATTACTTGCAGGTTACATTATACATCACGGACAGCAAGGCCCATCATTACTTGCAGGTTACATTATACATCACGGACGGCAAGGCCCATCATTACTTGCAGGTTACATTATACATCACGGACAGCAAGGCCCATCATTACTTGCAGGTTACATTATACATCACGGACAGCAAGGCACATCATTACTTGCAGGTTACATTATACATCACGGACAGCAAGGCCCATCATTACTTGCAGGTTACATTATACATCACGGACGGCAAGGCCCATCATTACTTGCAGGTTACATTATACATCACGGACGGCAAGGCCCATCATTACTTGCAGGTTACATCACGGACGGCAAGGCCCATCATTACTTGCAGGTTACATCACGGACAGCAAGGCCCATCATTACTTGCAGGTTACATCACGGACAGCAAGGCCCATCATTACTTGCAGGTTACATCACGGCAAGGCCCATCATTACTTGCAGGTTACATCACGGACGGCAAGGCCCATCATTACTTGCAGGTTACATTATACATCACGGACGGCAAGGCCCATCATTACTTGCAGGTTACATTATACATCACGGACGGCAAGGCCCATCATTACTTGAAGGTTACATTATACATCACGGACAGCAAGGCCCATCATTACTTGCAGGTTACATTATACATCACGGACGGCAAGGCCCATCATTACTTGCAGGTTACATTTACATCACGGACAGCAAGGCCCATCATTACTTGCAGGTTACATCACGGACAGCAAGGCCCATCATTACTTGCAGGTTACATCACGGACAGCAAGGCCCATCATTACTTGCAGGTTACATCACGGACGGCAAGGCCCATCATTACTTGCAGGTTACATTATACATCACGGACGGCAAGGCCCATCATTACTTGCAGGTTACATTATACATCACGGACGGCAAGGCCCATCATTACTTGCAGGTTACATTATACATCACGGACGGCAAGGCCCATCATTACTTGCAGGTTACATTATACATCACGGACGGCAAGGCCCATCATTACTTGCAGGTTACATCACGGACAGCAAGGCCCATCATTACTTGCAGGTTACATCACGGACAGCAAGGCCCATCATTACTTGCAGGTTACATCACGGACGGCAAGGCCCATCATTACTTGCAGGTTACATTATACATCACGGACGGCAAGGCCCATCATTACTTGCAGGTTACATTATACATCACGGACGGCAAGGCCCATCATTACTTGCAGGTTACATTATACATCACGGACAGCAAGGCCCATCATTACTTGCAGGTTACATTACGGACAGCAAGGCCCATCATTACTTGCAGGTTACATCACGGACAGCAAGGCACATCATTACTTGCAGGTTACATCACGGACAGCAAGGCCCATCATTACTTGCAGGTTACATCACGGACAGCAAGGCCCATCATTACTTGCAGGTTACATTATACATCACGGACGGCAAGGCCCATCATTACTTGCAGGTTACATTATACATCACGGACAGCAAGGCCCATCATTACTTGCAGGTTACATTATACATCACGGACAGCAAGGCCCATCATTACTTGCAGGTTACATTATACATCACGGACAGCAAGGCCCATCATTACTTGCAGGTCACATTATACATCACGGACGGCAAGGCCCATCATTACTTGCTGGTTACATTACGGACAGCAAGGCCCATCATTACTTGCAGGTTACATCACGGACAGCAAGGCACATCATTACTTGCAGGTTACATCACGGACGGCAAGGCCCATCATTACTTGCAGGTTACATCACGGACAGCAAGGCCCATCATTACTTGCAGGTTACATCACGGACAGCAAGGCTGCAAAGAAATAAAGAACGTTTAATAAGTTATTTCCTTCTCATAAAAACGTAATAATGTTTTTAATCAAAGTTAGTAGGCTACATAATTTATTTAAAATATCTTGAGAGGTTATTGATGAGGGGCCATCTCCGTTGCAGAGGCAGTTGCAGTGTGTTCTGTGTGGTGCATACTGTATGTTGGATTTGTCGAAAGTATGCGTCAAACTGTATGTGTAGACGGTTTGACAGAAATGGTAGCAGAAGGTGAATGTTTAACTTTATTTGCACATATATCCAGATGATAATGCGTACAGTTTTGCGCAATGACACTGTAGGTGTGAGCTGGGCAGCTGTGGGACGGACGGACGGACGGACGGACGGACGGACGGACGGACGGACGGACGGACGGACGGACGGACGGACGGACGGACGGACGACAGACAGACAGACAGACAGACAGACAGACAGACAGACAGACAGACAGACAGACAGACAGACAGACAGACAGACA